>NC_054826.1:158780777-159131777 GCF_018345385.1 Vulpes lagopus
AGTGTTAGGCACTGGAGATGTTAAAATGAATTAATACAAGTTCTAAAATCAAAGACCTTACAGTCCAGCAGAGGAGACAGCTGGATATAAGGTTCATTTATGCCCAGTGAGACCACTGGTAAATTTCCTGTGGACAACAGGGGAAAGGCACCTTGTCTTTTTGAGACAGAGAGAGAGAGACAGAGAAAAGTTTTCAGATAAGAAGATGGCTGAGCCATGTTTTACAAAATGAATAGAAATTCCTAAAGGGAAGAAGGTAAGTGATTTGTGAGGTGTGGGGGCAATGCAGGAGTGGGAATAGTATGAACAACTGGGGCTGGGGAAAATGATAAGCTCATTAGTACCCCAGAATAACAAAGTTGCCTAGAATAGAGGAACAGAGAGCCAAGCAGGGCAGATGGGATGGCCTGTCCAAGCAGTGCTTAGGAGCTTTTTGCTCAATCCACAGGGCACCCAGGAAGCTCAGGAGCCATTTAAATTGGGAGTGTTGAGGTCACATTTGTTCTTCAGATGGATCGCTCAGTTGCATGGGCGATGAATTTAAAAGCATAAGACCAGAGGCAAGCAAACCGGTTCAGAAAATTCTGTACTTGTGATTAAATGGAAAGATAATGAAGATCTGAGAACCAAGGTATTAGCAGAAGGAGCGGAGAGTAGTTCCCTGAAGAAATTGAAAGATAGCATTTTAATACTATCTTCAGGATCTTAAAGTACTAACTCTAGGAAATCTAACCTATAAATACAAAGACATAGAGAAGAAAACAAGTGGGACGAATGGAATCCTTATGATTCTTCAGTTAGAGAAGGAGGCCACTTTACATCAATAAACCTCATTTTAAATCTCTGCGTGTGTGCATAATAGATAACAGTCCACTTAACAGTCGTTTGTGTTGCTGTCCAGCTAAAGAGAGTGTTCATTAGGGTCCAAAGTATCCAAATTTCACAAACACTCAAGCAGTGAGAAGGACAGGAGTGTCTAGTGCTCAGCATGGGAGTGTCTAGTGCTCAGCATGGGACTTTCTAACACTGATGTGATGATAAAAATGACCTCCATATTTAGAAATATTTTAGAGTGCTCTTCTTTTCCTCATTTTCAAACTGTATTAGAAGCCAGAAAAGAGATTTCAGCATGTGATCAACTTGCTCTTGGGTATCTTAGAAAGAAGATAATTTTTTAAAAAATAATTTTTAGTATGTTACTTAAATAATAAATCACCTACTAAAAATAAGAAAGAAAAAGTTTAAATTATTTATAACTGCATTACACTGAGGCAATAGGAGTATGTGAGTGTGTATATCAGTTGGCAGTTTAATTTTTCCAAGTGATTTAAACACATTTTACATATTTGTTAGTGATCCTAACTTAATAATAGATCAGGAGTAAATATAGGACATTTTGACCCTGCTGTCAGTATTTAGTCTAAATTTTCCTAGCATGATTTTTTGCAATGTTCGATGTTAGGAACAAGTCAGTTTTTTGTCTATTACAAATTTTACTCTATGTTTTTTAAGGTTCTTTTCGCATTATTTTGTGTTGGCTATTTATATCAGGAACTTATAAGCTGAAGGAAAAAACCTCTTTGCTTTCATGTATATGCAGAGAGAAATAGTGAGGCACATACACAAGATCTTGGCTTTAGGCAGCATCAAATAATGAAGTCAAGATTTCCTTTTCCAAAATCAAAATTTGTGTAGTTGGATAAAGCAGCACTCAGATCCTTGTCCACCTGACTTTCCACTCACCCTGAAGGGATTCCTGGGAACACTCCACAATTAATCTAGGAGGAATTAATTATGGAGAAGTATAGAGATTCTACTCAGGATCGGTACATTTTTTAGAGTGTGTTCATTATAATTATTTATCAACATATTTTGATAATTTCTATACTAAATTTTTAGCAGCATGGAACACAATAAAGCTTAACTTATAGGGAAACCATGGTAACATTTCATTTAACCAAACATAAGGAAAAATTTCTTTCCTTGTTTGGATCATAAAGCTGCAGCCAAGGTAACATTAAGGAACACCCTAACTGCAAGAAGAATACCTAAAAGGACAGCAAAAGTCTCAAATTTTGCATTGACAAACATATCCTATTTGTTTCAAAGCCAATGACACATCAGCTGCATTTTAAGTGGCACATTAAAAGAGAAATATGGAAAAGTTTATTCAAGCTTTGTGTTTTCTCCTTCCTGAGCACTGAAGATGGCTTCAAAATCCCATCCTTTAATAACTTCATTTACTTTCCAGTGGATACCCAAATCTTGATGTTTAAGGAAACTTTACTTTTTCCATGCACTGAAAAATAAACTTCATTTTTAAAGATTTTATTTATTTATTCATGAGAGACAGAGAGAGAGGCAGAGACATAGGCAGACTGAGAGGGAGGATCCCTGCGGGGAGCCTGATGCGGGACTTGATCCCAGGATCCTGAGATCACAGCCTGAGCCAAAGGCAGATGCTCAATCGCTGAGCCACACAGGCGTCCCTGAAAAATAAACTTTAGACCAAGATCACAAGGGGAAGATAAAATTTCTGGATCATGAAGTTTTCAGCTCCAGACCCTAAGACCAATGTATGAAATCTGAATAGGGCATAAAGAGTTTTTTTTATTTTGAAAAGAACAAAAGAGAAAACAGAAGATTGACAGTCTCTCTCTGGCAACACAACTATTCTTAAGATGCTAAACAAAGGATGGGTTGCTAGAGATAGTGCAAAGCAACTGTGTGAGGTGGCTGAGTCATTTCTCTCCTTGACACGTCATCTGTCCCAGCCTGGCATCCACAACTTCTGTCTCAGAAACAGCTTTGCAGAGCACAGATATAAGAAATTTTGTGTTTTGTCAAAATTTGGAGTCTCTTTGTTCAAAGGCAAAAGCTCCTTTCCTTCTAAAGACTAGGAATGCAGCCATTCAGTGGGAGATATACTCTACATGGATGCTTCGGGGAATTTTTTTTTAATGCTGATAACTAGAACAATCTTGCTTTCTTTTAGTAGAAAGCATGTTTTCTCTTCACCTTCCAAATTCTCAAATACACAAAATGATTTTTATGACCACCAAGGTATTTTTTAAACATGTTACAATCCTAACAAAGATCTATACCAGTCTCAAGCCCGCCCTGAGTGAGCAGATGTGCTTACTTGCATGTCTCTCATCTTCTAAAAACAAGTGCGGTTTTTAAATTAAAGATGAATGTAGCTCAGTAGATGCTCTCTTGGTGCAAAGAGAACACTAGAGCTAATGGGGTTAGCTTTATTAAAGTCTGGTTTAATCATCTAGGATTCTAGTGGGTGCTGAATTAGAATTATGCTTTTTTTTTTTGGTCTTACTACTTTCTAAATATATTATTTACCTACTGCATGATTGGAGAAACAAATTTTGTAGTCACAGGGATTCTGAAAGGCATATAAATCACTATCTATATCCTTATCTACATCAACACAAACATCTGTATTTTCATATAGAGATGTCAATATTGGTAATAAACGTCCAGTTCAAGGAATTAATAAATATGTCTTCAAGCTTGGATCGACACAAATCCATAATAAAGGTGTCTTTAGAAGCATATGATCCTCAGTGTTTTAGGCTTTAAAGTTAACATTGAAACTTTTTAAAAAGTGTTTCACCAGCGATCAAACTGGTTATTTAAAACTAAGATGTCCAAATCTCTTAGTTGTAAATACCAAAAACAAACCTCTGATCCACATCTCAATAAAAATGTTTGGTTAACTTCTTTGGGCAATCAATGCAGACAGCTAAAATGATCTCCCCTGAAATTACTATATTTACTTATCTTTTTTCTCCCCCAAAGATTAAAAAAAATTATACATCTTTAACCACTGCAATTGTGACATTGCATATCACCACCCACATGTTCTAATTCCATGATTGCATGTATTTACACAAATTATATAATAAGATGCAATTACAATAATTACAGAGGAATAGGCAACAATTGAAAAAAATTACAAATTCCCACTAAAATAACACTACATGATATGAAAATCATCAGACAAACTAATACAAGGAAAGAAACAGTGTGAAGATGAATAAAACAATACAGTGCCAAACAATCCAGCAAAACACCCCAGTCTGAGCAAACGGAAGCATGTTACGCTGGGAAATTTGAGGCTTTTGGTTTAAGACCGAAGCTCTTTTTCCTTTAAATTTGCTTCCCAGTCCTATAACGTGAATGTTTACCATCTTGACTTTCCTAAACACATTATGACTAGAGAACTTTTTTTCCTGATTTCTTATCATTTAAAAGAAAAGAGGAAGAATCATTACTAAAACAATAAAATATGAACACACTATAGACAACTCTGGAATTTTGTTAGGATACAGGAGGTCCTGCCATGATTTTCTTGTCCTTTTTTCTAGAAGTTGTCTCTAAGTGTGCATCTCATTTTCAAGGCATTTACAGTCTGAGAACATTGTCCAATTTCATTCTCCTTTTTGAAAAGAATATTCATAAGACAAATAATGCAACTGATACATTTGATCTCTCTATAAATTGTCCTATAGTGTATCTTATTTGCATCGCAACACCCCATTTTGCTTCCTATTTCAGACAAATATCCCTAATATAAAAACTGGGAAGTTTGCCTCTTTGGTTTCTCTTGCAAAGATTTTAGAAGATCTGAGACTATGTCTTGCCAGCCTATGACAAAGAAAAATTCATATTCTGATATAACCAGAATTCTTCACAAAAAAGCTTAGATTTATTTTTTTTATTGTTTTTAATTAATTTATTTGAGAGACAGTGAGAGCATCTGAGCAGCAGGGAGGGGCAGACGGAGAGGGAGGACCAGACTCTTCATTGAGCCCGGACGAGGGGCTTGGGGCCAGATGCGAGACTTGATTCCAGGACCTCGAGATCATGACCTGAGCCAAGGCAGACACTTTTACTGCCTAAGCCACCCACACGCCCCCCCAAAGGAGCTTAGATTTATCCTTCAATCTAGCTTATTCATAATTTCTATATGTTCCACACATTCGTATTATAGTTTATGTAATATTTCCTAACAACTCCACAAGATGACCTTTTTATATAAGTCAAGTCCTCATTTTACAGATGAACAAACTGAGGCTTTGAGAGCTTAAGTATGGAGATTGGTGTTAAACGTAGAAAATAGTTCAGCCAAGACCTGAATTCTGGGCTTATCTTTAGCCTTTATATAAACACATGCTGACTGCTGACACTGCACCAGATATGAGGTTGTAAGGGTACAAAGATGAATATGACATGGTCACTGTCCTTGAGGCACTTAATGTCTTACAGGTTACACACACACAAACATGAGCAATTTCAATATAAAACAGAAAGGGCAGAGAGATTGGTCTGAAGAGTTTTGACTATGAAACAGGTTTCTTAAGGCAATATCAGATGCCTCTTGCACTCTGCCATATGGCAACAGGGCTTAATAAAAACGGCAGTATGATATGATTTAAAGGAGGGATAAATTAGATTCTTTAACAAATGAAACTAATATATAATTTTAGAAATTAAAACTATTTCTGAGAGCATCAGAGACTTGTTTAAAATTGTAAGTGCATTGACTCACTGATTAAATGATTAATGGAGTGATTTATTTATTCATTCATTAAGAAGTGGTCATTAAATGCTTGCTGTGGGCCAGGCTTTGAGGATGCAAGGAAGAACAAGACAAGAATTCGGCTGTGGTGGAGCTTACAGATGTTCAAAGCAACCAGACAGAGTGTGTCAGGTGCCACATGAAGGGAAAGGGAAGGTGATGTGGAAGTACATAGGAAAAGCTCTAACCCAGATCTCCTGGAGGAAGTGAAGTCTAAGCCAAGATTACAGAGGAGATAAGCAAAAAGGAGGGGTAAAAAACTAGTGGTCTGGAGGCAATCTGGTCTAGTAATGTAAAAGCCTTGAGAAGAAAAAGAGCATGGCAAAAATAGAATCTGAGAGAAATTTAGCCTGCTTGGAGTCATGGGTAGGAAATGAAAATGATGAGAAGTAATAGGTAGTATCATCAGAAAGGAAATCTATTGCATTAAAATTGGATTTTAGGCTAATGGTACATATATGGGAAATGAACCCTTCCATAGGCTCTGCAGGTGGTCTTGCATGCTGGGAATATCTCCTGTTACCTTAATAGAAATATAATGCACTAAAGAAATGTTTTTAGTATTAATGAGGTAAGTGAAAATAATGACAAAATATAAAGGAGGGAGACCGGGACCATTTTAGGATTAAAACTAGGGTGAGCTAAGGATATCCACTTAGTTGGAATCCAGAAAGTGAAGCAGAGTCAAAGGCTAAGTTCAAACATCTGTTCTGATGGTCCCAATTATGAGATCCCTCTTCCCATGCTTAATAAGGAGCAAAACCTCATGTAAATGAAGCACATAGTAACCAAGAAGAGGGTAATGTGGGGTAGACCCCTTGGGGATGTTGGAAGACTTTCATTTCAGGACAAAGAGAGGGATCATATGAAGAAGAACTTACGTGGTAAATGGAAGGGGCCACCCAGAGCCTGGCAACAATAAGAAATTGTATAGATGGATTTTCTCTCATCAGTGCAGTTGCAGCCGGCAAAAATCAACTAAACGTATTGTTACCATTACCCCACCGAAAGGACCTTTGTCTTAGACTTGGCAGCTTTTGTGGGTTGGTTTGGGCCATTTGCAAATGTGATACATGGCTGACTCAATTATTCTGTCTTTTGCTGCAACCAAAGGTCACTGGGCATCTTCAGAGACAACAGAAACAGGGGATCACAGAGACTAGAGTAGGAAGATAGTAAGGAAGTAAATCATAATAGAACCTCAGCCATGACAGGGATTTTAGCTTAAGAGCAAACATAAATCCAACCGATAGGTAGATAAATGATGTGAGAGTTGAGTTTTAGAAAGATTCTTCCGGGGGTAATGGATTGAAGAGGGCAAAAGAATGGATGGCTACAGGGGAGGCTGGTTAGGAAAATGTTGAAGGAGTCAGTGGAGGAACGATGGTGGCCTCCTCTAAATGGGCGAGAGTAAGGATGCAGAAAATGGGTGGCTTCAGGAGGCGTATGGGAGATGAAAGGTTGGTGTGTGTAGCACAGAAGATGACAGAGTGCAAGTAGGATACCTGGCTCTGTCATTTTGAAAACTGGTTTTAACAATGATTTCTAAAAAAAAAAAAAAAAAGAAAGAAAGAAAGAAAGAAATGGGAAACCCTAGTCAAGGCCCAATTTTAGGGGGCAGGAGAAGGCTGAGATGATTAGTTTCATTTTGAACATGTTGAATTAGGGTACCTGTGGGGCAATTCAAGGGGATGCGTCTAGTAAAGCAGTTGGATATGCAGATCTGCAGCTTAGGAGAGAGACCTGGGGTGAAGACACAGGTGTTTTGCATTAATTATGCACATTTCTAAGCAAAAAGAGACAAGTTCAAGTTCCAAACAGACACACCTTCCTACTTAAAAGCACTTTCTGTTTACACTCGATCTTATCAATCAAAAGTGTCTTCATAAAATTCTTGTCATGCCTGTACTCAACAATCAAAAAATTATGGGAGACATACTATATTTAATGATAGTATTCCTCTAAAATTCAACACTTTAAGTGGCATTAATTCTCTTTTCCCATCTTGTAAAGACTTTCAAGAATAATTATCTGATGAGGAAGTTCAAAAGTTCAGATATTATTTTAACTGCCTTTCTCAATTTAAATTCTTCACCTTTTGCAACTGTCAGGAACGACTCTGCTACTTTATTTCCTTCATGGAGGAAATGATTCCTGAGAAGTGCTGCCAACAAAAACCAGTGTGAGAAACCTTAATGAGAGTGGCTTTATTCTAGAAGCTCTTGGAAAGCCCACTTTGGTGGGGGTGTGTGTCACTTTTCTTGTCATATTCTCCATCTCAAAAGGGCTTTTAACTCAGCTATATCACTGTGCCATAGAAAGGAATTTTGGCAGGCATTTTTTTTTTCACACGGGCTTGGAATTTTTTTGTTGCTAGATAATAGGTTAAATATCATTTGCTGCTGTTCAGATAAGAAAAAGAGAAAGAAAGGACTCATTGTGGCTTTTCCTCCCACAAAATGATGAATACATTTAAGACCAGAGCATTCTGCTTCCTTTCAAGCAGTTAAGTCATGCTAATTTTTTGTATGCTTATAAAAAAGGTAGTTCTGCAACAACACCACAGAAGGTACCCTTCTCGATCTTACCACCAGCTAAAAATCACTCTGCTGTAAGGAAGATTGCAGCAAATGAAAGAGATGAATGTATCCCTCACTTCCACCAAAGCTCTCAGTACATCAAACTAACTGACACATGCCCATTTACTGGGAAGCACATTTACTGGGAAGATTCTCTTGATAATCCATACGTGAGCCTCCATCTGAAAAAAAAAAGACTGATTTAAGAAAGTTAGGTTTTATTCGAGGAAAATAACTTTTTGATACAGAATAGTAGTTTTGTCTTTAAAACTGGAAAAATTACTTTTATCCGTCATCAAAGCGCAGAATTTTTAGTTTTTCACTTAAAGAGAGATTCCCCTCTCCAGTTCAGAGCTTGAAGAAACATGCCCGGACAGTTACTAATGACATTTCCTCATGAAAGACTGAGCATTTATTCCTGATTTTGGACATAAGCACACTGTAGTGAAATACACTGTCCCCCACTCCCTGTGCGCTCCCATCTACACCTGCTGTCACTGTACAAATCTGGTAGGGAGGAGGTCCGAGCGGCCTTACCAGTGTGGCAGAGGATGGGCACCACCATCGTTAACCTGACATTTAGAAGAACTGCTGGGCAGTTTGGTTCCAAGATAATAAAAATGAAATGGCTAAGCTGACAAGGGTCTGTTCTTTCCATGCTCAGGAAATATCCCATAACTCTGATTCCTTCAACTGCATCCTTGGGCAAAATCTCTATCCCTGCATGAGAGAGAAACATGATTTACTACTGCCTAACTCTACGGAAAATAAACAAAGCTCTTGATTTCCACCCCCCCCACACACACACACTTTTAGCAAAGTATAACTTGCATAAAGAAAGAGGCATAAAGAAAGACGTTATGGCTCAATGAGTTTTCACAAAGTAAACATACTCACGTCAACAGCACTCAAATCAAGAAAGAGGACACTGTCAGCACCTCGGCAGCCCTTGCTCTGCTTTCATTCACAGCTTCCCACAAAGATAAACACTGATCTGTCTTCTTACATCATAGATCCGTTTAGTCTATTTTTGAACTTTATTTAAAGGGATCATATAGCTGTAAACTTTGTCAATGGCTCTTTTCATTCAACATCAGGCTTGTGAGATTTCATCCATATTCTGTGCTGTTGTGGTTTACTCGTTCTTGCTGCCATATGGTATTCCACTTTGAACAAACCACAATTTATCTGTTTGGATACTGATGGATATTTGGGGCTATTATAACTAGTTTTGCTACAACCATCCTTGGACATGTGTTTTAAGGAATATACTGATGCTCCTCACATAACTCAAGAACTAAATTTAAATCCCTTCCCTTTGCTCCCAACTGAGTCTCTAACATCCCCCCCGCCTCCCCTCCTTCTGAAAAGACCAGATTTCTTTAGGACCTCAAGGACATGTATGGCAGACTTTTGCTCTTTTTACCATCTGGCATTTATTCGTCCTTCTTCCAGGAAAATTACAACTCATGTATGCAGGTGGAACTTCTCCCCCAAAACAGGCAAGGAGCATGTGGCCTGGGTCTAAGCCAATAGAGAGTCACATTCCTATTTTGCTTTATCTTTATAACAGATTTTTTTGAGATATAATTCATATACCATACAGTTCACTCGTCTCAAGTGCACATTCAGTGCACTTTTTTGGAGATACGCAAAACCGTCACCACAGTCAATTTTGAAACATTTTTATCACCTCAAAAAGAAACCCCATGACCTTTAGCTGAAACTCTCCTATCTACTAATCCCTCCCCACAAACCCCCAGTCCGAAGATATCATGAATCTACTTTGTGTCTATGGATTTTTCTATTCTGGACATTCAATGTCTAAAATTCTCAGATGAACATGGAATGTCCAGAATTCTGTAATACATGGCTCTTTATGGCTGGATTCTTTAACTTAGCATAATGGTTTCATGGTTTCACAGTTCAGCCACACTGTGGCAGGGATGAGTACTTCATTCTTTCTATGGGTGAATAATATTCACTTGTATGGATATGCCACATGTTGTTTATCCACCCATCAGTTGATTGACATTTAGATAGTTTCCACCTTTTGGCTACTATGAATAATACTGCTATAAACATTTGTGCATAAGTGTCTCTGTAGCTCGACATTATCATTTATATTGGTATATATACCTAAGAATGGAATTGTGGGGACATATGGGAACTCTGTGTGTAACCATTTGAGCAGCCGCCAGACTGTTTTCCAAAATATTACATTCCTACCAGCAGTGTGCAAGGGTTCTAATTTCTTTACGTTCTTGCCAACACTTATTATCTGTCTTTTTGAATATAAGCATCCCAGTGGGTGTGAAATGGTATCTCATTGTGGTTTTGATTTACATTTCGCTGACTAATGATGTGGGGAATCTTTTCACGTGCTTGTTCTCCATTTGCATATCTTCTTTGGCAACATGTGTATCCTTCGCTTTTTTAAAAAAATTGGGATGTTTTTCCTTTTTTATTGAGATGTAAGTGTTCTTTATGTATTCTGGATAGAAGTCTCTTATCAGAAATATGAGTTGCAAATATTTTCTCCTATTTCATGGGGTGCCTTTTCACTTTCTGGATAGTATCCTCAGGAGCATACGAAATTTTAATTTGGATGAAGAACAACTGTTTTCTTTTGTTGCTCATGCTTTTGGTGTCATTCCTAAAAATTCATTGTCAAATCCAAGGTCATGCAGATTTACCCGTAAGTTTTCATCTAAAAGTTCTATAGACTTGTATTCACAGGTATTTTACATTTAGGTCTTTGATCCATTTTTGAGTTAATTTTTTTATGTGGTGTGAGGTTAGGGACCAATTTCATTCTTTCAACAAATAAATATCCAGTCATCCCAGCATTTTTTTGTTGAAAAGATTACACAATTCTATTTCACTAACATATAGGTCTATCCATATGCCAGTAACTCACTGTCTTGATTATCGTTACTTTATGGTAAGTTTTGAAATAGGACAGTTTTAAAATTTGAAAGCCTCTAACTTTTTCTTCTTTTTCAAAATCGTTTTGGCTTTTTGGGTCCTTTGCAATTACATACATTTTAGAATCATCTTGTCAATTTGTACAGAGAAGCCAGCGGGATTCCAATAGATACGGAGTTGAATCAGAAGATCAATTTGGGGAGTATTGTCATCCTAATAATATAAAATATTTTGATTCATACACTTAGGATGTTTTCCATTTATTTAGATTTTTAATTTTTTTCAGCAATGTTTTACCATTCTCAGAATATAAGTTTTGCATTTTGGGATCCCTGGGTGGCGCAGTGGTTTGGCGCCTGCCTTTGGCCCGGGGCGCGATCCTGGAGACCCGGGATTGAGTCCCATGTCGGGCTCCTGGTGCATGGAGCCTGCTTCTCCCTCTGCCTATGTCTCTGCCTCTCTCAATCCTTCTCTGTGTGACTATCATAAATAAAAAAATTTTAAAAAAAGTTTTGCATTTCTTTTGTCAAACTTATTCCTAAGTATTTTTCTAAAGATTTCATTTATTTATTTATTCATTTAGAGAGACAGAAAGTGCAACGGGAGGTAAGGTAGAGGGAGAGAGAGAATCTCAAGCAGACTCTGGACAAAGCACGGGCTTGACCTCACAACCGTGAGATCATGACCTGAGCCAAAATCAAGCATCAGATGCTCAACACACAGAGCCGCCCAGGCTCCCCTATTTCTATGTATTTTTGATGCTATTGTAAATTGTTTCTTTCATTTCATCTTTATATTGTTCATTGCAAATGCACAGAAATAGAATTGATTTTGTATACTGATCTTGTGTCTTGCAACCTTGCTGAACTCATTTATTAGTTCTAACAGATTTTAGTGTATTCCTTAGGATTTTCCTTATATAAGATCACGAGCTGGTTTTTTTTTGTTGTTGTTTTTTGTAAAGAAACATAATCACAATCACAAGAGAGAACCAGTTAATTTCAGTGTATCATCTTCTAACAATTTTTTGGAGATGAGAGAATAAAAGAACACCCTCTGACCCTGAGAGAAATTCTGTAAAGAAATTCAAGGGAAAAGTGATGTATGACTCTATTTTCTCAATTTATTGTAAAATAGGGCTGGAAAAAAATTCAAGTGCAACATCTTGCAATTATAGGTTATTCTATTTTATTTAATTTTTAAAAATTTGGTTATTTACTTGAGAGAGAGTGAGAAAGAGAGAAAGAACGAGCAAGTGGAAATGGAGAAGCAGACTCCCCACAGAACAGGGAGCCTGATGTGGGGCTTGATCCCAGGACTCTGAGATTATGACCTGAGCTGAAGGCAGACACTTAATCAACTGAGCCACCCAGGTGCCCTGGTTATTCTATTTTAAATGGCCATCTAATAAGCATATTGAAGAGAAATTAATAATCAACTGTATAAAAAGGTAAGAAAGCAAAGTTCAAATTAATAAAGACACTCTAGAAAAAAAGAAAATAAGATTTTATTTTCTGCATGAGGCAAAAGATCAGGAAAACGTTATCCAGTTCAGAAAACCAATGGAATGGAATTTCTCTGCAAGTAGCAAATCCATAGCCGGAACAAAACATTTCTCATTCAGTAGGTCTTATATTCCCAAAGTACCCTGTTCTCGTGTTTCTTGTTATTTCTCAGCAGTTTCTGAATGTACCATAATTTATCCTCATGTTTCCCAGATACAGTGTTTGATGACTTGTAATAAAAGGACTAAAATGATACTATAGTAGACCAGAAGAATATATATCACCACAGGCTGGTCTGAATTCTTTCACACAAAAACCTAGGTTTTAACAATACTCACAATGGAGAGTACCGCCCCACTGTAAAGAGAGGTAAATCCAACCCTGGGCTGAGGTAATCTCAGTGCCGCAGCCTCATAGCAGGTGCCGAGAAAGCGCGGGTATGTATTAGCAGCCAGACCAACCAGGCTCTTTTCAACCCTTGAAAAGAGGACCCTCTTTTCAAACCCTTTGCAAGGTCCCATAAGGATAACCAGTATGCTGATGTACAGTAGGGCCTTTAAGTCTACCAAAAGGACATTAAGGACTAAGGAAGGAAGATATATCAAATGAATACACAATTTTTTAGGTCCTTGAAATACTGTGTAGCCCTGGGTTGACAGATATGGATAAATATACCAATTATTTATTTTCATCAGAAGAAAATGTTGGAGTTAATGAACCACAAATACTTATTGCAACTATTCCATTTCCTCAACCTCTATGTTATAAAACAAAACGTCTCATTCAAGGCTACTGAGGAACTTTAGAAAATATTTATCCGAAAACCACACTGACATCTAATGAAGCTAATAATGTGCTGACTGTAAACATCATCATGTTCTTCCCTAAAACGCTGGTGTTCTGAACAAATATTAATCCATAAATCTGTTCACAATTCATTATCTGAATTAATTATATATTCAGATAATTCTCAACATGCTAGTATTATTAAGCTACGGAAGATTTTCATTAGTGATGGATGTAACTAAATGTGATTTTTAAAATCACTGAGGAAATAAACATTTAAGAAAAGTTATTCCCACTTGCAAAGCATAAAAATAAAATATTTGAAATGAGTATTTTTATCAGTTTGTTCAATTCTAAAATTAGGCTGACTATTTTTCTTATTTTCATTTTGTTCAATATCATGTTCAACTGCTTTAAGCAGGTATCAAGGGAATTTGTTAAAATCCTAAACTAAAAATATTTAGCTCCGCCTTATAGCAGATTTGATAAACATTTTCTTTTGTAAAAGTATGTTTTAATTCTGGGCAAACACCAAACATTTCTTTGAGTATGGAATATTTCTACTATATTGTAATCCATACAACTACAACTTTTAATAACTGAAGTTGGAATATGAGCCTTTGGGTATTACTTATTGTGGAAGAAACACTAAACTATAATCATGTAACTTCACATCTCAAACAAATTTCAATATGTATCGCATCCCAACCCACTTTTATCACAGATCTACCACTTGCGAAGTACTTAGTAGCATTCTATCTTTTATTAATTAATTAGTTTATTTATTTATTTTGGATGACAAGGTTTTTTTTTTAATTGAGGTAAAATGGGTATAATAGATACATAATGGGGATCCCTAGGTGGCGCAGCGGTTTGGCGCCTGCTTTTGGCCCAGGGCGCGATCCCGGAGACCCAGGATGGAATCCCACATCAGGCTCCCGGTGCATGGAGCCTGCTTCTCCCTCTGCCTATGTCTCTGCCTCTCTCTCTCTCTCTGTATGACTATCATTAAAAAAAAAAATTAATAGATACATAATAATATATATAATTGAAATATAACGGATATATAATTGATATTTAATATTGTGCAAATTTAAGATACACTACCTGTTGATATATATCTTGTTATTACATATACATAATATACTGCAATATATTTATAGATACATATTTATGTATCTCTATCTATATATTAGCACAGATTTTGGATTACTATATAGCAGGATTATATATACGTTATCATATAATATATAAATAAAAATTTAAGTATATAGTATTACATATAAATACATATATACACTGCAGTAGAATTACCACCTAACACTTCCATCACGTCACATAGTTATCATTTCTTTCTTGTGGTGAGAGCATCTAAGATGTACTCTCTTAGTAACTTTGTAGTATATAACACAGCACTGCTGACTATAATCTAGTTGTTGTGCATTAGATCTTCAGAACTCACTCTAACTGCAGGTTCAATCTCTTTGACCAACTTCTCCCCAGTTTCCTCACCCCGCCCCCAGTCCCTGATAACCAGCATTCTACTCTGTTTCTAGAAGTTTGGCTTTTCCCTTTGTTCGACTTGTCTCACTTAGCATCATAGCCTCAAGGCCCATCCATGTTTTCACAAATGACAAGATTTCCTTCTCTCTCATGGCTAACTCAGATCCCATTTTGTGCGTATGCTGTATACACACACCCACATACATACACACACACACATATACATACATATACGCACACCACACACACATATACATACCACGTCTTCTTTATCCACTCATCCACTGGCAGATAGGCTGTTTCCATATCTTTGTTATTGTGAATGCTGCTGCGATGAACATAGAAGCACAGATATTTTTTGATATCCTGTTGTCATTTCCTTTGTATATAGGAGTTTATATATCTATATATAAGTGGGATTGCTGGATCTTATGGTAATTCAATTTTTTTATTTTAGAACAGTGCCCAAGTGCTCCCTTTCCTCCACGTCCTTACCCACACTTGTTATTTCTTGTCTTTTTAATAATAGCCCTTATAACAGATGTCAAGTGATAGCTCACTGTGGTTTTGATTAGAATTTCCCCGATGATGAGTGATGCCGAACATCTTCTCATGTACTTGTTGTGGATTTGCAGGTCTTCTTTAGAAAAATGTCTGTGCAGTTGCTCTGCCCCTTGTTTAATTGGATTGTTTTTGTTGTTTTTGTTGTTACTGAGTTGCATGAGTTGTTTCTATATATTGAATAGTAATCCCTCATCAGATAAATGGTGTGAAAATATGTTCGCCTATTCTGTTAGGCTGCCTTGACATTTTGTGGAATTGTTTCTCTTGCTTTGAAGAAGCTTTTAGTTTGATATAGTCCCACTTGTTGATTTTTGCTTTTGTTGCATGTGCTCCAAGAACTTGCTGCCAAGATGAACGTCAAGAGGCTTTTTCTCTATGTTTTATTTTAAGTCTTTAATCTATTTTGAGTGAATTTTCCTGAGTGGTGTAAGACAGCGGTCCAATTTCATTTTTCTGCATGTGGTCATGCAGTTTTCCAGACACTACTTATTGAATATACTGTCCTTTCCCCACTGGATATTCTTGGCACCCTGGTCAAATATTTGCTGACTGTGTATGTGTGTGGGGGATGGTATTTCTGGGCTCTCTATTCCATTCCATTGGTCCATATGTCTATTTTTATGCCAGTACCATGCTGTTTTGATTACGAGAGCTTTGGAGTATAGTTTGAAATTAGGAAGCATGATGCCTCCAGTTTTCTTCTTCTTTGTCAGGATTGCTTGGCATTCAGAATCTTTTGTAGTTCCAAATTCATGGTTAATCTCTTCTATTTCTATGACAAATGCTATTGGGATTTTGATAGGGACTGTATTGAATCTATAGATGTCTTTGTGTAGTATGGACATTTTAACAACATTAATTCTAACCTATGCATGCAGAATATGTTCCTATTTGTTTAGGTCTTCTTCAGTTTCTCTCATGAAAGTTTTGTTAGTTTTCTTTGTACAGATCCTCCACTTCCTTGGTTAAATTTATACCTACGTATTTTATTTCCGATTCTGTCGAGAATGAGATGGTCTTCTTGGTTCCTTTTTTCAGATGTTTCCTTGTTAGAGCATAGAAACACGGCTGATTTCTGTATGTTGACTTTATATCGCACAACTTTTCTTAATTTCTTGATTAAGTTCTCATGTGAGTTTGAATGAACTGTGGGGACATCACCACCTTCACTCATGAAGTGGCATGCTGCGAGAGAACACCATGAAAGGGAAGAATTTTTTTTTCATTTTAAGTGTGGCCTCCATCACCAAGTGACAAGTGACAATGGGGGTGCCTATAATGTCCACAGGGAAGGTCGTTGGGCACTGCTGGATACAACGTTTCCTTGCTTAAATTGCTCCCCTGCCTTTTGTGTGCTCCAAACCTCTTTGTCACATGGTATAGTTAACTATACTTGGTTGATTTTTGTCATAACTCTGCACAGAAAACTCCTTAGCATCCTGAATACTGCTGACCCAGGGGCCATGGCCAGGCGGGGGGTATACTCTCTGTGCCCCGGGATGGGCTCTTCGGGTTGGCAGAAGGTCAGTTACCAAGAGACCTCATTTATGGAGCTCCAAAGTAAGTAGATTCAAAGCTAACTTTAAAACAGTTTAATGATGATTTAATTTGTTTCAGTTTCCAGGAAGGTCAAGTGGGAAACTTTGGGGATTTAATGGTACAAAAAATGATGGTTTCTGATACAGACACTTTTCATGACAACATTGTCTTGAACCTCTTTCAAAGGTAAAGAAAAACTTAGGATGCCTGAGTGGCTCAGAGGTTGAGTGTCTGCCTTTGGCTCAGGTCATGTTCCTGGGATCCTGGGATCGAGTCCCACGTCGAGCTCCCAATAGGGAGCCTGCTTCTCCCTCTGCTGTGTCTCTGCCTCTCCTGTGTCTCTCATGAATAGTTAAATAAAATCTTTAAAAAAATTTTTTTTAAAAGAGAAAAATTTAAAATCCATGACAGATTTGAAAATGTTTACATTTTTGTGCCATGGCTACACTTCAAGGTTAAAGAAAATATGAATATAACTAGTATCTTCCATTAATGGCTAACATTTCCTAAGCACTTCTTATGTTCCAGGTATTGTACTATAGGAGTAACACTTATTATCTTATTAAATCCTTCCAATAATCTGTGTGGCAGATACTGTTACTCCTTATATATTCTAGACGGAATTGAGGCTCAAAAATAATTAAGTGATTGCCCCAATCACAATCAATGAATGGCAGATCTAGGATTGAAAGCTGGCCTCTGCCTCCAAAGATGGTAGCCTTAAGCATTATGGTATAATTTTCCTTTTCTGATGCTTCTGCCTTCCTTAACTCACCTCTTCTCTCATTTTACCACTTGGCCTCAATGTGTCATCACATGATTTCATCTTTCTCTGGTATGAGGGCCGGAATCCAAGTTTGTCTGTCTACACCCATCTGTCTACCCAACCCTCCTCTTTTCCTTCTTCTTTCCTTCTTTATCAACCAACTTCTACTGAACACTCTATGCCAAGCTATTTTCTGAGGGTTAGGTCTTCAAAGCTCATACCATCCTTAATGGCGGGACCTACATTTTTTTCATCGTGCTATTCCTTCTGCTTGCTACCACTACAGATATAAACTAAGTAGGGCATATGTGGATAATGTTTAGACAAACCCCGCTTTCTAGTAACCTCATGTGCTTGAGGCTATAGCAGTGAATCTGGATATACTAGCAAAGGATAATTGTGGTGAGAGTGAAAAAAAGTTACGGTAGACAACAGACACATGTTGATTCATTTTCAGGAAAGTCTATTTAGCAAGTAGAGACATCCACTACTCCACTGCATATTTAATCCTCCTCCCTCCCTCTGTACAATTTAAAATGAGAGGTGCAAAAACTTAAAATGAGAGGTTTTATCATGTGTACTTCGTGTTGATTCATTTGTTGCTTAAAGGACTCCAGGTATGGAAATGCTGACTTTTTTCTTTTTTCATAAATTTCCTCTGTATCAGCTACAGAGTGACCCCTCTACTTTAAAAACATGCAACTGTGGGGTGCTGCTTAAGGGTCTTCTGTCCTCCCACCTCAAACATTCGTTGTTTTATTTAAGAATAAGATTAATTTAAATGGAATATTTAATAGACATTCAGACGCTTCTAGAACTGAAGGGAAAATGTGAGATACTGCTTTTGCTCTATTCATAAAGATCTGTATCAGAAACTACATTTGTCTTCACTGTTTATAAGTAATGATGACTGCCTTCCAGGATAAACAGAAAATCATTATGAATAAAGAAAACAGAATCCTAAACATGGCTCTCTCTATTTAAGATCTACCTTATGGTTTCACTTGCTTAATGCAAAATGCAATCTTTTGAAACAACAGCAACAAACAAGAAGCCCTAAATAACAATAGCAGCAATAAGTGAGACACAGTCTTTTTCTCCGTCTGTAGTAACACTCTCAAGGGAGTACTTTCATTTGAGACTGTCATGTACAAGTTGTGAAATCAAGCTTCTTGCAAGTGTGAGCTTTCAGAGACCTGAGAAATTTTACAACCTTTTAACTACTTATTCAATAGCGTACAAAGCAGACCTATTCTTGGTCCATATTAACCAAACAAATTCTCAGTTGCAGGGGCATTTTCACAGGACCTTTTGAAATAATAGACTGTGATTCTTTTCTATGACCATTGATAATCATTGTCCATGTTAGTCTTAAGCACGTTAAGAGCTAGTGACTAGGGGATCCCTGGGTGGTGCAGCGGTTTGGCACCTGCCTTTGGCCCAGGGCGCGATCCTGGAGACCCGGGATGGAATCCCACATCAGGCTCCTGGTGCATGGAGCCTGCTTCTCCCTCTGCCTATGTCTCTGCCCCTCTCTCTCTCTCTCTCTCTCTGTGTGTGACTATCATAAATAAAGAAAAATTTAAAATATATATATTAAAAAAAAGAGCTAGTGAGTATATACATACAATTATTGATGCAATAAAATTGAGAGTCCACAAATAAACCCTATATCTGTGGTCAAATTATGTTTGACAAAGGTGTTAAGGCAATTGGACGGGGGAAAGAATAATCTTTTCAACAAATGGTGCTGGGATAACCGGATGACATGCAAGAGATGAAGTCGGACCCCTACGTCATGTCACACATACAACTAATTCAAACTGGATTATGAACATAAATATAAGAGCTAACACTATAAAACTCACAGAAGAAAGCACAGTAGCAAATCTTCAGGTCTTGGATTAGGTCATGATTTCTTAAATATGGCACCAAAACCACAAATGGTGAGAGAAAACAACAGATAAGTTAGTGTCATCAAAATTAAAAACTATGTCTCATTAGGTTAATGTAAATAAAAACCACAAGACACTACTTCCCACTCACTAGCAGAGAATAAAAAAAAGACAGGTAATGACAAGCACGGGCAAGGATATGGATACATGTGAACCCTCATACACTGCTGGTGAGATTGTAAAACCGTGCAGCCTCTTTGAAAAGCTGTTTGGCAGTTCCTCAAAAGGTCAAACCCTGGATTCCCAAAGCAATTCCCCTACTTGGGTATATTTCCAGGAAAAATGGAAACATGTTCACACAAAAAATTGTACTTGAATATTCATTATTCATTACTTTAAATAGCCAAAAAGTGGAAAAACCCAATGTCAAACTGATGAATGTATAAATAAAATGTGGTAATGCTCATAAAAGGGAATACTATTCAACAATAAAGAAGGAAGAGGTTCTAATACATGAATGAAGTTCTAAAACCTGAGTTAAGTGAAAGAAGTCAATCACAAAGGGCCAAATATTGAATGATTTAATTTATATGAAATGTCCAAAATAGGTTACCCATACAGATAGAGAGTAGTCAGGGGTTGCAATGGACTAGGGGCCAAGAATGGGGAGTGACTGCTAATGAGCATGGAATTTCTCTCAGGAGTGATGAAATGTTCTCAAATTAGATTGCAGTGATGAATGCACAACTCCGAATATACTAACAACCAATGAATTCTGTACTTTAAAATGTGAATTATATATGAATAAAACTATTACTAAACATCTAATCAGACCAAAGAACATTTATTGAGCATTTGCATAATTGTCTGCTTTTTAAAAATATATCCGGAGCTCCAAGTTAGAGTTCTAACACATCCCTCAAAGCACCTACCTGACAGTCCAGAAGTAAAAAATTTTCACACAAGAACTTTTTGACAGTCAAACTGCAAGTTTTTAAGAATGTCAGCTAGGCAAGACACCAGAAATTCCATCCACCCATTTATTCCTACTGAAAAAAGTGATTTATATGTATTTTCCAGTCAAATAAGATAAAAAAATTAACACAATGATTTGTTTGAGGCAAAAAAAGACTGGAGAGTCTTTCCTTATCTGATTTAAATCCAATTATGGATTATATTTTCTTGTGGGTTTTTTGATTTGGGGGTAAGGTTGGCCTTAGAGTTCTTCTTCAACTGTTGCATTTAAGATTTTCACTCCATTCACGGAACTAGATCCTTTTAAAAAAAAAAAAAAAAAACATGCTTTAAATGAAATCTCTTGCATGTTTGATGACTATTTAACTCAGTAACTGATACTGTTCCAACATTTGCTAAATATGGCTATTTTAAAAAATATGGTTGGGGCAGGTGCCTGGGTGGCTTAGTTGGTTAAACGTCTGCCTATAGCTCAGGTCCTGGGATGGAGCTCCACGTCGGGCTTCCTGCTCAGTGGGGAATCTGTTCCTCCCACTACCCCTCTCCCCTGCCTATGCACTCTCTCGCTCTCAAATAAATAAATAAATACAATCTTTAAAAAATTTTGCTTGAGACATGGTGCTAAAGGAATTACTAAATAAAAATTTTTGCCTTCCACAAATAGAAGTCTACATAATGGAGAGTTTGTTTTTTTTAAATCTGCATGATGAATTATTCTATTTTTAAGACTTAATATTGGATGACATGAAAATTGAGATTTTGATTTGGAAAGACTTGATATTATTTGCTGCCAATCTCTCCATATTATCCTCCACTTTCCCACCTGTGAATGAGTATCTTTTAATTATGCTTAAGTAGATACATAAGTATAATTTCATCTATGTAAAAATAATGTACATAGAAAACAGACCTTAAGAAAGAATATAAATCTTTTTACAATGGTAATGTTTAAAAATTTCTGGAAATTTTGGTTTTATTCTTCTGATTTTTTATATTTCTAGATTAACTATTAACTATATAAAACATTTCATTTAAAGCATGGTTGTTGTTTTTTTTTTTAAAAAAGGATCTAGTTCCGTGAATGGAGTGAAAATCTCTAATCTAAATCTTATAACAATTAAAGAATAACATATCTAAATTTGCCGTTGATGCAAGCACTCAGATAAAATTTCTTGAAAGGTTGGGTTAAAACATTTTAAAATCTTTTTCATTAAGTGAATTAACAATAAGGGAAATATACAGAGGTTGAAAATGAAGCCAAATGATTTTTACAATGAAGTAAAAATCAGAGTACAAATCTAGACTGTTGACTGGGCACTGAAGGCAGCTGCTGCTCTAAGGGTAAGTGCTGATCCTTGTACCTAGAGCCCTGGGTTTCAACAGTCCTGTAGAGGAGCGAGAGGTACAACCTTGAACCTGAACAAGGAGGGGAGATCCTAGAAGGCCAAAATAGCTCAAGGAAAGAGTGAACTTAAAAAATAAAATCTTGTAGCACAGGGAAAGTATTGGTCTATTCCATCCTTGACCCTATGTGAAGGTGGTAAAAAAAAAATCTTCCTCACCTGACCATAAAATTCATGTAGATTTGTAGTTCATATTCACTCTATTGGCAAGTATAAAGAAGGTCAGGCTTATTTTAAAGTTGTAGTTCTGAGCACCAGGATGGCTCAGCCGGGTGAATGTCTGCCTTCGGCTTGGGTCATGATCCCAGGGTCCTGGGATTGAGTCCCACGTTGGGCTTCCTGCTCTGTGGGGAGTCTGGTTCTCCCTCTCCCTCTGCCTCTCCCCCAGTTTGTGCTCTCTTCCCCTCAAATAAATAAATAAATAAAATCTTAAAAAATACATAAAGTTGTAGTCCTTAGGGCCCCAGGAGTTTGGCAGAGACAAATGCCACGCTTTCTATGGAGGAACACATTTGCAACATAGGTTACTAAGGATTTCTGCAAACAGTCTAGATGAACATGGAGTTGTGCATACATACCCACACAAGCACAAATAAAATACATAAATAAAGTTCCTTTGAGTAAAATCATAACAAAAAGTGTTTGGATCCCCAATGATTTAAGATACTGGAGTTATCAGATACAAAAATAAAATCAATGTAAGAAAAAATGCACTATGAAGAAAGACCAGGATAATTTCAGAGAAAAAATATCTAGAAATGATTTGGGAAAAAAAATTCTTAGTGGGTGCAATAAGTAACAGGTTAGACACAGAAGAATACAGAATTAGCAAACTGAAAAATCAGAAAAAAAATCCAGAATGCACTACACTGAGACAAGTAAATAAAATATAATGAAAAGATAGAATAAAGAGGAGACAATGCATTTAAAGAGATAATAGTTTAGATTGCCTAAAATGTCATGACAATTAGCCTGATGACAAAGAGCTCAATATCAACTCTGAGAGGGAAGGAAACCACGGGAATTAGGCCTTCAAAATATTGTAAGCAAAAATAATTGATGATTTAGAATTGTATTCTCTTTCAAGAATGTGGAAAAAAATAAAGACATTTTCAGATTAAGTAAAACTGAATTTACCACCAACAGATCTTCATCAGCCAAACTTCCATAAAAATGATTGCAGAAAGGATAATGGAAATTTAAGCTGCAAGATGAAATGATGCAAAGAAATTGGTATTATGCAGATAAATCTATATAAACATTGATCACCTAAAACAAAAACAATAAAAATGCTGGGGTGCCTGGGTGGCACAGTCAGTTGAGCATCTGACTCTTAGTTTTGGTTCAGGTTGTGATCTTAGGGTTGTGAAATGAAGCCCCAGGTCAGGCTCTGCATGTAGGGCAGAGTCTGCTTGAGATTCTCTCTCCCTCTTCCTGCCCCTCCTACTTGTGCTCTCTCTGTCTCTCAAATAAATGAATAAATCTTAAAAAATAATAATACTAATACCCAATTTGTTAGGCTTAAAAAAGAGAACTAAACTACTTCAAAAAAATAGTATGTAAGATTAATATTCTAGTTAACCAGGGTTCAAGTGTTCTAAGGACTTTGAATTAACTGGAAAGAGGATAAAGATATTAACTTAAGACTTTGGTAGTATGCATATTAAAATTTCAAGAATGACAGTAATAAAATAAATATCAAGACTATAATTTCCAAATCAGTATAGGTTAAAAATAGAATAAGAGGATAAGGTGGGGACAGGGACAACCTCCCACCTACCTCCCAACTCCACCAATCCAGAGGAAGAGGAAAAAGTAGAGGGAGAATAAAGCATAGAGAAAGAGACAAATACAAAGCCAACATTTGAGACTAAAAGAAAAATATATGAGTAATATATACCAAAAATTACAGTAATTGTAAATGAGCTAAATTGTTAAAAGACAGTGATTGTAAGTTTATTTAAAATTTTTAAGAATTTGGGCAGCCTCGGTGGCTCAGCGGTTTAGCTCCGCCTTCAGCCCAGGGCGTGATCCTGGAGACCCGAGATCGAGTCCCACATTGGGTTCCCTGCATGGAGCCTGCTTCTCCCTCTGCCTCTCTCTCTCTCTCTCTCTCTCTGTGTGTTTCTCATGAATAAATAAATAAAACATTAAAGATAAATAAAATTTTAAAATTTTTTTCTAAATATTTTCTTTAATCATTGAAGACAGAGACAGGGGTGCATGAGCATGGTGGGAGAGGCAGAGGAAGAGGGAGAAGCAGATTCCTTATTGAGCAGGGAGCCCGATGTGGGGCTTGATCCCAGGACTCTGTGATTATGACCTGAACTGAAGGCAGATGCTTAACTGACTGAGCCATCCAGGAGCCCCTGATTGTTAAAATTAAAAAATAAATACCAGGGATCCCTGGGTGGTGCAGCAGTTTAGCGCCTGCCTTTGGCCCAGGGCACGATCCTGGAGACCCGGGATCGAATCCCACATCGGGCTCCCAGTGCATGGAGCCTGCTTCTCCCTCTGCCTATGTCTCTGCCTCTCTCTCTCTCTCCCTGTGTGATTATCATAAATAAATAAAACTTTAAAAAATAAATAAATAAATAAATAAATAATAAATAAATAAATAAATTCCAGTTATATGCTACTCATATAGGACATACATAGCATATTCTTAATATCAAATGAATGGGACCCTTGATCTAGGCCCTGTGCTTTAGTTTTGCTACTCAAAATGTGGTTCCTGGATCAACAGCAGCAGCATCACAGGGTGCCTCTTACAAATGCAGATTCTTAGCTCCCAAGTCAAATCTAAAGCTTCAGAATCTGGATTCTAATAAGACCCACAGCCGATTCATATGCACATTAATGTTTGAGATGCACTGCTTAAAGGACACAGCATATCACAAACAATGCACAAATTACATTAAAACCCACTCACCTCACCTCTGTCATTCTCTCATAGCATTATCCATAATCATAAACATCCACTCTGTAGTCTAACTCCATTCAGGCCCCCAAAAAAGTGCTTCTCCACATTTTTTTTACCCTATCTATGAAACAAAAGTCCACTGTTTTCAAATGCCATTAAGATTTGTGGTCTGTACTGCTGCTAAGGTGGAACTGATCACTGCTTCAGATTGTATATAGGGGAAGGAGAGTAAAATAAGAATTTGAGATTCTGATAAAATAGAATATATGAAAAGAAACTTTGTAGGGGGGGTGAAGTTGAAAAAGAAATAGAAAATCTTCAAGAAGGTAGTCTGCTTACATTTTTAAAAATTAGAAATAATGTGAGTGGGTGGACTTCTACTAAGCATTACCCACATAAAATTCTCAAGCGTGATATTACACATATTTTATTTAATGAAAATTTCATTTTGATTAAACAATAACATGACCAAAAGAATGATTCTGATCAAACCCATAATTGCAATAGGTCAAATGAACCTCTGAACTTGAAAATCTTTCCAAAATGAAGACACAATCATTGTCAATTAGGATGTCTATGGGTCTCCATTTTTACTCTTGCCTCAGGCTCTGCAGATACTGGGGGCAGGTCTGGACATACATAAAATTTAAGTACATGGAAAGACTGAAAATTTTAGGATGGGAAAAAGATATAAGAGGCAAATGCTAACCAAATCATAACGTCTACTTTAATATCAGTAAATGGAAACAAAACAGACAAAAAATCACATGCACTTTTTAAAAAACCACATAGCAGGCTCACATTTAGGTTAAAAAAAAAAAAGAGAATGCAACGCAAAACATCGGCAGAAGTAAACCAAAATTGTATCATTATTTACACCAAAGTGTTAGGAATATGGAAACATTTCCCCTTTACTTCTGTTTTTCAAAACGTTTACATTATTTTTAGGTAAAGAAATATAATCAATGCAATTAATGGCTTTTCCTCTATTTTTGTTTGTTTGTTTATACAGAGGTGGGAACAGCTAGAACGTGGTCTGCACAGGTGTGGAGGGATGGGAACTAGAGACTCAGGTATTTTCCATGGGGATGGAAAAAGAAAAAAAAAGGGAGATAACTTCAAAAAATGAATGAGAATGCCAATGTTCATTGCAGCATTATAATTCCCAATGGCTGACAGGTGAAAATAATCCAGGCGTTCATCAGAAGGTACGTGGATAAACATACTGCGGTATATCCATACAATAGAATATTAGTCATAAAAAAGGAACAAAGTTCTTTTGTTGTTGTTTCAAGTTTTTATTTAAATTCTAGTTAGTTAACATATAGTGTAATATTGGTTTCAAAAGTAGAATTTAGTGATTCATCACTTACATGTAACACCCAGTGCTCATCACAAATGCTCTCCTTAACCCCTGTCACCTATATACATCCCCCACCCTTTTCCCCTCCAGCAACCCTCAGTTTGTTCTCTATAGTTAATAGACTCTTTATGGTTTACCTCCCTTTCGTTTTTCCCTTGCCTCCCCTATATTCTTCTGTTTTGTTTCTTAAATTCCACATATGAGGGGAATCATGTGGTATTTGTCTTTCTCTGACTTATTTCACTTAGCATAATACATTCTAACCACACCATTGCAAATGGCAAGATTTTATTCTTTCTTATGGCTCAGTAATATTCCTGTGTGTGTGTGTGTGTGTGTGTGTGTGTGTGTGTGTGTGTGTGTGTGTGTGTGTGTGTGACATTATGTGTATCCATTCATCAGTCAATGGACATTTGGGCTCTTTCTATAATGTGGCTATTGTTCTTTTTTTAAAAGGTTTTAATTTTTAAGTAACCTCTATACCCAACAATCTCTACATTCACACAACTACAGGATCAAGAGTTACATACTTTACCAACTGGGGTGGCTATTGTTAATACGCTGCTATAAACATGGACATGCATGTGTCCCTTCAAAACAGTATTTCTTGTATCCTTTGGGTAAATACCTAGTAGTGCAAATGCTGGGTGGTAGGGTAGCTCTATTTTTAATTTTCTGAGGAACCTCCATACTGTTCTCCAGAGTGACTGCACCAGCTTGCATTCCCACCAGCAGTGTAAGAGGGCTCCCCTTTCTCCACATCCTCGCCAACATCTGTTATTTCCTGTATTGTTAATTTTAGCCATTCTGACTAGTGTGAGGTGGTCTTTCATTGTGGTTTTGATTTGTATTAAAAGGAATAAAGTTTTCATGCATGCTATGGCATAGGTGAACTTCGAAAGCATTCTCAATGAAATAAGTCAGACATAAAGTGACAAATATTGAGTTACTCCGCTTACACACAATATCTAGAATTTGCCTAAATTCTTAAAGACAGAAAATAGAATAGACGTTACCAGGGGCTGGAGGGAAGGGAATGAGGAGTTATTACTAAACAGTTACTGAGTCTCTGTTTGGGATAATGAAAAATTTTGGAAAATAGGTAGTGTTGAGGGGCTGACTACACCACGTATGTAGTATAGTGTAGTAGGTAGTGTATGGCCACTGAGTTGTACACTTATAAATGGTTAAAATGTCAAATTTTGTTATGTATTTGTTACCAAAATAAAAATGTTTTTAAAAATGGATGGGAAGGATTCAGCGATGCCTCGATCTAGAAGATAAAGGAGACAACTCAGGCAAAACAAAACAAAACAAAACAAACAAACAAAACCCAAAAAAGCCCCCAAGCACTGGTTTGATAAAGAGCTTGTTGCAAAGATCTCCTGTTCTCAGTCTTGAGAAACCACCAACCAAGATACATAAAGTGTATCTCCCGCCAGTTAGCCGTCAGAATAGAGGCAGGCCCTGATGTCTCCAACGACAGAATTATTCTACCTGTAGAATAATAACTCTGGAAGAATAACAGGAGAGCCGAGATTATGCCAAAATCAAGAAATAACAGCTAGCACATAGTTGACAAATGTGAGAACTACAGAGTATTTCAGAGACATCTTTGAGTTAAAAAAAAAAAAAAGAAAGAAAAAAAAACCAACAAAAAAACAACCAAACAAAACCAGTCAAGAAGAAGAGTCACAGAATTCAGTAAGTTGGTTAAAATAAGATATGGGAACTAAGATGTTTTATAAAACCTGAAGATTCAAAATACAGAAAAATTGCTAATTAAGAAGTAGGCGATAATTACAATTATTTGTGCTATAAAATTTCTTTGTAGGAAAGATGATTATGCCCAAGTAAATCTGTACCGTATATGGACAAGGAATTAGATTTGTATTATACATGGACAGAGAACCAAATCACAGAGTGAAGCACAGAAAATAAAGGCAAACTTGAGGCGCCTATCTGGACAGGAACCACCTGGTGACCATGAAGACAGCCATCATCTCCATCCCTGCCCTAGAAGCCTATACGAGATTGCCACAGGCTATCCCCCTGAAACAGCTATTGATAGGTTGGAGGGAATTTAGAGAAAAGTGACCAGAAGGATTACGGGACTACTGGGAACAATTCATAAAACTTAAAAATCTGGCACACAAACTGTCACTGAACAGACAGGTGGGAGATGAAAGGTAGGGAAGGAGGCATCACCATAATTTAAAAGTGCTTTCGGGTTGTAAACAACAGGGAAAGAACAGAGATGTTAAGCTAGTAGAGGGCCGTATACACCTTCAGGATTAATGAGTGGAGGATTGAGCACAATTATCAAGACATATTCCTGACTATTCCAACTTGAACTGGAATATACTTTGGTTTTAAGTTATTAAACAAGATAAGGATCTAATAGCATAGTTCATGCCTCCCTTTACACCACTGATGACATCATATCGATAAAATAATACATATCCAGACCCCCACATACCCAACATAAAGGAATAAAAAATGGGAAGGAATAACATTAAAACATCACACATGCGCACATCTGATATGTATGAAAAAATCTCTAAGGAAATACATCCAATTATTAACAGTAGTTATGTCTTGGTGGTAGAAAATAATTGTTAATTTCTTTTTACTTTCTGCCATTTTGAGAAGACAATGAATATAAATGCATTTGCAACTGGGTAGGAGGTTACGTTTGTTTTTCAGAACTAGCGCTCTGACTCTCTTCTTCCTTCTTATTTCTTTTTCAACCTGCGACAGTAGGGTTGATGCAGAAGAAGCTTTCCCCAGATCAAAAGCTTTCCAATGCTCTCAAAAATGGTCTCTGGGCAAAATCTGCAGAAATGCTACTGAGTTTTGGTGTTCACAGGTTGACAATACCCTGAAGGATACATCAATTAAGGTCTGGTCCCTCTCCGTCCTTCAAATCTCCTAGTGGCTGAGACACCACCAGGATGCCCCATGGGCTCAGTAAAAAGGGCCTGGCATACCCGTCAGTACTGAGATTCGTAACTCCGTCGAGGACATGAGCTTACTCATCTTAGAGTGATCCTATGGTGCTCATTCCAGAAAAAAAGCCTGGTTGCTACTCCCCAGTTCTCGTGCATCCTGGTCATAGGAACTTATTTTTGACAAAGTGATTCATTTGCCCTCTGATGTTCTGTTCTGTTATCAAAGCACATTCTGTTATCAAAGCACATCAAATCACATCCAAATCTAATAATGTCAAGTACCTGGGATCTTATTATAGATACTACAGAGTCCAGGATGAGCCACCCTTACTAGAACCCAGTGAGCATGTCATGTCTGTATGGCCAGAAAGAGGGCCCCCTCTGTCAAGAGTGAAGAAGCAATGTGGTGCTATTTCCTGCTAATCTGCTCCTTATTCTTGGTCCTGGTCCTGTTATTTTACCTTAACTACTACTGTAGTCAGGATACCTTGTTCTCCAGGACAGCTCTCTCTTAATTTTATTTTTTTATTTTTTTTAATAATAAGTTTATTTTTTATTGGTGTTCATCTTAACTTTAAACTTCTGAATTTTTGAGTTAAAAACTCATCACATTTCAAACCGAGCCCAAACCGCACAGAGCTGTTAATAATAATGCGCACAATTCTTCAAGGGATTAGTGACGGCTCGAGCATCAGAGCAAAGCTTTATTCAGTCTGGCTGGGGCACCGGTAGTGAACACACACAGAATTCCTACAATCCCCTTCTCTGTTTTCCATGTTCTGGAATACAGGCAGGATGTCATCACTTCCTACACTTTGTTCAAAACTTGAAACAAGTGATGTAAAAATGAAATGAACCAGCTTTATAATGGAAACACTATGGGTAATGGGTAATGAGAGACAACTTGGAAATCCCTGACAGCAGCCTGGCAGGTGCGACATTCCCAAGTCACCCCACATATGGGCCCCATAAAAACAGAGATATACATTTTTTGCTCCCAGTCAAATGTTTTTTTAATGAATTGGGAATCCAGACTCCCTCTTGACAAATTTTACATCAATTTATGGCCAATTTCCTTCTGATGCAAGTGAAATAGAAACTTGACTTTTCCTAGAAGTTGTTAACAAGTGATTAAAAGAGAGACAACTGCTCTCTCTGTAAGTCTGTGGGTAAGGCAGGAGGAAATCACTTTCCACCCCATACTTCCAGCAGATCTATACCTGGTAAGATTTATCGTGCAACAACTCGACAAGGTTATTCTAGAAACAAGTCTCTCTTGAGTAGAACTGTTACATAATAGTCTCTCGCAGCTCATTTATTCCACACCCCACTGCCCATGCTGCGATGGAAGCTTTAATTCCTGTTGCGGCCAGGGTGCATTATGGAGTCTCCATAAATGGCTTGCGTTGACCTTAACGATAACACCACTGTTTTGCTCAAGTCAGTGTGTGGTATTAAGATACACAGTGAGGTTCAAAAGTAGATAAAGTTGGAGTGGCATCTGGGATCATCCTCCAACTCTCTTCCCTAACTCCTGAGGAGCGATCTTGAACCACTCACCTGCCGTTTGAGACCTGCCAATGACACGGTGGGGTGGGCAGCCACACAAACCGACGGAGGGGCAGGCACCTGGGGTCTCTTTATCCTCTGACCACCAGCATCATTCTCTCAGATCACAGCACCAGTCTGATCACTGGTCCCTCTTCCCTTCACCCAGAACTGCTCTGACCTGTGCTGAATAAAACACTGAAGCTTTGGTAATCCATTGGAAGACACATCTGATTGGAGTCACTCCTACAACTTACCCCCTAAAGACATCCTCAAAATGTTTAGAATAAAACCTAACCTCCATAGCATGTAAATAGTGATATCCAAATCCGCACTGTGATTTCATGTCTGTTCATCTGCCTTCCAATAGATGTAAGTTTCGTGGTGTCAGAGGTCACACCTATACGTTGTTGCCTCCTGGGTCTTGAACACAACGTCAAGTATATGGTAGGTCCACAACATTATTTGATAAATAAAGTAATTACTGAACTTATGTATCTTCCACACACTAGCTCAGGCCTAAAAGCTACATGACTTGCCAGAGAGCTTACAACAAGTAAAAAGCTTGGATATGTCTTCCTGCCTCCCGAAATACCACACTGTCCTCAAACATGGGCATTCCTACGTCTCAACACCTGGTCTACCACCCTGAAGGGTCAGCAGATGCTGCTCTGTATTTAAAGGGGATCCAGAAATTAAAGATGTGGATGTCACATATGTGAAGTCTCTTCTGGCCCTGCTTATTATCCCTTCTATCCACTCCTGTGATTAGTCTGTGAGCCACACTTGTTCAAATCTCTTCCTACTATAAATAGTTACAATAGGACACTGCACATCTGACATTCTACTAAGATTTATTGAGTTTTGACATATATGGGATACAGTTGTAGGTTCTGGAGATACCATGATGGATTAAGTTATGTTCCTTGGCTTCAAAATGCTACACTCTAGTCAGGGAGAGAAGCATGTGGACAAATAACCACAATATTGTGGGATTAGAGGCATATACAAGATCCAGACACTATTTTAACACTCAGCAACATATAGTAGTAATTGTAGTATTTCCTCCAGTGTGATTTTCCTGTGGTCAGAACTAGGTCCTTCCTCTCATTCCCTCCCCTGAGCCTAACACATCACAGGTGCTCAGTCAATATGTGATTATTACTGATACAAGGCTGGCGTAAGAGAATGCGGGCTCTACTCTGCACGGAGATTACGTGTGGGGAAAACTCTCGAAAGGAGATGCTTGAGCTGGATTTTAATGAATGATTAGTTCTTTACCTGGCAGATAAAAGGAGAAAAGGCATTCCATGATGGAGGAGAAACAGGGAAGCAGGAGACAGCAAGATGTATTCCCAGGGTGTGTGGAGCTTGGGTAGAGGCGATATGAGTTTGGAGAACTAAGTTAGACCAACCCTATTGGGCCTTGTGAGCCTTCCCATGGAGTCTGAACTCGATCCTCTAGGCAATGGGAGGCCATTGGAGGCATGCAAGGAACATGAGCAGATCTCTAAATTCAAAATGCAATAATGCAGTTCAGTCAGTGGAGAGGTCCCATATGTGCAATTAATTTCCAGAATATGCTTTCTAATTTAAAAAAATTGTTTAACTCTGCCTTTCGGTCTGCTAGAGTGTTCTCAGAGTCTGTGAGGTTCCCAGGCAGACTACAGACACCTTCTTGCCACTAAAAGAAAATATAATAAAAAGTTCTGTTTTCAAACCGAGCTACTCTCAAGGTTACTTTTCCCTACTAGGGGTAAAATGGTTTCTTATTTGCCTGAAGTAATTCTATCTCAGGATACGTATTACATCTCAGAACTTAGGAGGAGTCAGTGGTTACTTGCAGAATGGCAGTGCTTCCAACACTTGCTTCACTGAGTCTCCTGGTGATGTTTTCTCTCCCACTCTGGAGGGGGTAATTCAGCGAAATGAGTGGTCTGTTCATGATGCTTTTCCGCAAATAATAACATGGCACTCCTGTTGGCCTGGTTTACTCTCTAAAGGCAAAACCCACTCTGATTTGCAAATTGTTCCAATCACATGGGTACCATACCATGCATTTTATGAAGCCTTTAAAGTCCCCACTGCCAAGCCAGTGGTTGGTAGAAGCTCTTTTGAACCATCCAGAACTATATTCATTTCAGAATAATAAGATATTTAAATATTTATTTCTTTCCAATAACTGGGTAGGCCTAGGCTCTTCATTTTAATAAATGCTGTTCAAATAATGTCGAGTCACTGCCTAGAATATATTGGCACTGAATTTTCCTCATGGTAATGACATTCGTGTCAGAGACCCGCGTTATAGACCCAGCTTTGCCACTCATGGGAGGCAAATCACACGAGCACTTCCGAATTCCTTTTGGTAACTGTCAAGTTTTCCTTCCAGCTCAAAATTCTGAGCATGTTTTAAGAGATCCGATTAGTACAAGAACACAGAAATGCAATAGTTGCAGAACTACAAATGGTGGCAGGAGAAACTGATATTTATGACGTAGTGCCAAATGGTCGGAAAATTTTCAGAAGGGTTCGGTTTACAAGAAATTAAAATCTTTGTATAGACATACTCATTTATGCCACAAATACTCACTGAAGACCCATTCTATATCAGACATTGTATTAAAGGCTGAGAATACAATGACAAGAAAGAAAAAAAGAAAAAAGCCCCAGCCTCCAAGAGCTGATTGTAGAGCAGGGAAAGCAGACACTCTTAGACAAAAAAAAAAACAACAATAAGCGGGAATAAGTATTATCATGGGATCCTGGGTATGAAGACAAAACATACAGCTCAGATCTAACCTGGGCTACAAGGCAGGGAAGGCTTCCCTGTGGATATGCGTCTAAACTGAAAGAATATGCATGCCTATGACTTTTATTTGGGAGACCTTATTGAATAGAGCATGCAATAAAAATATTTATTTGTCCCAAGCCTGGACTAAGAGTTTAGGACTAAAAGAGCTCGTGAAGAAGAATCTGAGTGCATTTCATAAATATCCTCCACCCTCAAGTTTTTATCAGTTTTTTGATCATAAACTCACTCCTAAGGGATTATTCTCTTGAATCAGGTTCACAAGGTATGGATAATAGTATTATTTAAGAAATAGTAATTCCTTGTCTTTCGATGCTTACGATCCTTCACAGCTGCTACGAGAGTATATAGTAGATGTGCAGGAGGTTTCAATGATTTGTTGATTAGTGATGGGTTTTGGGTTTTCACAGTGTTTTCTCCTCTCCGATCTTCCCTTATCTCGGCGTTCAGAGGATGGGCATTAGATTGCACTTGCCACCTGACCCTAAAGGTCATGGGAAGTCCCCTCTGTAGTACATGTCATGTTTCCAGGACAGATCTGATGGCAAACGTTCTGTCTGGTGGCCCACACAAATTTATCATACCACGAGTTATGAGAGTTGGTTTGGAAAACATGGCTAACATGTGACAGAAACAGTTGAACAGGGCAACAGGGTTAGCTCCCTGCAAGAGTCCGGAAGACCGTCATAAAGAGACTGCATATTTTGAATTTAAGATCTACCCACTTTTTTTTTTTTTTTTGATCTACCCACTTTGAAGTTGCTTTGCCATTCAAGTTGTTTACTAAGTATTTGTTGCATGTCACATATTATATATATAGACAAACGCACACATATATACTAAAAAAGGGCTAAAAACGCAATTTTAGTTTGAAAGTTTTATAGCTTCTAAACTAATTATAGTATTTAACTTATTTTATAGAGAGAAAGATCACAGAAATTGCCTCCCTTTTAGTGTCAGTCCCTTGATTTATTGTTTCCTGGTTTCATATTATTATTCAGCACTTGCTTTATTATTTAACCTCTCTTGCTTCTTTGTCTTTTCTCTCCAATTAGATCAAAGATTCTTTGATGGTAGGCACCGTGTTCTTCCTCCAGAATACCTAATTTTGCAACTATTAGGCCTTCAATGAATATTTACTTAGGGCTATGAGTAGTTCAAAAACCCAGAAACAAATTAGCTACAGAACTACACATATGATGATTAAAAACACTTCAAATGATGATTCTCAAACTTTAATGTGCACACGAGTTGTAAGGGAAACCGGTTAAAATGGAAACTCCTAAATCTCATTCCCAAGGAGTCCTCTTTTAAACCATTTCTTCATCTTCCTTCCATTATTATTACTAGTAGTGCAGTAGTAGTAAACCAAATTAGGAAAGATGAGACATACCAGGGCCTTGGGACTGCACAGGTGGGTCTTAGAGGCAAAGGACTTCACATAAGGTGAGGCAGCTTTATCCCTCTCCACAACCCCCTCTCCCCATATACTCTGCTTTCTTCTTTCCTTCAATAAATCTGTGCTATGTGCTAAGTGTCAAGTATTATTCTAAGACCTGGAGTTAAACTAGTCAATGTACAAATACTTTGCTATCACAGCACTTAGAATCTACCTGGGGGGGGGGGGGGGGAGAAAACAATAGAAAAGTAAACTTTAAGATTCTTTCAGATATTGTTAACTAGTATAAGGAAAATGAAACAGGCTAATATGATAGAGAATGACGAAGAAGGAGTTATTTAGAGAGTGTGGTCCAGAAGCAGATGACAGGTGATGTGAGGACTGAATGACCAGAAGGAACTAACCATGTACAAAATCTTCAGCGAGATCCTTCCAGGGAGACGGAACAGCAAGTGCAAAGGCCCTGAGGCACAATGACTTTCCAAGGATCAGCAAGGAGGCCAGAATGCCCAGAAGTGGAGAGGAAGCCAGCTCAGACTCATTTTCCAGATGTGGTCTGGATTTTGGGCATGAGGGTATCTTGGCATTTACTCCTCGGGAAGCTGGAGAAATCCTCCCGGCTCTCAGAATTAAGAGAGGTTATTAGTATAATAAATGCTATACGAACATCTCTCCTGTTAGAAGCAACCACATTATTGCAACTCCTCACCCATGAAAAATAGTTCATTTTATAATTCCTTTTGGTTGACGATGTGTGATAACAGGGTCTCATCACCATTGGCAGATTACATTTCGTAGCACTTGAGCGCTGAAAATTAGCTCACTTTGAATTTGAGATCCAAATTATCTATCGTTGATTGGATGCCTCAAATATTGTAAAACAGGGTTTAATAAATGGTGCGAAGTTATATCTGAGAGCTTATATGCTTTTTAAAAGGAAGAATACTTATGCTACACTTCCAAAGTAAGTTTTATGGCGTGTGCCCCTTTCTCCGGTTTTGAATGGTTTTTCAGCTCTTGCATTGACTTGTCCTATCAGTCCAGCTGGACACCTGCGAATTAATAGCATCACATGCTGTTACCTCCAAGCAGTTCCATTTGGTCTGAATAACTGAGCGCGTAAGGAAGGAAAGAACCAAGGACAAGCGTGTTATTAGTATGTGTAAAATCCATTCCTGGGAGCTACTACTGAAGCAAGGAGATAGCGGCTCGGCTTCAGATCCCATTGATCACTGCTCTTTCATAAGCCATCTCAGAAAAGGGCAGCCCAGGTGACAAGTGGGCCTTCTGTGATAAGGGCTCCTGTCCACTGCAAATGGGAATCGGCTCGTAGTTGCATTTCACAGGGTCCACCAGATGGCAAATGACTTTATCTACCCAGACCAGATCCAGGCTGGAAACAGACTACACTCCATGCCCCCTTCCGCTCTGCTGGGAGAATTGGAGCTTTTCTCCGAAGGGTGCTAGATTTAGTGTGTGTGCCCGTGTGTGTGTGTGTGTGTGTGTGTGTGTGTGTGCGCGCGCGTGTGGGTGTGCACACACACATGCTTTAGTTTAGCTATCCATGATGCTGTAGTTCCAAATACAGAAGGTTTCCAGAGCCATGAAAATTGGCTTCTGTGCTTGTGTCTCCTGATCTGGCTAGAAATCAGTGGCTTCCAAAACTGGGGGCCAGAACAGAAAGGGCAGGATACAGACACAGCAGCTGCAGCGGGAGACATGAGCAAGATTGAAATGAGTTGGTGAAACGTTTGTGGGAAAAGGGCTGGGGAAAAGGGTTGGAAATGAAGAGAAAGAATCCATCTAACAGAAAAGGAAATGTCTTCATTATCACAAGAAACTCCAAGTGGCCTTCACTTAGTCACACTGGAATTACAATTTCAGCTCACATCGTTTGTGAACGAGGAAGTAGAGAATATGACCACGGAAAGTGATATTTTAAGCTTCAACACACATTGCTCATCACTGGCTTGACTTGCAGCATGTCTTTCAACAAAAGCACATAGTGATTTAATCTCAACAGTAATTTAGTCTGCAGCCGTATGAGACAAGACTATCATTGCAGACAGGCTGTAATTTGAGAAATTCAGGTGCTGGGGATTAGGACCACCTGTTGAATTTAATCTTAGAGTTATAATGTTAATACCATCATGTAACTGAACATAAACACTACGTATTTATCAGACTCTGGGACTTCCAGCCATGGAGATGTGAACAGTTTCCTGAATGGTATCGGAACTCTCTCCAGATTCTGTAAATCAACGGCAAATAAAAAGTCTGTTGGAATTCTGCTCCAATACGCAGTAGCATATGGCTTGGTGGTCATCACATTCAGCACATCCTATAATTTTTCTGAGGCCTGATAGGAGAGTGAAAAATAAAGCAGTATCATCTAGCAACATAATCAGAACAGAAAGTCTTTGATTTCTTGCCCTCCCCTGCTAATCCAGAAAAAAAATCCTAGCAATATTCTAACAAATTGCCACCTCTGCCTAAGCAACACTATAAGAAGATTCCAAGTAAACCTAAGTAAATAGCAACTTTTGAAGGGTACATGAATCCTACAGGCACCTCCCTCTAAGCCATCAGAAATGAAAACTTCACCCAATTTCCAGCCCGTTAAATAGTAGCAGGGAAGTGATGGCATTTTGAGTGGAAGTTCACATGTAATTCAGTGGGACAATCGGGATAATGTCTAGAGAGAAGGCATAGATTCTGAGATTTGCATTTGTTCTTTTGCTTGGGATGGGTAAACTGTTGAATCATTTGAGTATGGAATCTGATGACACATCGGTTTTCTAAGAAAGAATTCCGCTGGTATTAATAAGATGCAAAAACCTTCCTGGTCACATTTATAAATCCCTGCTAAGAATTCCAAGGGCTTTCACACATATTTATCATCCATATTAACACTTCACAGTTTATAAAACCCTTTACTATAGATTATCTTGATTCTCATACAGAGTTTTGACATTCCTTTCAAAAAAGGCTGTTTTTCATTTTAATGAAATAACGCTCTGATACATTGACAATGGAATCCAATATATTTGTGTGAATAAACACTGTTCTGAAAACAAACATGAGGGCATCGTATTGTGCCTTATGCTGTCAATATTCTTAGCTGCTGTCTGTCCAGCAGGAGAACACAGTTAGGAAAATATTAGAATACCTTCCCAAAGGCAGATCAAAACTTTCAGCAAATTTCCCTTTTGACGCTCCATTAATCAAGCCTCACAAGTGCTATAAAGCCATTTCCACTAAACAACAGCCATGAAAATCCAGCAAGTCCAATATATTCATCATATACCAGTTACACATAAACATCACAGTCGGAAGCAGATGGTCTAAACTTTTCTGGAACTCCAGCCCATATAGGTTGCTCGCACAGAGAGATACAAAGAAGGTCATCGATCGACATCTTAAGGAGAAAAGTGAAGCTTTTACTGTAAAGCTGATGATCCTCTCTACTTTTGATTTTAACCAGCTGCCTCCCCACTCCCTGAATCACTTCCTAATGAAACCCCTTCCTCTTTTCTGCTTTCCCCAAGTTGTCCCCAGGGCAAAGTCTACCTTTTCAGAGACAGAATTTCCTTAAACCTTCCAGGGCAGTGATCCTTCTCATTTCTGCCCTGTTTTATACCTAGCATTTCTTGTACATTATACCTATTGGTCTATCTCTCCTTCCACCCACCCACATTTCATGGTATGGTTTTCTTCCACAAGCATTCAAGGACCCCGAACAGCTGCGGCCTGCCTTAAATTCTTTTTTTTTTTACTTTCCCCAGATCCTTTTTGCCATATGCATGACACACACGAGTGGAAATCTTTTGATCGCCACTTCAAAAAAAAGTTGGGACTTTTCCATGCAAGGGAAGGCCCATCTTTTCCCGCAGAAGGACCACCTGCTTAAATGTTACTTTGGTCCACAAGCATGACATCCGGTCATATAAAAAGGCAAGACAGCTAGGTAGTTTCAAGAAATCCCCTAGCCTTCATAGAGCAGATACAGAGTGGAAGTGGGTTTTAATAAAAGCATATTAGCAGCTTCAAATAATGGGAAATATGTATATATATATATTTTAATGGGGAATATATTTAAACTGTATTACAATCATTATTATTATTATTATTATTTTTTCCAGAATCAGGAGACTTGATAAGAATTCTCCCGGAGGCTTTGCACCCTGAAACCTGAGATTTGCTATTTGGGGGGGGGGAGGGAGGAGGGAAGAGGCTTGCTTTTTTTTTTTTTTTTTTTTAAATTCATCTTATTAATTATTAGCCAAGCCATGCAACGGCTTCCCGGAAGGCAGAGGAAGACAGGCCCTGAGCCGGGAGTTGCGAGGCAGTGCAAGCCCTGGGGGGGCGCCTGCAGGGCCCCGCTCCCCGAGGCTGGGGGCGCCCGGGGCCATCCGAGGCCGGGAGGGGAGCGGAAGCTTCCAGCAGCTCCAGCCCTCGGCGGGGCCCGGCTGCGCCCTCCCCGCGCCCTCCCCGCCCGCGCGCGCCTCGGCGGCCCAGCCCCGCGCTGCCAGGAGCCTGCCCCCGCCCCCCGCCGCCCTGCGCCCGCCGCCGCTGCAACTGTGGGCACCGGCGGGCCCTGCTTGCAGGTGCCAGTTAGCAAGTGGGGGCGCTGGGTGCATGCATCTCACCCCGGGGCCCCGGGAAACTTTATGCCTCCGCCTCCCACGGGAATTCCCAGCCAGCAGGCCCCACCGCCCGCCCCCGGAGGGTGCGCACCCGCGCGGTCCAGCCTCCGCAGGGGGCACCTACTCACGGCGCCTCCCAGCCCCGGGAAAGGGGCAGGCTCGGGTGCGCGGGATGCCCGGGCGGGGTGGCGTGCGCGCCGGCGAGCGAGCTGTCACCTTGCGGTCCCTCACGCCGAGGTATCCGTCCAGCGGCCGCGGCGCGGCGGGGGCGGGGGCGGGGGCCGGGGCCCGGGCCCGGGCGGGGGGGCTGCTCGCGGCCGCCGGGGGCGCGCTGCCGGCTGCGTCCTGCTGCTGCTGCTGCTGCTGCTGCTGCCGCCGCTGCGGGGGCCGCTCCCTCTGGCCGCCGAGGCTGCTGTACACGAGCAACAAGCTGGTGCACATGGTGGTGAGCGCCAAGCACACGGCCAGACCGTGGCGCTGCGGGCGGGAGAGCGCAGGAGAGCCGCTGAGGGCCGCGGCCGGGGGTCCCGCGCGGCGCCAGGGGTGCCCGAGCGCCCACCCCGCGGCCGAGCGCAGGCTCCGGAGGGCGCCCCCGGGCTGGGCTGCTGGAACCCCGGCCCCCGCGCCCTGCCCTTGCAGCGCTCCGTGCAAGTTTGCGACCCAAGAAAACCCAGAAAGTCTGCCCAGGTGCCCCCCCACGCCCGCCCCCTGCGTCCCCGCCCCTCTTAGTTGTTGCCAGGCTGTTGCTCGCCTTGGGGGTGCCTCCCCGCTCCCGCTGCACCCCCCGCTCCCGCAGGCTCCCGCAGGCTCCCCAGACCTCCCCGACATCCAGGAGCACCCGCAGCCCGAGTTCCGAGCCAGGCGGCGCCCGAGGACCCCGCAGGGGAGGGGTGGGGGGGACACGGAGCAGGTGGAAAGTTGTCCCTTTGCAACCAGGCGCGCCGGCTGCGCGGGGCGAGCGCCCCCGGGGCTCTCCGGTGCGCCCCCCCCCGCCTCCCCGGGGTGCCCGCGTCTGCCCGCAGGAGTTGCAACAAATGCCTCTCACCATCAGGGTCCTCATGGTGGGCGCCTCCCGCGTGGGGGATCCTCAGGCGCGCGCGTGCAGAGCCACTTTTTCCTGGAGGGCGTCCATGGCGCGGGGCGCGGGCGCGGGCGCGGGGCGCGGGGCGCGGGGGGACCCGAGCAGGCGGCGCTCGCGGAGACCAGAGGCCGAATTAAAACTGAACCGGACCCTCGTAGTGTCTCCGCGATCCACACAACTGCCGCCTGCCGCCGCCTGCTGGGTCCTAGAGACCTCTGCAGCTCCCCCACCCCGCCCCCCTCCTCGCCCCCAAATAAGCATCTTCTCAGCCTGGTGGAATTTCTGGGAGCGTGAACCGTGCCTCGGTACCCACCTATCGGTCTTATTCATCGTCTGTGAAGTCATCAAGTGCAAAGGAAGGAGAGCCCTGGGGAGCTTTGCAAACTCCATCCTCTTTTTGTAATTCTGATAAAAACAGCGAGTCCACCTGCCCCCCACCCCCCCCACCCCCGGGTCGTCGGTGACCCTCCCCAGTCGTCGGTTTTGCATTTGTATTCACAGCCCCGGGGAGATGATGTTTCCAAAACATTATGGTTTCGGTTGTCCAAGAGTGTAGGCTTTCTGAAATCCTCCTCTATTTTTATTTTTATGTTTTTTATTTATTTATCTTTTTTTTTACTTTTTTTTAGATCCGCTTACTCGCGTGCAACCCTGATAATCCAAATTTCCGTCCACGCGGTTTCATTCATTGACTTGTTTCGAACACCACGGTTTCTGTTTCTGCCGGGACTCTGAGGTTCCTGGCATTCTTCTAAACGATTTTCAAGTGTTAGAAACATTCAGCACGTCATGGCCACATGATTCACCGGACCTGTAGATTCTTCGGAATTGCAAGACAAGATTTCTGGCTGCTGGAGAGAAAACTGCTTATTCGTGAGGACTCCTGGGGACCTCGGTGGTCTCCTCCCAGTGGTCTGCACTGCACCGACAGCACAGAACTTCACATTTGGAACATTGATCGCAATTTCTGAAAAATCATTGTTTCGTGTTGGGAAGTCCACATCACTAGATTGTTGTAAGGACACCCCCCCCCCCACTGCGTTGAATCACAAATGGCCTTTGTTAAATGTCTAATTTAGTTAGAAACATATTTCTTGTGAAACTGCCCTGCGAGGATAGTTGTCTTCAAGTATTCCTTAACACCTCACCTGTAGCAGCGAAATGTTAAAGATTACATTAACATGGAAATGACGAGCAGGCCAACTGAACCATAGGCACAATAAGAGCTTTCTCAAGGCCAAAAAAGGCATTACAATCATTTTTTAATCTTCAGTAATCCATTGCTCCACTGATGATACAACAGGAAACTATTTTTAACTTATGAGGCATCCTTCCATACTTAGTATTTAAAAAGTTAAAATTACTGGTACAACAGTGACTGTCAGTGCAATGTGGTTGGGGGAAGGCAAGACACACATAGGATTTAGCCTTTTAAGGAAAGACCAAAAAAAAAAAAAATTCAAAACAGGGTCCAACATTGCCAGCCTTGAAGCTATTTATTCAATTTGTTCTTTAGGCATGAATAGTACCAGTTGTTAGGGCAGGAAAAGCAGCAGCCAGAAGAGAATCTTATCGGGTCTTGGCAATTCTTTATAGTATGGTTGCACTTGACACTCAAATTAGGGAAACAAAGGACCAACTTGATGAATCATCGCAAACAGATTATCTGTGTTTCTCCAGGGCTCCTTCTGAGATGCTACTAGACGGAGCTCCTGCATTTTTCAGGACCATTCCCCTTCCATCTAGCAAGTTGCCCAGTGACGGATAAAACACTTCTAATATATTTTGCTATGCCAAACAGAGCCATCATATTTATGATTTAAGCTCATGGCAGCACGTTGGACATCTGTTACACGGTATGTCTGACCACATTCATTAGGCTTAGGCTTTTTTTTTTTTTTCCCTCATGGGATGGCAGTTAGTTAGTTGCTAAATCTACTTATGGGATGGCCGGAGTAAATTTAAAAATGTAATTCTGGACTTGATTTAAATAATTTCAAGGTCTCTAGCTTTCAAGTACTTGATTAGATGGATGTGATGGTTTTAGGCCGTCTGGCCTGAGAGCCAAAAGGACAAGGTGGGGGCGGGGGAAGGGCAGATGAAACAAATGATAGAAGTTAAAATCCTTGGGCTGTTCAGTTCAGTGAGCATTTCATTATCACCTGCTATCTGGTGGTTCTATATTAGGGAATGCAGAGATGAATAAGACACGGATCCTCTCCCCTTGGATACATACACACAACCTAGGGTGTGTATGTTTGTGTGTGTGTGTGCACAGAAAGTATGCTAGACACGTCTGTAAGCAGGCAATAAAAGACCGTACTGAGCTTCAACATATATTTATCAAGTGCCTACCCACGTTAAGCACCTACTATGTTCCAGATGTTGGGGATACCTGGATAAATAAATGCTATGAACCTTTATGTTATAAAGAACTAACCAGGACACAATTAAAATACTTGATTCGTTTTCAGCTTCTGAGTGCTTGCTTATTTAAGATCTAAGGGGTTTGATATTCTAAAGGTACCCGCCTGTGTTTGTGTAACTTCACGCACACTTTTAAGCTAATACTTTGAATATCCGGAAAGGGAAGAAAAGAGGCAGCTCTTGCAGACACTTGCTTGACCTGGAGACAAGAAAACAAGCCAATAAAGCTATTTTAGTTCATCTAACGTGTCCAGTTCAATACAAAGTGAATCGGGGAATCACAATTTGTTTCTCAAAATCCAGGTAGCTGAGATAGATTTCTCACCACTTAAAATTTTGCCACATTTCTGCCTCCGGTGCCATCACATCCAATCAAATAGATTCCTACTTTTGAAAAAAAGAAAGGAAAGGAAGAGAAAAGAAATTGAGTGTTCCACAATGTAGGTTATGTAATAAACTGAAGGCGAGAACTTATGAAACAAGGCATGTCATGGGGCCAGGAGGAGGAGGCGAAATCTGAAGCTCAGAGGGAACACCAGCCTGTGCACTTGGCCACAAAGGCACCACGAAGCTACTGAAGGAGGCAGAAGGACAAACTGTTGGGAACCTCTGAGCCCTGCCCTTGGTTCCTAAGTGACCTCTCCATACAGAAACAAGTGAACAAGTGTTTCGAACATTTCAAAGATGGATGAAAAGCCGAAAACAACATCGTGTAAACTGCATTTGAGATACAACTGCTTTACACCTTATGGTCTTAAAGAAAGAAAAGCTTTGCTAAATGCTACAAAAGCAGAAAGCCTAAGAATGGTAGAAAGTCCTAGAACAAATGTCATACTTGTCCATTTGTTTTTTTCCCCCATAGTTTACTTCTTTTCACTTCACAGGCTGTGCCTAGTGGGCTAGTGGGTTGAGAACTAGTCCTTGGAGTCAAGTGTCCAGGATCCAGATTCTGACTTTACCACTACCAGCTCTGGGACCTTGGTTGGGTTAGTCACTTGGTTTCTTCATCCGTAAAATGGCTATCATAAGAGTACGTACCTCAAAGATGTGTTAAATGAGATACTACAAGTGTCAAGAGGAGTACTAACAGACTGTTCCCCATCGTTACTAATATTTTATGATTATGATTAATAAACTGGGTTCGAAGGCGAAAGACCGGGCTTTGACCTATGTGACCAAGAGCTGCGTGACCTCGAATGAGGGACTTTAAAAACGGTACGAGACTGTGAGACGCATAGAACAGAGCGTACCCCACACATGGGTAGAAGGCTTGTTAAGGTGCTGTGCATGTGACTGCTTTGTAAACTGTGAAACTCTGCCTAAGTTAATAGGTATCCATCCATTCATCCATCAAATATCAACTGAGGATCCACTATGTGTCAGGTACCCTTCTAGGCCCTGGGGTTGTGACCAAAACATGCAAGGGCTCTGCCCCATAAGGCTTTTAGTCAAGCTAGGGTAATAAACCAGTAAGATAGAATGTCAGGCACTAGGGAAAAAGCGGTTAGAGCCTGGGTGGGAGTGTATGTGCTGTTTTAGTTAGGATGCTCGCGTTTGAGCAGAGATTGGAATAAAGTCAGGAAGGATCCATGAGGCTATCTGGAGGGTAGAAGGAACAGCATGTACAAAGGCCATGAGGTAAGAGCTTGATGGGTATATTGAAGAGACCACAAGGAGGTTGGTGTGGCTGGAGAAGGGAAGCAAGAAGAGAGAGGGGTAGGGGAAGAGGGCAGAGAGACCGTCCAGGGGCAGATCGTCTCTGGCCTCAGAGGCCATGAAATGGACAGAGTGAAGGAAACCCACTGGAGGGTTTATTTTTTATTTTATTTTTTTTAAAGATTTATTTATTTATGATAGCCATAGAGAGAGAGAGAGAGAGGCAGAGACACAGGAGGAGGGAGAAGCAGGCTCCGTGCCCAGAGCCTGACGTGGGACTCGATCCCGGGACTCCAGGATCGTGCCCTGGGCCAAAGGCAGGTGCCAAACCGCTGAGCCACCCAGGGATCCCCTCACTGGAGGGTTTAAAGCAGAGGAACGCCATGGATCCTTAATGCGTTGGAAAGGTCACCTGGCTACTGTCCTGAGAATAGTTCTGGGGGAGCGAGAGTGGAAGTAGTGTGATCCCTTAGGAAGCTATTGTAGTAGTCTAGGTAGAAGGACGTTGTCGTCGTGCTTTTAGGAATAACTGGTTTCAGGATTTGCTTACTAGTGGGTGTGAAATACGAGTAAAGGAAAGGAAGCAGGCCAGGGAAGGCAGCTGGGAGAATGGAGCTGCTCTTTCCAAGATGGGGAGCACTGTAGGAAAAGCAGTTTGGGGTGGCCAAGAACGGAGAATTTGGATTTAGATGTACTCCTATACATGGGAGTTCAGGCATGATGCTGGGCTCAGGGGCATGAGCTCAGCATCACAGTTCATCAAAGGATGAGGTCACCTAGGAATGAACCAGGACACAAAAGAATAAAGGTCACGAGCCTGAGCCCTGGGAGCTCCAAATTTCAGATGCCAACAACAGGAGGCATCATTACAATAATAATACTGAAAAACAATAAAGGACAATAAAGGACAATCTGACCTCAGTTTGGTGTAGGTGGCTGATTATTTTCATTTTGAGTGGATTTTCCATTTCAAGACGGTCAGTCATTTATGTACTCAAAGCACTTTTGGAATTCTGTGATCAAGCATATTTATTTATGTGTTTACTGTTCATCCCTTCTTCTACATCATAAATTCTCTAGAATTGGAACTATGTCATATTCCTTTTTATATACTATAAGCCTGGTACATAACTGAGTGTAATAATATTAATCACTAACATTTATTTAACCCTCACCATGTGCAAGCACTAAGTGTAAGAGTTTCACATATACTTTCTCCTTTAGTCCCCACAACAACCCGGTGAGGTAGGTACTCTCCTCATTTCACAGACGAGTGAACTGAGGCGCTGCGAGTCATTTGTCCAGTCGCCCAGATCCTGAGTGGTAGCCCTGAACTAAGTAAATATTTTTTAATTTTTTAATTTTTTAATTTTTATTATTTTTTTTAAGATTTTATTTATTCATGAGAGGGAGAGACACAGGCAGAGGGAGAAGCAGGCTCCATGCAGGGAGCCTGACGTGGGACTCGATCCCAGGACCCTGGGATCAGGCCCTGAGTCGAAGGCAGACGCTCAACCACTGAGCCACCCAGGCGTCCCAGTAAATATTTTTTTTAAAAACAAATACCGTTTGTTAAAGAACGAATGAAGAGAAGCTTCGTAAGACTTCCATAGCCAAGTTCTTCTACTGAACTCTAAACTGGCATGATTTATAAGAGTATAGTTTACACCTAACCTGTAAGTAATATAGCCAAAGGCAGTCCCTGGTTTTGGGTTTTGTGATCTGTTTGTTTGTTTTTTTGCTACTTTTATTTTCTCAAGATATATTTCACATGCAATAAAATACACAAAATCTGAGTATACAGTTGCTGAGTTTTGATCGCACTTTGCACCCATTAACCACCGCCACCGTGAAGATCTAGATCATCTCCATCATTTCAGAGACTACCCTCATGCTTCTTTTCAAGTCATGCTAATCCCGCCCCAGAAGCAAACAGGCAAACATTGTTCTGATTTTTATCACTATGGATTAACTTGGCCGATTCTAAAACTTAATATAAAGGAAAACACACAGTGCGTGCCTTTTAGTCTGATCTCTGTCACTCAGCAAAATAGTTTAAGGCTTATCCATGTTTTGCAAGCCTTCGTAGCCTAGTCCGTTTTATTACTATTTTATGGTGCGAAAACAGCACAATTGTTTTTATCCATTCTTCTATTAAGGAACATTTGGTTTGTTTCTGATTGGGGGCTCTTAGAAATGAAGATACTAAGACCATTTTTGTCTTTTTGTACATACATAGTTTCATTTTTCTCACGTGAATACCTGGGAGAACAATGGTTGGGTCCTGCGACAGTTGTAGGGTTCACATTAGGAGAAACTGCCGAACCGTTTTCCATAGTGGTTGTACCACTTTGCATTCTCCCTCACGGTGAATGAGAGCGCTGTTTGTTCCGCATCCTTGTCAGCTCCTGCTGTGATCCGTCCTTTCAATGTCTCTTTGCTTTTAGAGAGCTTTCAAGATAAAGAAATCCTTGCACCCAGGATCCTTCCTTTACCATGTGTCCACTGTTCCCTTTTCATCTCATCTCCTGCCCTTCTGCACAGGAGCACTTCAACCTAGCTGAAAAAAACCATTCCTTGAATTTACGGTATTTATGGTCAGTGAGCGGAGCCTTTGAACAAGCTGCTGTACGTCGCGTTCCCTTTCCACGGCTCACCCTGCGCCCTGTCCACCCGCATCCCCCACTCTCCGAGCCTGCAGTGGGGCTGCCAGGTTCCTCCTCTTTAGCTCAGTTAGAAGCACCAGCTTGGAACCACATGGGCCAGATTTGGTCCAGCCTCTGACTCTTCACTTACCTGTGACCAAAAGCAAGCCACAGATCACTCTTTCCGGTCTCCTCATTTGTAGGAAGCCAATAATAAAACATTTCTAGCAGAGAGAGAGTGGTTGTGTAGAGAAAATCTACTGACATATGCAAAGTGTCCACCACCATTCTGATGATACAGTTGGATCAAACAGGAAGTGTGTTTTTCATAGCGGACTGCCTGGCTGGTATAGAGGGAGGGACATCCATTCTCAAGTTTATTGAACTTACAATAAAAATAATAAAGATGTATTGTGTACCCACCACCAGGCATAATGTTAGTTCTACGCATTGAAAAAAAAAAATTCTACGCGTTGGCTTATTTAACCTGTAATGATGTCACCTCCCTTTTACCAGCAAGGAAGCTGAGCTATAGAGATGTGAGATCACTGGCCGGGGTGACATGGCTAGAAAACGGTTGATCAAGAGTTGGCCAGGTCTGTCTGAGTGCATTTGGTTTGTTTTCCCCTCGTAATGTCCACATTCCACACTCCACCGTTTTCTCTCTAATCTGACTCTGGGCCACTCTTCCATTGGATGCTGCAGGTGCAAAGAGGGGAAAGGCACAGCCCTCACTGCAGAAGGCATAGCCCTCACTGCAGCAGGCAAACCTGTGAGCAGCTAACTATAACCCAGTGTGTGAAGTGTAAAAATTGAGTTATAAATGAAGAATTAGAGGGACGCCTGGGTGGCTCAGCGGTTGAGCATCTGCCTTTGGCTGCAGGGCCTGATCCCGGATTCTCCAGATCGAGTCCCGCATCGGGCTCCCTGCATGGAGCCTGCTTCTCTTCCCTCTGCCTGTGTCTCTGCCTCTCTTTCTGTGTCTCTCATGAATAAATAAATAAAATCTTTAAAAAAAATAAATGAAGAATTCGAGAGGACACAGACAAGGCACGGGTGACTATATGAGAGTTGTTCAGCTATGATTTCTGGCAAAGGGAAATGCTCAGTTGGTTTTAAAGAATCACTAGAAACAGGCTAGGAGAAGGTCAGTGTCCCCAGGCAGAGAGGACAGCGTAAACAAAAGCATGGCAACACGGTGCCCCATGCTGTGCACTAGGTACAGATGAGGAGTTTGTGGGTGAGGCAGGGAGTCTTCAGAACCAGGGTGGTTCCGTACAGTCGTAGAGGTTGTGCAGTGCAAAAGGACACACATTTAAGTAGGCAGCACACAGCATAGACACTGCAGATTTGTGTATTATTTTGTCAATTTGCTTGAAAATGACCATCAAGCACCTTGCTCTACAGGCACCAGAGTAGTGCAGCAATTTTCCATTAGCCAGAAGTAGGGTGTTGTAAGTCACAGAAGCCTTTTAAAATTTGCACAGTAGTGCTGTTTGGGCTGAGAGGGGTCTGGTCAGAATTACTTTCTAGTGGCTGTCTCTGGAGATGGTGAGAAGGATGGATTTGTCGGGGGAAAGACTTGAGCCAGAGAGAGCAGCCGGGATCAAGTTGTGGAAATCCGGGTGAGGGAGAAAAAGCTTCAGCCGGAGCAGCGTGGGTCGGATGGATGCGAGAAATTCTTAGGCAGGTATTATGTTATAATGGCTAAAGTGGATCAAATCCTAACTATGCAGAAGAGGATTTATAAATACAAAGCCATGCTTTTTTTCCCATGCAAAATAGTGTGTATGATTCTGGCCACATTTCAAAACGACAAAGCGTAATAATAAAAGGCGGCTTACATCTTGTCTTAGTTTGGGTTCTCGTCGGAAGCGTTCCCCGGGATAAGGATCCACGTGCAAGTGTTGCTGCTTTGGCAGGTGAAGGAGACTCCATCGGGGGAGCAGGGAAGTGGCACGGGAGGGGAAGGCAGCCAATAAGTGGCACATCATCCAGCAAGTTACCCCTGTAGCCAAGTGGGGTGACTCAGTCCCACGGGGGACGTTCTGCTGCTGCAGAGCTCGGGCAGGGGTTATTCCAGCTGGGGGCCCAGGGACCAGCGCTGTGCCGTCCGGTGAGGGCTACGCTGGGTGCAGAGCAGGGGGCGCAGATTCCCTGGCACATGCCGCCTGCTGTGCAGGTGGCAAAGCAGGCAGGCTCTGGAGGCAGGGACAGCCCCTCAGGCAGAGGCCTGCAGGTGCTGGAGCTTCAGGTCCCCAGGGCACCGAGGTGGCAAAGGCAGGACATATGGGCAGGGCTGCCACACGTGGAAGTTGTTCTTTAGAGGTTGTGATGTTTATTTGTTTGTTTGTTTGTTTGTTTTAAGGATCTTATTTATTTGACAGAGAAGAGAGAGAGAGAGAGAGAGAGAGAGAGAGCAAGTCCCCGAGCAGGGGCAGAGGAAGAAGGAGAAGCAGATTCCCCCCTAAGGGGCCCCAGCATGGGGCCCTTCTGGGATCATAACCTGAGCCAAAGGCAGATGCTTAACCGACTGAGGCCCCCAGGCACCCCGACTCTTGAGAATTTTGAAAAGATTCAAATTCCTTATGTCATTTAAACCTCCCAATAACCTCGTGAACGAGAAAAATGTGTGGTTTCCAGCCAAGGCTGGGAATCTCTTATTCATGGTCACTGCCTCCCCCCTCCACAGCTGCTCCTTCAAGCAGAAACACCTCTTGTCAGGGTCCCTCCTTTTTTTCTTCACTTCTGATTTGTTCAGATGTCTGTCTCCTGATGGAGATTGTGAGCAGTTGGATTTAGAGATTGTGTACGGTTCACTTTCATTTCCCCACAGACTGAGAAACAGTAGGTACTTAGTAAATGTGACTGGGTGGATGGATGAATGATTATCATCATCACTGCTTGAATTTTGTTAAAATCGGGACCGAGAGAGCTAAAGCAACTTGCTCAAGGACAGAGCCACTTGGTAGAGGCAGGACTTGAACTCAGCTCTCTTCCACTTTCCTCTGGAAAAATCTTGCTGCCACCACACAGCTCAGTGAGGGTGGACATGGTCAAACTTTGTTGGGGATTCAGAAACCCCACCGATCTATGAAGTGTAGAGTAGTTGAGGGTAGGCCAATGGCTATGAAGGAAGACCAGGAAACTTCAGTAGAGGGAGCTTTTTACATTACAAGATGATCTTTGTTTTATTAGTTATAATATCTCAAAGTAAAATGGGGAAAAGATAAATAGGGGCCAACACTGTGACCCCATAAAAGGCAACACATTTTTTTTTCCCTCCAAATGTAAAGGATAGAAGACTTTCCGTGCAGGACCCGAGGTAGGAATCTGAGAGCTGAGCTAACCTGGGAATTCAAGGGTGACGCTTGGCAGGGTTTTAAAAAATTCTTTAAATGCAGCACACATCATAAGGGGTAGCAGCTGCAAGAGGGGAAACCAGTTACGGAGTTTTCAAAATGAATTTATAAGTGCATTCTTGAGGGTCCTCACAATATTTCTGCTAATGTAACAGGCATGATTGGTCTGGATGCATCTTTCTGCTTCTCTTCCCACACTAATTTGTATCGTTCCGTGTCTTCTTCCCTTGTTTGGAAGTGATGCATATGCCATTTAAAATAGATGATTTTATTTAAGCAGCTTTGGAATGTCAAACTTTTAGAAAGTCAGCATCACACACACACACACACACACACACACAGAAAGTCAACTTGACCCCCACGTCCTCGCTGAGAGCTAAATTGGTGATTTTCCAATTCCTTTTTGTCTGTGGACTTCACCTACACTTCACCTCTGCGTAAAGTTAAGGGTATAAGCTCCGCTATCGTCGCCTAGATTCGTGTTTGAATCTCAGCTCTGCCTTTTATGGGCCATGACTTTGAGCAAGACATGAAATCTCTGTAAGCCCCACTTGTCTCATCCACGCAAGGGACAGTAGTACTGCCCTCCTCAGAGGGGCCACTTCAAGGATTGAATGAAGTCATGACGACAGCACCTGTCACCCACGTAGCATTTTCCGTCTACTTAGTCTTCTAGCAACCTTCAGTTCTGTACTATTGTTATGTCACTTTACAAGTGGGGAAACTGAGGATAGGCAAAAACACCTTGCCTAAGATCCAGTTACCCGGTGGCAGTGTCAACATGCGGACTGTCACTTACAATGAAATTTTTAAAATTGCAACTGTGTCTTTTGTTGTTGTTGTTAAAATAATATCCTACCTGGAGGCTCGCTGCAGGAATTAAAATTGGAGCTGTCCTGGTTGACATAGAGGTGGGGAGCCCAGATCTCTTCTTCCTCCCTGAGGTTGGCCATGGAGGCACCAGTTCTGGAAACAAGTGTAACTAGGAAACCACTGGCTTTCCTAACGCTGGTAGAGAAAAACAAACGTTAATAAAAAATGAAAACAAGCTGATGGATACCTACACATGTCCTGTTTGTTTTGCCTTCTATGTCCTATCGGATACTTGAGGAATAACTACCTCTCCTGTTGTTTCTCAAATAATAAACAGCTGCACCTCCTCAGGTGACAGGTGGGAGCCACGACAATAGGTTTCTTTGGCCTGCTTTTGTGAAATGCAAACAGTGGGTAAGTCAGTGGCACAGCCAGATAATTTTGCATGGAAATTGGTATTTAAATAACCACCGAAATTGTTTGAAAAAAAAAAGTGTTCATGCAGCAAATACTGACAGAGCCCAAAGTCTGTATCGGACACGGCTCTGGTATTGAGGGGTTGCTAGTTGGGCTGAAGGTCCTGAAGGAGAAAGCCAGCTGTGCATGGTCCCGCCTCCTTCTCCTCAAGTCCTTTCCCTTGGCCCCTGCAAGAGCCCCCTGCCCACGTGTTCCCATGTGCGGCGGTGACCACTTCTTTGTTGCACCTTCTCAGCCCAGATACCGGCTGTTTCCACACGTCCCTGTATGTTCTGGAATGCTTTTTATCTTGTCTCTCTGTAGAGACATCCATTGTTCGACTCCGTTTTCAGAACCTTCCTTCCAAACAGAGCTAATTCAGCATGTGAACTTATTTCCCTTTTCAAGTCAGGTTGAAGGTTGGGATTTCCTTCAACATGCTGTCTCTGAAAGGACAGGGCTACCACAGTGCCTAACTTGCAAGACTATCGTGAGGTTTAGTAACTCATTTTATACCTGGCACAGGCCCTGGCACAGAGTAGACCATCGGGTACATGTGATTTCCTTCCTCTTTAGAAACACAGTAGCTGGAATTACACACTGTGAGATCATTTACAATTTATGCATTGTTATACATCAGTGCTTAAATATATGGAGATCGTTTCTTCCTGTTGTAAGTTATCATCAAGTAGAATTTATGAACCCTCAGATTCATGGGGTTGGGACGAATGGTATAAAATTGAGGCAATAAAGCTCCATTCTGCACTTTTGCTCAGAACTTCTTTCACACACATTTTTGTACCTAATAATAATATTTCACAGTTGTAAAACTTTTTTTTTTTTTCCTTCACCTTGGACATTTGCTACTGTGGTTGGCATTGTTTCATGCTTACATTAACTGGTCATATGTGCCAATGAGTTGAGTTTTAATTTTCCATATATAAAATTTTGGTGCCTGGATTTATATATGTCATAAGTGGAAAGGCTAATTGAAAAGTGATAAGATTTGAATCTAAGTGACTTGATATGCAGTAGCTTCTAGGGCTAATTAATAAACCGCTTCACTTATCAAGCATTTATTGAGAACCTACATTGTGACATGCAGCATGCCAAATGCTGATAATATGAAGATGGAAGTTTCTCAGGAAGCTCATAGGCTGCCAGTAGAGAGATACTTCACTAAAGGATTGCAGTATGGGGTATGGAAAGTGCCATCATAGCAACATGACCATGGAGCAGTAGTAAAAAGGGAGGAACAATCAACTCACCAAGTTCTAAAATGTGGGTTTTAATATTATTTAGGTATAATGAGGCCAGCCAAATGGGAGATGATTGCCACTGCAAGATACTTTGCTATACTTAGAGATCCCAAAGAAGGGGGCATGCCATATCAAAGAAGTCCACGTGGGAAAGAACCAGGGCTGGTCAGAAGGTGGGAAGGAGTGCGGATGTAGGCAAGAGCCTTTCCTATGGTGGAGCAAGGCAGAATAAACAAGTTTAGGATTGGCTAGTTCAGTAATTTCAATGGACTCTGGGGCAGAAGGGCTCTCTCTTGTTATCTGTACCTGGTCCTGGAGTGATTAGAGCAGGTAGATGAAGGTTGATCAAGAAAGCAGTTGGGGGTGTTGGCTCTTTCACATGCAAAAGGCATGTTCCTAGACTAATTGCTTGCTCTCTAGGAATTAGCTAATTCTTATATAAGGGGGCAGTCTTCCAGAGTAAGCAAGTCCTAAAAAATCAAAGCATCAAAACATAAGAAAGAAAAAACTTAGATAATACAACCATGTGGGGCCAGGGCAGCTAGGAAATCAGGCCTAAACCAAGAGGAGAGCTTTCTGGGCAGAAGGTTCAGCTTATACAAATGCCCAGGGACACGGGAAGCAGGATTTTAGTTCCATATGTTTGGAGTCTGGAGTGAGGATGCAACATGAACAATGGGGCTAGACGGATGATGTAGGCAGGAGCCAGTTCATGAAGTTTGCCTGGCTGAAGAATTTGAAGTTTTTTTGAAAAGTAGTGAGGAATCACTGACGGGTTTTTACATAAGAGGCAGACAGTGATTTCTGTTTGGTAAAAATTTGTGCTACTAAATCTGTGCTACTTAAAAATTAATGAGGTTTCACATCTCATCTTTGTAAAATAAACAGTGCGATATGTTTAGTACTTTCAGTGGTTATGTAAAGAATGTTTACTCTTTCTTTCCTATGGATTATAAATCCTTGGTATTCCCTTTCTGGCACCCTCCAAGCAGGCAGGTAGTATAGCAGAGACTATAGAGTGATGAAGCAGTAATTAAAGGACCAGTGTCCTTGTTAGTTCATTGGTCAAGTCACCTAATTTCTCCAAAGAGAGGCCTAGGGGTTATGATCATCCAGACAGTGAGTGGCTGTGAATCTTGTCTCTGCTACTTACTGTTTGACCTTGAGCAAATTATTTAATTTCTGTCTCAGTTTTCTCAGATGTAAAATGGAAAAAATGAGAATACCCATATCATAGGATTATGCTTCTGTCAGCAAACCGATGCCTTATGTAGGGTTATGATGATCTATGCAACACTGGACCAACAGGTGCACATCACAGCAGAATAAAGGGCAATGGAATGATGCTTATGGAAATCACTGGTACTATCATAGTCCTCAACTCTCAAAAGCAGCAACTCTTCTACAGTGGAGCGATGGAATATTGAAGACTATTGTTCTGGGTTGAAGCCCAAATCCTATGAATTAGTGTGCTACCCTCTACCCTTGCTACAAGTCAGAGGTCAATATGTGGGCTGTTTTCCTCCTCCTCCTCCTCTGTGACCAAGATACAGACATTTTGAAACCAACAGCTAGAGTGGAGTGGCGCCTTACATGATTACATCTAATTCCTCCCAGCCACATTTGTGCTTCCTGCCCTTATGACTCTGGGTTCTATTTTGAACTGGGAGATAGGATTGTGCCAATGAAATGTAAACTGCCAATACTACCTTGCCTTTTCAGATTCTTCATGCTAAGAGGCAGCTACCCCAAAAGGTATTGTATTTCAGTTGGGCTGGTTGACTCAGGGGAGCCAGACAAAGTAGGGTTGCTACACAGAGTAAGGAGAAGGAAGGATGGAAATAGTAGATGCCACGTGGAATCTTAATGGAAGATTGCCACAACCCCAAATAGGCAGTCTGCCAAGGGCTCAAATCTCTGAAGAATGAAATCCCGTGTCAATGAATTTAGAAAAGAACCCCAACAAACAAGTTGATGGTTCAAGGAAAGGAATACAGACTGTCTATCCTTGAGATGTATTTCCTTCCTTGCTATTTTATGGAGATGAGAGGTAGATGTATGGATGTATGGATGTGTGGGTAGATGATAGAGAGATAGGTAGGTAGGTAGATGGATGGATGAATGAATACATATATGCATATATACATATATATGTATGTATATACATAGTAAAATCTCACCTGGACATAAAAATTGGAGTCTAAAACTTTTAAAAAGTTTGTTATTATGATATTGGTGAAAAGAATACCTAGAATTGGTTTCGTATGTAGAAGGAAAGAAAATATTTTCAATTATTAGTTATGCAGGAAATATTACAGCTATTACAAACAGAAGAGGTCCTATACCCAGAGCTAGGAAAGTCCCAAATGGTTGTAAGGCAGTTACTCTTCTAACTTAAACTTTCTCCTAGCCCCTCTCAAGAAGACAAAGATTTTAGCCCAACCCAATTTTGGAATAAGAGCTGAGTGGAGGACAGGAGTCAATACAATCGCATTATATTGCTTGGCACAGACTTATTTTTGTGGGGGAAGGTTATGAATACATTTTTGGTCTGATACGGTTTCATTATTTTACCTGATAAAGGTATAGCTTGAATTAAGTCTCAAAGACTAGAGAGGTTAAGTTTTGTTAGTTTTGTTGATGCCCACAATCCATTTTCCTCAGTTTTTGGTTTGGTTGGTTTTGAGCATTATTTGTGGGGAACATTACCTCTCTTTCATTAATGTCATTAAATGGCACTCTGAGTCAAGGGGCCCTGCCCTTCTTTGCCAATAAGTGAGTTCATGACTGGGTACACACATCCTAGGCCAATAGGAGTTTCTGTTCCAGGATTTGAGAACATGAGCAGAGTGATTCAAGAAGGAAACAAAATCTCATTGAAGTGGACTCATCCCCATGGTGAGAGCATCCATGATTGGTTTCTTCCACCAGAATCTCTGGAGCTGTCTTGGTCCTTGCCCCTTCTGTGCCTGATTGTTCTAATATTCCTCCCACCCTGTGCACCATCCTCAATTCTTTCAACAAATTCATTTTGTCTTGTGTTAATCAGACACTTGGAATCTAATAACCCTGAGTTTAGAATAGAGAAGCTTTTAAAGAAGGTAGGAAGGGGAAAGATAGCTACTCCTGACATAAGGAAGTTGTAAGCAAAGTAACGGTGGTCTCCAATAGGATGAATCTGGATAACCTCAAGTAGCTCAGAACAGTTAGTAAAAAATTAATTCTGAAGGGATTTTTATCCTTGCCTGGTGATTCCCAGTATGTGGGCCATGGATCTCTAGGGTATGTGTAGTCTAAAACTCAAAGTCAGTAAGAATCCATATATAACCAAACCTCATCTGTTGATTAATAAATGAAAATCCATGGAATTACTATTATGTGATACTCTGTGAAAAAAATTAAAATGTGAGAAGTCTTACCATTGAAATGGCAGGGAACAACTGGTCTAAGCCAACAGTTCTCACCTGTAGAGTGGTTAATACACTTACCTATCGTGTGCAATTTGATACTGATATCAGTTGAAATGGCAAGATTTATAGGTACATAGCTTCTTTTATAAATTGGAGTAGAGATTCAAAGCTGTCCTTTCTATATATATCCATCTTGTCTACTTGCATTCTCATTCATTTTCTTGAATGGAAGAGAACACAGTGGAATTTTAACTGCTGCTCAGGAATTGTATACAAATCATCATGTATTGTCTTAGTCACAGGACATCGTGAGCCATGGTACCAATGTGACGTTGATGATTATAGAGGTGATGCATTGCTGTGGTGTTTGGGAGTTGTAGTTCTATAATTAGTTCCTTTTTATGTTTCATTTTACCCATGAATATACTTATTACTTATTTCTTAAAAATTTAAAGTTAACACAAAAATTAACAAAATTAAACAAAAAGAAATCCTGTATTTCCTTCACTCAGATTTCCCATTTGTTAATATTTTACCACATTTACCTTATATCCTCTCATTTTTCATATATATATTTCTGTAGTATTCTCACAAAGAATGCATGGCTGAATCTGGTCTTCAGGAAACTGTATGGACCCAGACTACATTTAATTGTCCAGTCTCTTTAGCCTCCTTCAATTTCAAATAGTTCTTCATCCATGATAGTTTTAAAGAATGCGGGTCTTTCATTCTATAGGACAGCATTGCTCAATACACGAGCCATATATGCGTGTATATGTATATATATATTTTTCTTTTTTTAAAGTAAACTCTATGCCTGATGTGAGGCAGAACTCATGATCATGAGATCAAGAGAGGCATGCTCAGGGCACCTGGGTGGCTCAGTCGCCTAAGTTTCCAACTCTTGGTTTCAGCTCAGGTCATGATCTCAGGATTGTGAGATTGCGCCCTGCATGGGGCTCTGCACTCAGGACAGTCTGCTTAATATCCTCTCTCTCCCTCTCCCTCTGCTCCTTCCCCTGCTTGCACATCCTCTCTAAATAAATAAATAAATAAATAAATAAACGAAATCTTAAGGAAAAAAAAGAAGAGACACGTGCTCTACAAACTGAGCCAGCCAAGTGTCCCTGAACCATGCATATATTTTATACTTTTCTAGTAGCCACATAAGAAAAAGTAAAAATAATCAGATGAAATGTATAGTAATAATATGCTTATTTAATCCATTGTATTCAAAATGTTATCATTTAAAAATGTAATCGGTATAAAATTACATATTTACATTCTTTTTTTTTCATACAAAGTTTTTGCAATCCAGTGTGTGTACAGCACATCTCAATTAGAACTAGTCTCATTCCAAGGGCTCAATAGGCACATATGGCCAGGTGGCTATCATACCAGACAATGCAGTGTTAGCATGCCCCATGATGTGGGTCCACTTCGTGTTTCCTCATGACCAGCTCAGCATGCTTTCTTTGCAGGAATAAAGCTATGCTCTTGGTGGCTTATGACATCAGAGAGCATATATTGTTGAGCTCGTCAGTGTTTGATTGTCAGCCTTAGCCATTTGGCCATCATGGTGGCTTCTAGGTTTCTCTACTGCAAAGTTACCTTTTTCCTTTGGTAATTGGTAAGGATTTATCTTGTTCCTCATCAAAGCATCACCCACCAGCCTTACTTTTAAGACACCTCTGCTTACCAATATATTGATTGTCATCTGGTGTTTTCTATTTCCATCATTCATCTATCTTTATCATTGGATTTCTATTATAAGGGAGAACTTTTTCTTCTCCATTCATTTATATATATCAGTATGAACTCACAGATTTTTATTTTATTCAATAACAGATTTTTTTAAAAGATTTTATTTATTTATGAGACACACACACACACATACACACACAGAGAGAGAGAGAGAGAGAGAGAGGCAGAGACACAGGCAGAGGCAGAAGCAGGCCCCAAGCAGGGAGCCCAACGTGGGACTCAATCCCGGGTCTCCAGGATCACACCCTGGGCTGAAGGCAGTGCTAAACTGCTGAGCCACCCGGGCTGCCCTCAACAACAGATCAGATTTTAATCAGTATTTATTTTGTTGCTTATAAAGTCTGAGATTTAAACAGTAGAAGCCCCTTCTAGCTGGCCTCTCTGTTGCTTTGACATATCTTTGCCACTCTTTGAGCATTCCTTAAATTCTGGTCAAATACGGTATTCCAGGTTTGGATCATATTTTCCCTGACTCATCCTTGGAATTAGTTATTTTCTCAAGGAGACCTGATTCATTCTAATATAGAATGGTATTTAGAAACCAAGATTTTGGTGTGTTATGCTTATTTATACTGGGGCAGGGGACAGAACTAAGATATAAATACATCTTTTATAAATTATATATGTCTATATACAATGTAGGTTGATATTTATTTATATTCCTATTAAAAAACCATGAGTTTACACTGATACCTCCAATAACAATCCAACACCATGGAGATCTTTCTAGTCTTTCCCTCTTCTATATTTTTAATCCTTTTTCAGACATTGAAAAACTTGGCTTCTATTATTTTGAGTATATATGTTTATCCAATCCTGCTGCAGGTTACCATTGTTTGGATCATGCTGTCTCTCTGGTCCTTACCCTCATTGCTTCCTCCTTGGTCTTGTTGCTGCCTTCCTGGTTCCATTGTCACCTCCTCCATATCACTGCCTCCTCAGATTCCGGCCTGCACTTACTTCTTTGGCCCTAATGTCCTGCTGCCTTTCAGCCCCAAGCCTCTGTAACCTGATTCATGCTGCTTCTCCAAGGGAAAGGGAGAGAAGGAGAGGAGAGGGAGCAGGAAGAAGAAATGCTTATTTTTTAGGAAACCAAAAATAGAAGAAGGCTTTTGGGATCATGGCAGATTAGATGTTTGAAAAGCTCTCCCACTGATAAACACGTAGGTGGTGGATCAATTAAAATCAAACAACAAAGAAAAGCTTTAAATACATTACTAAATATGTAAGAAAGAGAAATGTTCAAAGGCCAATAACCCCCAAAACATAATAAATAAAATTAAATTAAAAATCACAGTAATTTGGAACTGAAACCAGAGTGGTAAGCATCCACAGGAAGCTGGGTTGGTGTGGGTGGGGGACAGGAGAGAAATGCAGTTCCCAGTAAAACACAGTTTTGAAGAGTGGTGTCACAAAGGTGAGGAATAGTAGGCCTCAGGCCCATGTAGTGTGGGCAGCGAACAGGGCAATCCCACATACATCTGGGACACTGAAAGAGTCACACCCTCGCTGAGAAATGGGGCTAGAAATTGACAATGAAACTGGCTTATCCCTGCCAAGCAGAAAAACAAAAGTATCTCCTGAGAATTTGCTACCATAGATCTACTCTTGTGTAGTGTCTAGGGTTTAAATTTATACTACTTCTGTGGCCGGGCAAATATCAAGCCAAGACATTAAATTAAACTGGTTCTGGCATCTAAAGCTTTTGCAAATTTGAAGATGGAGAAAGCCATCTTAAACTTAGGCTCCTTAAATTCCCCAAGATTAATATGGGGGGAGGCAAATATTAGCTCATGATTAAAAAAACAACAAAAACAAAAAGCAAACCCTACCAAAGATATGAAAAAACAAGTCACCATGTTTGAAAATCAGCAGAAACAACCAAAGATTTGGACTCAGGAAGCTGCAGTAATTTGGATTATCTGATATAAAAATAGAATATACCTATGTATGAAGAATCAAAGAAATGAAAAAAAAAAGCAACAACAAGACACTATCAAAAACAATCAGAAATACTTAGGAAAAAAAATATAATCATTGAAATTATAAATAGCTCAAAAGAATCCAGAACTCTTCTATACCACTTGTGGGTGTGTAGATTGGTACAAATTCTTGGGAAAACTGTCTGTGTCAATTAAACACAAATGTCTAGCAAACCCTTTGACCACTTTAAGTACAAACTCAATGGAAGTGTGGGTTTATGTGCACCAAAAACATGTCAGGATGTTCATAGCAGCACTCTGCGTGATAGCTCCTACCTGGAAACTACCCCTGTGGCCATCAAAAACACACTATTATGATAAATAAATTATGATATATTAATACAATTGAAAACCATCCAGTAATGGGAATGAACAAATGATAGCCACATACAGTAATAAGTGTGAATCTCACAAAGATCATATTGTGTAAGAGAAGTCAGACAAAAGAAGATACTTATGATTCCATTTAAATAAAGTTCAAAATAGACAAAACTAATTTATGCTGTAGATGTCAAGATAAGAATTATTTTTGGTAGGGGTTAGTGACTGAAAGGAAGCATGATTTGGCTTTGAAGGAGTTGGTAATGGTTTTTGACCTGGGTGCTGGTAACACAAATGTGTTCTGTTTGTAAAACTTTGCATGTTGTATACTTAGGATATGTGATTGATATATCACATTCATACATCCATAGGATACATTCATATCTTATGAATGTAGGTTGTACTTTAAAGATGTATTTATTTATTTTAGAGAGAGAGAGCCAGAGAGATAGCGAGGGAAATGCAGAGGGAGAGGGTAGGAGAGTCTTAAGCAGACTCCATGCTGAGGGCAGAGTCCCATTCAGGGCTCAATCTTATGACTCTTGAGATCATGACCTGAGCTGAAACCAAAAGTCAATTCTTAACCAACTGAGCCACACAGACATCCCAAAGTAGAATTATGTTTATACTCATTTTTTAAAATTGAAGTACAACATATAGGGTGCTTGGGTGGCACAGTCAGTTAAGTGACCGATTCTTGGTTTTAGCTCAGATCATGATCTCACGTCGTGAGACTGAACCCTGCATTGGGCTCTACAATGGGTGTAGAGCCTACTTAAGATTTATCTCTCTCTCCCTCTGCCCCTCTTCTACCTCCACTCGCACTTTCTTTCTCAAAACAACAACAAAAGATTTATTTTAAAAATTCTACCTTAAGAGATACTGAGTAGTGCATTGATGTTCATTCATTCAATGGGTATATTTATGTGCTGTTCTTGTAGTTACTGGGAATATAGCAGTAGACAAGAAAGATCTTGCCCTTAGAAAGCTTATATTCCCCTAGTAAAGAGGGAAAAACCAAGAAAGAAAAAAACAAATAAATACATTATAAAGTCATAGGGAATGATAAGTGCACTGAGGAAGAAATTAAGAAAATGCAATGAAAAGTGGAAAAGGATAGATATCATTGACTGGGAGTCATCAGAAATCTCCATAAGGAAGTGGCAACAGAACAGAAACTGGGAGAAGTGAGAGCAAACCACAGGAATATTTGGAGGCTCCAAAGGCCCTCAAGTAGGAAGAAACTTAGGCTTCTGTTGGAAGGAGTAAAAACTCTCCTTAAAAATAAAGATTGATAAGGAAGAAGAGGGAGAGGAAGAGGGAGAAGAAGAAGAAGAAGAAGAAGAAGAAGAAGAAGAAGAAGAAGAAGAAGAAGAAGAAGAAGAAGAAGAAGAAGAAGAAGAAGAAGAAGAAGAAGAAGAAGAAGAAGAAGAAGAAGAAGAAGAAGAAGAAGAAGAAGAAGAAGAAGAAGAAGAAGAAGAAGAAGAAGAAGAAGAAGAAGAAGAAGAAAAGATTGGCCGTCTTTAACTATTTTTTTTAATGAAATAAGATATTTAGCTAATTACATAAGGTTTCCTTGACAAGTATTTGTGATGGTATTTGCTTTGCTTCTCTACAAAATGTGGGGAGTAGGGTCGGGTTCCATCCTAGGCTATGAGAAGTCACTGAAGGGAACTAAGGAGAGGAGTGACGTGATGAGATTTGTCTCTTGGAAGGATTATTTGGCCACAGTGTGGAGGGTCCAGAGGAAAGAGAAACATACAGCCACGGAAATGTGTGGTATACAGAAGATGCAGGAAGGAGGGCCTCTGTAGACTTGACGGCACAGAGCAAAAACAGTCAACAGCACAATGGGAGCAAAATGGCACCACCGGTGGAGCTGATTGCAGATTCAAGTGGCCCGTGTGATGCCTATGGAAGAGGTAAGCTCTTACAGGCATCTTTCCCTCAGGATCTGAGCTGTTACGGAGGGATTTACTGATGGCATTGGGTTCCCGACTTAGTTTTCATTGACTTGAGCGTGTTTTCACTTAACACACATAAATACTGATGGAAGGCTTGTGGGTTTCTTTTTTTTTTTTTTTAAACTTTTTATTTGAATCATTCTTGAGATCCAAACCAATTTAGTAATTCATTTCCAAATTCTTACGAATATTGCATAAAATGCTGGTTGGCGCCTTTTTAACTAAATACTCTGCATCAAGCAAGCAAATATGTTGCTGAATTATGTAGGTAATTCACTGAGAACAGACCAGTGTTAGCTGGACATTGCTCCTCTTATTTTTCTGAAAACAACCTGCACCGAGAAGAAACATTGCCCTCCCCTTTTCCCGTTCTCATAGAGTGTTCCCCCAGTAGGCTCATGCAGAGTCAAAGGAAGGATAAATCCCACCTTCCCCATCACCTCCACCACCCCTGGCTTTTAATCTACGGTAATGCCGTGGGAGAGGAATGTCTGTTAGTCCTCAACATGAGTGATTTGGACTTCTTTCTGCTGAATAAGTCCAGTCCACCTGGCACATAGGAGACTTTCATTTCTATGTGGACATCAGCTCTGGGCCTTCCCCCCATATTCCCCATGGTCACTCACGGGTACTTTGTAGTCATTGGCGTCACTATAAAGAGGAAGTGCTCCTTTGACCCACCAATTTAATTAAGGAGCACTTGTTGAGGGCCTACACGTGTATTGCTTGTGTTTTTAGAAGAACTGACTCATCCAGATTACCTTGGATGATTGGATTTATTGCAAGGATGTGCAGGAAAGTGGGTTGTCATATAGTCAGTCTGTGAAAGAGATGACTCCCTGGCTCCCAGTGTTTTTTCTCTCCTGGCTATAGTGGTAGTGCCCCTACTCAACCCCACCAAATTTTAGCAGGATGCGTCGGTGTGGGCAACCCAGGCTCTACCTGCTTGGAACACTATTTTCTGCCCCTTTGCAAGGATGATTCCTTCACTTGAATGCTCTGCTATGACACCTCCTCTTCTGCAAAACCTGCCCTGAGCCTTTGTGTCCAGCTGAGATGGGCATCTCACATCTGTGCTCCCACAGCACCCATGCCTACTTTCGTCCGCAATAGGATGTATTACACTATATCACAACTTACAGCACGTTGACACATTTTTTTAAATCAATTGTAACTTTCTTGAAGGTGAAAACTGGGCATCTCTCAGTCTCTCTGGTTTGCAATAAATGTTTAAGGGACTGAACTAAATTGGGAAGAATGTTAGCACCTAAGTCTGATATTGCATTTTCACTTATTAAATTCAACACAAATTCTATGTCAGATGATAATTTCCCGAAGGCCTTTGAGTTCTTTCATATTTTCCCAACAGTGACACTTCATAATAGTGGGGAAACAAATTCGGCTGGATCCCGCTTTTTGGTAATTATAAAGACCAAATGAACAAGAAGTTACTCAAGGTTAGGTTAGAAGTTATGCAACTGTCAAACAAGTCTGGACAACTGTTCTGGCCTCCAAGGCAGAGCGCTAGAGAGCTCAGTCTTGGAAGCAATGGTACCCAGAGTGACTTTACAGTTGTGTGTTAGGGTAGAAGCTGAGCTGCTATAGCAAAGGGAGCCCAAAATGTACCAGCTCAAATAAGGTAGACGTTGATCTTTCACGTGACAGGCCAGAATTGGATGGACCCGAGTGAGTAGGCCCTTCTGCTCCAAAGACTAACGTTCCTGTTTAGCTCGTTTGTCTCTTGAGTTTGTGCTTTCCATGTCATCTTTTACCATTTGGGGTCTGGAAGCAGTTTTTTCAGGCTTGCAAGATCCCACATTTCAAGACTCTCTACTTCATTTCTGCTTGAAATTGCCCAGTTTTTTTCCCCTGAAATATTGTCTTACGATATTGCCAAACACAACCAGAAATAGACATTAAGTTAAATTGCAATTTCCCCACCTCTCCCTCTAAAGGTGCTTGCTCAGTAAACACATTAGTCTGCTCCCCACGTTCCCTCAGGGGATGATGTCCCAAATACTTGACATGGATCTCCATCTCTCTGACATCAGATGGCACTTTTCTCAACACCTCAACGCCATCGATTATGGATTTTTTGGTATCTTTTTGCTTTGTTATTTGGTGACAGTGCATTACTTTTGTTCCCAACATATATATCGGTCAGGGTAAGGTAATGTAGTGGTTGTATCATTGCTCCCAATTGTTTGCTACCCCTCCCTGTGAAGGGAACATAGTTCTCTGCTTCACTGTAGTAAGGCTTAGCCATGTGACAATGAAATGAAATTTCATTTGAGCAATGAAATGAGGACAGAAATGGTATGTGTCACTTCTGAACAGGAGGTTTAAAAGCCATCCCATGGTTCCACCAGTTTCCTTGCTCTTCCATGAAAGCAATGGTGCTCCAGATGGGACTTTGTCTTCACCCTGAATGAAGAAGACACATAAATCAGAGACACAGCCCATCTACAGCCCAGCTACACTATGAGATAGTGTTCTAAGCTGCTGATATTTTGAGGTTGTTTGTTTTCACAACGTAACTTAGTGAAAGCTAACAGATTATAGCTAAACTATAGTGCAATAATAAATAAATACCCAAATCTTAGTGGCTTACCAGGAAAGAGTTTAATACTCTCATTTAGACTAGGGTGGGAGTGGCTTCATTTTCTTTAGGGTGCAGCCTCTACATGGGCATTGCTTGGCAAATTGTCACAGACAACCCTGGCTTTGAACTTACCTGTCCAATTTCTCTTGGTAGCACAGATAACCAAATCCGCTGGGATGGAACCTCATGATGGTCTGAATTTTTATTTTTATTTTCTTGTACTTCAAATCCTCTTAGCTTGTTTATGTAGTTTGACTCTTGCCATTTTGAGATTTGTTTTTATCTTGGATGCACGATGCTTTTATTCATTAAAGAAGGATTTCATTTGGTTGCTCCAAAATGAATTCCATTCTATTTCCCAAATTCAATATTCTTTTGAACTTCTTCCAGAAACTGTGAAGGGCTACTGGCCTCATGATGTAGAGAACTATTTGGGCCTCTACAATCTTGGTGTGAGGGGCAAGGCTTAGACTCAGTATTCCATGTCTTTACTCTTAGTCTCAAACCTCCCATAGAATTTCTAAATGTACCAAAGTGACCTGCTTATTTCTTTCTTATCTAAAGATGATGATTAAAATTAGCTCAGTACTGAAGCTCTAAAAGCATTTGAACAGATTTTTAGCTGCTCAGTCGAACTTTGATTAGGATATGTTCATTTAGGTGTTCCAACTCTTTTAAAATCTCTTCAGTAAATTTCCAAGCCTCTTGTCTAATACAACTGACCGATTGCCTTTCCAACTCCCAGCCCTAAAGGAGTCTAAAATCATTCTCTGACATTCTCATTGACTAATTGGACTTTGATTGGTGTCAGCTGCTGCCAGCTGTGATAAAACTGTTTTTAGTAGGCCTTGACATTCTAGAGGTGACATTAGGTCACTTCCTCACACTTATAAACATCAAAGTTTTAGAATTGAGAGGAGAGTTGATGCTACAGAGAATCTTTCATTCAACAAACCTAAATTAAGAACTGACTCAGTGCCAGGTACTTTTGGATTGGGGTAAAAACTTACTCCTTCTTCCAAATTCCCACTGAAGAAAGAATATTACCATAATTGGAAAAGATGGTGAGTCCAGACTGAGGGAAGGGCTGCCCAGCTTTGAAACTGCCAGGTGGGGAGGAAGGTCCCATGTGGGGATAAAGAGGAGGGGATGAAATGGAAGTCTACGACTATCTCTGACTTACCCAGGAGAGGTAGGTGATGTGACTAGTGAGCGTGTGTGTGTGTGTGTGTGTGTGTGTGTGTGTGTGTGTGAGAGAGAGAGAGAGAGAGAAAGAAAGAGAGAGAGAGAGAGAGAGAGAGAGAGAGAGAGCTTCATCCAACTCGAGGGGGGGGGGGGCTTCATCCAACCCTTACAGAACTGTCAAGAGGTGAGTCTCAGCATCTCCGCTTAGAGATGAGGAAACCAGTGCCCTCAATGGTACTCACTCAGAGTTTGTAATTGGATCAGATGGTAGGTCATGCAGGCTCTGATAAAGGTCATGTGCCTGGGATGCAAGAGCATCCAGAGAAGAGATGCAAGAGCACCCCCCATCCCAACACATGGAAGAGAGCCACCAGCATGGAGATGAGGCCCCAGAGGCCACTCACCTGGGGCTGCAGCCTTCTCCAGGGTCCCCAGGGGCCAGCCAGGCTTCAGATTAGAAGCTATTATTCCTTTAGATATAATTTAAATGTGTACATTTTTGTATAATTGTAAAAATACCTTAATTAATTAATTAATTAATTAATTATTTTTAAATACCTTAATTTTTTTTTCCCACCAGCTTCTGCAAAGTAGAACTGCAGTAAATCTAAATGCTCTCCTTTTCTATTTGGGCCTGAAATATTTGATCAGGGACCCATATCCTCTGTGGCAGACCTCTCAGTGCTGGACAGAGAATCCTTGCTGGATGTCCGAGAAGAAGGAACAGCAGCTCAACGTCAGTGGGTGTGCTAATGAACCAGGCCAAATCCTGCCCTTTGATTTATGGGAGAAAGAATCATTTATGATGAAAAAGCAGGCAGTCCCAAAAAGGGAAGGGTCTGAAAGTAAGAAACGATTTCCTGGAAATTAAAAACATCAACGCTGAACTCATGTAGTGGAGGAAGCAGACAGTGAAACGACGATAGGAGAAAATGGAATTAATGAATGAGTCATAAGCTCGATAAATTGTCCTAAGACACGAAGGGAAAGGGGTAAAAGAATAAAAACGATGAGAGGAAAAAAACCACATGACATGATCTAGGTGAGCTGATGTCGAATAGTTGAAATACTTTTAGGAGGGAATACAATTGGTGGAGGGAAGTAACAAAGAAATAGTAAAAGAAAAAGTTTTTAAGTGGAGAAAAAACTTGAATCTTAGAATTGAAATAATTAAAATGACTAGATAGATCAGGACAATGCTTTGTAATTTAATGATTTCTCAATACGATGAAACAGATTCATTATAAAGGATAATAATTGATATCAGAATTCTGTTAAAAATAGACACTGGCAGAAAAAATGGACATTGTCCACATAATCTCGAGGGGGAAAATACTGTGTTTCCAGAATTCTAGTCATAGCCCCATTAGCCTTCATACGGGAAGACAGAGGAAAACAATCTCTAAAGTACAAGACTTCAGAAAGCATATTCTCAGTGTACCTTTCCTGAGAAAAACATTGAATAAGTGCTCCAGTGAACCAAGAAATTAATCACAATAAAACATTTAGAAATCAGGAAGATTTGTAAAAGAAAATGTAGTGGAAGATGAAACCAATGAAATAGCATTAAATTTAGATTACTGTTGCTAATATAGTTAAGAAAGTTACTGCAAATGTCAAAAATAAAGAGAAAGAGGAGATATGTGTATTAAAGAGATTGAGATCTAAAATCTCAATTTTAGATCTCAAAGTGTATTAAAGAGATTGAGATCTAAAATCCTGGATTATTTTGACAAAGGCTGGGTGGTAAAGAACAGGATGGAACTGCACGTTTTACGAGAGGATGCACTTTACACTGTTAGATGTTTGATGTTGATAGAAATATATATCTTCATATATTGTTTTTAATACGTTTTAAGGATGGACATGGAAATTGTAGGTGAAACCCTCTTTGTTTTTAGCGGTTGAAGTCCTCCCCTCTCCCACACCCCTACCCACGCTCCTGGATACGACAGAGGTACCAGTGAAGACTACTGTGGTGGAGGCAGAGCCACAGACCCGGAGCTCTCAGCCCTGGGCTGTACTTCCACCCGCACGAGGGCCCTGAAGGCTGCGCAGCAAAACACTGCAGCTGATAGAACAGACCTGGAACCACAGCACTCGTGGAATAAGGTGAATAACACTTATATTTCATTAGACCACAACTATTGCCAAGGTGCTTTGGGTGGGCTACAGGTGAGCCATGAGCTAATGATCTCTGTGTGTGGCGGGCGGGCCTGGGGCTAAGGCTGGACTTGCAGCAGTCTCATCCAGGGCTGCTTGAAGGGTGGGGTGGCCAGGCAGTGTGCTCCTGAGTCCCCACAGGCTGGCAGTATGTCACCTGTCGTTTGCATTCTGCTCCTATGCTGTGCAGAGCAAGGCCAAGGCGGTACTCACAGCGCCTGGATATCCCTTCCAGCTGGTGTTACCAAGGGGATGTGGAGGGGATACTGTGGTAGGTCCAGGTGAGGTCGGTCCAGTGTGGAGGCTTCCTGGCCTCCTGTTTTCATGCATATCTGAAGCTCCTGTCCAGTTGTGGCAGAGTGCCCTTCTAGTGGCACTTGGCTAGCTTCAGGATGGCCTCTCCAAGAATATGTGCTCATCCTGAAAATTAGAGTTTTGTCATATATACATATACATATATATATGATTTGGAAATAGTTAATATGAAAAAATCCAATGGATTCAAATCTATTCATATCATCACAATAAATTTGAAAATTATGTTAACACATAAAAACACATAAAGGAAAAAGGAAGAGCTATTATTCCTTTAGATATAATTTAAATGTGTACATTTTTGTATAATTGTAAAAATACCTTAATTAATTAATTAATTAATTAATTTTTAAAATACCTTAATTTTTTTTTTCCACCAGCTTGTGCAAACCAAAATTCTCATTGGTGGTGCCTATAAAGAATTTGAAAATATCATCACGACAAATTCTTTATGAGGAATTTTGTGTGGTTATTTCAAGCATGAAATCTGACATGAGTAAAAGAGCGGATGCGTGTTCAAGTTTTCATTAAGCACCTTGAGAGTACGTTATTTGGAAGCTTTATCCATATTCAATATTCAATGTGTTCCTAGATTTTACTTTTTTTTTTTTAGATTTTACTTTTTTTAATCATAATTTCATAATATAAAGAAAATATATTTTACACCAAGTCCTATAGATGCCCTCACAGTTCCTTCAGTTTACTGACTATGCCGCAAAAATACTATTTCCATGTGTATGTGCCAGAATGTAAGAGTTTGGGAAGCACTGTATCAGGGAAATAAGCATGCAGAGAAAGTTTAATCAATAACCAAAATAATGAGGGAATAAAGGAAGCCCATTTAACATTAGTCAACAGGTTTCAAGTGAGGAGGGGGATCTCTAAAACAGTATATATTTCAATTTGCAAAATAAAAATAGTACAACTATTCCTAATGGACATCTGTGGCTGTCTTGCCGGCATACCATGGTTCCTCTCTTCTGGTTCCTGACCCTCTTCAACTCAAACAAGCTGATAGGATGAAGGCAGCCGTATTTATGGAATGCAAGCCTGCCCCATCCATGGCTGATTGGATCGGGGGTGGGGGGGTGGGGGGGTTCTTTAAAGAATCCTTATTCCCTTCCCAGGGAGCTCTGGGATTGTGACCCAGAATGTCCAGGCTCCATCTGGCTGCTCGCTTGAATAGAGAAGATTAAAAATCACAAGATGTTGGTCCTTGCCATTTTCTGCCATAGGCTGAGGAAACAAAGATGAGGGATGGAGAGAATGGATTTTCCTAATTCCCTGCAGTGTTTTAGCCGGTTTTTAAGACCTTCTTGTGAATTCAGGGAGATATCCTACTGTCCTTATTGTAAATCTCCCCCTCTTGCATTAATTTCTTTAATTAGGTTTCCTTTGCCCACATCCAATGAATGCATTTATATTTTAATTCATATGAAAAGATGAAAGACAAGAGTATCTACATTAAAATATTAGCAGAGCTTAACTCCGGATGGTAGACTATAGGTGAATTTTATTTTTTACTTTGTTTTTGGCAAGACTTTTCTGAGAAGCAGGCATCACTCCTCGTGACAATAAAAAAAATTAAGTAGGGTGTTTATTTAGGGGATAAGAATTTGGGTAATTATGTTTAAGTCTAGATTTTACATTTAAGCTCCTAATTTTGGGCCTTACTATACATGACATAAAATGGAGGATTTGACAAATAATCCTGAAGAGATTGGTCTTCTATGACACTTGATCTCAGTCAAAAGGCCAAGAAGCGATTTTTATTATTTTAACTATGAAACTAAAATTAAAATCTGGCAATATATTCTTTAAATACATATAAAAGTAATTATATTTTTCATTTGCTTGCTGAGGGAGGTATACTCTACTGATGTATTAGTTGTACTCCATTTGAGAAATATTTTACGAAGAGAAAGATATCTGTCCTCAGTTTCTTTTAATTAGGCAAAGTGAACCATCAGAAAATTAACAGATTCCTAATCCTGACCCTCCTAGTGGTCTTCCACTTCCCTACAGTGTCTGTAACATCAACAAAGTGAGATTTCAATGAAGTGTAGCCAATGTTATTATCTTAGGGGGATGGGAAGATAAGAAAGCATAGTTGACTTGGGGAGCTGCCCACCGATGAGTGGATTCATAGGAAAGTGTGTTTTTAATGAAGCACAAGAAGCAAAAAGGGTACATCCAGTCCCTAACCTCAGACTGTTTTCAAAATGCCAGAAAAATCTGAGCCATTGAAACCCTAGATTTAAATTTAGGATTCTATGGAGGCGAGAGTGAGAGCTTCCTTCTCTACTGTCTCTTTCTGAGGGAAAATAAAACCCCGAACACATTAATAATTTGGCAAAGCTGGCCATCTGACTCAAAAAACTTAAATGCTGAAATAATTCAACCTGAAGACTGTGTACTTTTGTGCTTAGCACAGACGGGTTTACCTGCATGAATTTCGGTTCGCATTTAACGTTGTCGTTTTTAAGATGAGAAATGGAAGAGTGACATTTCCTGATGCATTTTCAGTGGCAAGCCTTGAGCAGAAATAATCCCTGGCTTGATTTGTCTGATGACAGTACAATGCAGTAAATGGCACCTGTACTCGAGGTGAGAAAGGAAAAGAGTTTGCTCTACTAGAGAAAAGACATGTTTGCTTAAAATAAAAAGCTATTGGATAAGACAATGTTCAAATGTGAAGATAACTCTGTTTTCTTCCTCAATACTTAGCCCTAAACATTGCTTACATCGGGTTCTTGAGTCTGTCACAGACCTTGACCAGTTGGCCAGTCCCAAATGCGGCCTTTGGATTCAGGCAACCTGGTTTGTTCTGAATCCCTAGTGGTGAGACTAGGGATTCAAAGGTAATTTAATTTCGCTGATTGTTATTTTTCTTCTTTGTAGGGGCTAATAATACCTCCCAGTCATGGAGATTAAGTCTGATGAAAGTGCCTATCCCTTTCTCTGACATAATGCACACTCTTGCAGATATTTCTGTTCTTTATCTATATTATATCTAGAGGCTTAATTTCAGCTCTCCCATTGTCTGTCTTGAATCCACTACACAGCCTCCTTATCTTTTTATGAATATATTTTGTTCATTGCACCTGCATTCGCGTTTCTTCTGGAACACTCATATATTTGCTATTGGAAAATTTTCTAGAATATTCTTCTAGAATATTTTCTAGAACATTCTTTCTAGAATATTCTTCTAGTCCCCCTGAAAGTGGAACTTCTTCCTGTATCCAAGGACTGAGATTCCATTAGCTGTTAGGGTCTGGGGACTATCAAGTCACTAGCTTGGAAACATGATTCACTTCTGAGACTTGAAACTAGCACAAAGTAAGGATTAGTTGTTCTTGCCTCCTTTGGTTATTGCAAGAACTAAAGGAGACAATGTCCAAAGCCTTAGCATTAGCATGATGCCTAAATATGGCTACGTGAGTGATGATGTTGATTGTGTTGAGTAGTCCTAAGAGTGCTGCCAAAACAGTAAGTTAAACCAGTCATTATCTTGCAGATTTTTTTTTTCCAATCAAAGATTAGAGTATAGCTTTAGGTTGCCAGTAAGATTTAACTACTTTGCCCACATGCTTTCTGGATACTAGGTGAAGAAGGATTCTGAAGCTGCCTCTTAGCTCAGTGGGAAAGAGTGCTGTAACTGATTAGAGATCTCAGCTGTGAGAGAAAGGGGGAATGGTGGACAATATTTACTTAGCATTCCTCTAGGTAAGTTTTTTTGTTTTCGTTTTTTGATACCTGCTTAGGTAGAGCTAAAGATCCCTTGACTCATTTATCTTATCCAGTCCCACTTTCTAGGGTAAAGAAAATACTGTATGGTAACAAAACATTGGAGAAGAACAAAATAATGGACACTATACTCAAACTCCTCCGTGTTAGTTTCCGAAAAATTATAGGCCCCCTCAGAAAGTCGTTACTAATTTTAGAATTATTAACTCACAAAAATTGAAGTAAAAGTAATGAAGCTAATGAAGTAATAGTCATTCAAAAACAAGCATAGCATTTGTTGAAAACCCTGATAATTCAAGACAGCACTAATGATATTCTAGTAATAAGCTTTGTTTGCTTAAAGAGTGTGCGGATGTCACCTATGTATAAGTTCATGCAGGAGAAGGTTTCCAATGTTGTCAAGCCTTGAAGAGTGGTCAGACTTAAGAGAATCATAAATTAGAGGTTTCTATAATTTTTGGTTACACGCTAATTTTAGTTTAATGTGACAAATACTACCAATGGCCCCCCTGGTATCCCCAAAAGGGCAGTGGGCCTAGTAGTTTTATATGTTCGTAAGGTTTATGGCGGTTGAATGAGATGCTAAATGTAACACTGAGCACACTGGCTGGCACATAGCAGAAGCATAAAAAATATTAGTTATTAGTTCCGTAATTTTAGGAATCTGGTGAGATGCTGCTAACTCTTTAAATTCTTTTCTATCTTCTTTGTGAGCCCCACTACACTACTCAAATGCACTTTCTTTCACTTAAGGTTTTGATCTATGTTTTTTTTAAAGGCATATTGCTTTGGGAAAACTGACTCTTTAGTCCTTTATAGGTTTAGCATATTTTTAAGTGTCTATAATGAGCTAGACACCATGCAAGGTCTTGTATGGGAGAGAGGGCTTGCCAAAATGAATGTCATGGTTCCTGACTTCATGGAACTATCCGTCTTTCTGGGATATGTGTGGCTGCCTGGATGAATCTGATAACTTCTATGAACTGGCCCAACCTACTTTCCCAAGTGAATTTCCTATCCCAGTGTGTTATGCTGTGTCCACATTGAACCACCATATTTCTTAAGCAATCCTTATGCTTTCCAAACTTTGCCTCTTGTCACATTCTATTTCTTTTAACTTGGAAAGATTACTGTTCTCACTTTTAGAAGAAATAGGTCAACTGTAGCTTCACCTATGAAATCCCCTTTATTATCACAGTCTGAAAGTGAGACTCCCTTCTTTGAATAGCTATAGCTGTATATATTTTTGGTGGGTGAATCGATGTGTGGATGAGTAAATAAGCTTGTATCATACTATAGTCCTGGGGCATGGGTAAGGTCATGTCTTAGACATGCCGAGTAAATCTGCAGGAAAAGGTAGCAAGAGATTCTGAAGGCCAGCATCGGAAATTTGGCACTCAACACATACCTACAGCAAGGAGTACTGTGTTCTGGGGTATAAGAGCACCAGCTCTGGAGTCAAATCCCAGTTCTATCACTGTATGTTTGACCTCAAGCAAGTTCCTCAGTTTTTTCATCTGTAAAATGGAGATAACAATTGTACCTACATCGCAGGGGCATGAAGATCAAATGAGATGATAACTGTTTAGCTCTTGAAATGGTAAGAACTTGGCATATGGTAGGAATTCAGTAAATGTTTCATTATTATTGTCATTTGCTATTTTATGAGCTTCTCATTCTCCATGTACCTGTAAGGCTAGACTTGGTGGTCTTGAATCCCAATCTTTAGATCCATCATTTTAGATAGATACATTTTTAGATTTCTTATACAGATATAAAACTGGAGACCATTAGGAGACTGTTTGAAGTCTCAGGAAATGTGTTTTGTGAGACTTAATGTGTTTTGGGCAAGCCAGTCCTTCAACTGGAGTAGTTCCTACTCATTCTCTTTCAAGTTCATACCTACTGCACTTGATGGTCATCTCTTCCTGTTAGCTGGTAATAGTTGAAACCAATTAAAAGGCAGTTAATTAGTGATAGCTGTGGTGTAGAATGATGTTGGCTTGTGATGGAGGTGTTCAGAGACGAGTTGCCCAGCAGTCCTGTCAGTTTGGCAGAATAAGCTGGAAAACCATTTAAAAGCTCTTTGAAAAATAACTGAAAAAATAAAAGAAAAAGTGATTGAGATGCTTTCCCCTGATTGTCACCAATAAAGCACGAAATGCATCCCCCAGACGCCACTTGATGTGGTGCTGTTTACAGCACATTCCCTGATCAAGGACAAATACCTCATTTATGTTATGTGTGTGGATGTGTGTGTTAAGTAACGTATGCCATCCACTGTAACAGGAAATTTGGATAATGTAATTTGGAAGGAAGAGAACTGATGAGAAGATTAGGGCCTTATCTGCAACACTACAAAGGATTGGAACACAGCATCTGAGGTCAGTCGGAGTTTCTCTCAAATCACCTAAGCTGTGCCTCTTGGAGGCTTCCCAGCTTGCTGTGGCCTGGCACGTTGGATGGTGGCTGGATGGCTCCCTTACAAGGTGGAATGAGAGACATTTGAATTAGGGACAAGACCTAATGGGAGGAACTTTCTTGGGGGAGAGATGCTGGGGAAGGGAATGGCATTTATGGAAGGAGGAGAGCTGCAGTGGGCGACTGGACTGGGTTTTCCAGGAGAGCCTGGTTTATGCCTGCGTTCAGGCATCTCCTCTACTTAGCACCCTCTTCACTCTCAGTGTCCCCGTTTATGCAATAAATTGTATACCGACTGGAGTTTAAACTGCAATGCTCAATTTCACTCTAATAAGCCAGGAAAAAGTAGCATGGACCAAAATCTGTCCCTGGCTGCTGAAATTCCAATTTGTCTAATAGGGATTTAGAAGGAAAGGCAAGAGACTGCATGCTGAAAGGCCCAAGCGCATTCACTTGGTTACTTAGGTAATAAAGGTGATACATCTGGGGCTAGCAAGATAATCAAATGCATTAGTGTATTAGTACCTAATGCATATTTGGTCCTTCGGAGGATTGACAGTCCGTTCACCTGAGATCTCCTACTGCTCACCTTGTGACAGAAATGTTGCCTCACTTTTCAAAGTAGTTGAAGTGAGAAAACAGACAAATGGCATGGCTGCTTATGACATGAGGTGGGTTGGAGGGAGGAGATATGGTCAAAGGGCTAATTCTAGTCTGGGGGCTGGAACTCATAGCCTTGGAAACAGTCCCTCCTTGGAAAGCAGAGCTCACCAGTGTAATCAGCTCCTTGGGTCCCTGCGTGTCCACCCAGGGGGTGCCAGTTGCCACCCGGGAGAGCAGAATTTAGCTGTGTCTCACTCAGGCAGCTCATACATTAACAATGGAGTGAGCCCAAGAATGTTAGCACTGCTCCTGTGCAAGTAGTGTACTGATTTAATCCCACTTTTTTGAAGCCAAGTGCTGTAACTTTTATTCAAAATTGTACTAGAAGCTCTAGCCATTGAGGTAAGGTAAGAGAAAGAACTAAAAGTTGCCACGATTGGAAAGAAATAAACAAAACGAATTATTCAGAGATGACATAGAAATTGTCCAAGTAGAAGACCTAATTTACACACACACACACACACACACACACACACACCCCATGAGAATCCAATAAGATTGCTAGATATACAATCAACTGCATAGCCACAGAATAGCAACCAACAAAGTATTATTAACTTTAAATAAAATACATTTAAAAATAACAAAAAATATGATACTGAGGAAGAAATAGAACAAAAGACGTTGGCCTTTTATGTGAAAAGCACACAGTTTTACTGAAAGACATTAAGGAAGACCTAAATAAATGGAGACACGACATGTTTCTAGATAAGGTGATAAGGTTTTCCATAATTGATCTGTGAAAATAGCAATTGAATTCTTGATGAAATTTGATAGATAGCATCTAAGTGTATATGGAAGAGGAAAGGGCAAACAAACAGCCAAAAACAGCTTCAAAAAAAGAAGAATGTAGGGAACTTCACCTACCAGCTATAAGGGTTTGTATTCAAGCTTTCTGTTAGTTTGGTGGAGAGCTGGCCACACAAAGAGATCACCTAAACCGAATGAAGAGCCTGGAACAGAAGCCTGACTCTGCAGAGCTCACGTCGCAGACCCAGGAGGAAAATGAGACATGCAGTGGGTGGTGTTGGGACAATTAGTTATCCCTGTGGAAACAGGTCAGATTGGGCCTCTGTTATATTCTAAACAAATCTAGTTCAGGTGAATTAAAAGTTTAAAAGTGAAAAAAATTGGGACGCCTGGGTAGCTCAGCGGTTAAGTGTCTGCTTTTGGTTCAGGGCATGATCCTGGGTCTGGGAATCGAGTCCCATACCGGGGTCCCTGCATGGAGCCTGCTTCTCCCTCTGCCTATGTCTCTGCTTCTCTCTGTGTGTCTCATGAAGAAATAAGAATCTAAAAAAAAAAAAATTAAAATAAAATAAAGGTGAAAACAATTTTAAAGTTTCTAAAAGAGAATATAGGATAAAATCTTTACCTCAGGTAGGGAAGTATGTTTAAACAGTTCACACAAAATATAAGCAATAAAGGAAAAGAAATAAATTTGGTTATATTAACATAACATTTTATGTGTATCAGTAGACAGACAAGTAAAAAGAAAACCTAAAAGAAAATGGGCAAAAGACATTCTACAGAACAAGTACCCCTGCTGCTCATAAATATATGACAACATTTAACCTGATTAGTAATCAGAGAAACCCAAATTTAAATGACATTGTATTTGTGTCTTATACCCATTAGACTGACAAAGTTGGACCATATTAGACCTGCTGAGAATGTGAGAGTGTAAATCAGTACAACAACTTTGGAACATTATTTGACATTATCTTAAAAACTTGAACAAAACTTATCCTATTACCCAATAATTTCATTCTCAGGTGTATACATATGTAGAGGAATTCTTGCTCACGTGCATAAAATATAAAAATATCCATACTGTGTTTATGCAAATGTCTATTCAAATGTCCCCAGACAAGAGAATGGATCAATAATTTGTATACCATGTAGAAATGAAGATGATTGAATGTAGGTTCATGCTTCAACATGATGAGAACCAAAATCATTACGTGGAGTAAAGAAAGTAAATCACAAAGGATTGCACTTAATAAAGTTCAGATGTACAAAAATGAGTAGCTTATATTTCTGGGCTACCTTCATATGTAATAAAACTATTTTTAAAAGCTGTAATTGTTGGTGGAGAGGCAAAAAATAAGAAAAAACTAATGGGCGAAGATATCAGGGGCTTTGCCAGAATCGGTAGATTGCTATTTCTTAGGCTGGCTTGGGCATACGGATGCTCACTTAATCATTCTTTATACCTTAGCTATTCACTAGACATACTTTTTGAATGTATGAAATATTTCATGAAAAATAAATTTTTAAAAAGCTTCCAGCTGGCCACAGACTCCCATCAACGGATGCAGGCAGTCCAATTATTTCCTTATTTACAGCTGGATTTTATACTTTTAACTTTGGCTCATCCCTGAACAAATTTACCGAACATGGTCTAGTGATCAGATTAGCAGCCCTCTATAATGTTTTAGCTAATCCCAACCTCAGCATATGCATAATACAATTTTAATGACCCAGAACAACATATTTAGTCATCTAGTAGAGGCAGTTTCCCCATTAGCAATTGCATCGGAAATCCCCCAGTATGTAATTTCTATTAGTGACTTTATTATGAAGTTCCATCGCTGCCTGCTGGGGGCTATACCAGGAACCAGATTTGATGATCCCAACAAACGTTACTTCCTCCATGAAGCCTTTCTCAGTGCCTGAAGGCAGAGTTGGTTGTTCTGTTCATCTCAATAGCATTTCCTTGTTTGCAAAATGGAGAGTACTGACTTGTACCTTATAGGTTGCCATGAGGAATAAACGAGATGATGCATTTCGAGCTCACAGCAAGCACTCTGCAAATATTAGCCATTCGTGTGTTTGTATTTATATTTGTATTCTTGCTCTTGTTATTATTCTTATGCCTTTATTGGAATGCATGGCACAGAATGACATGCGTTAGCTAATTATGAGTAGCTCTATCTCCCTCTGTAGTCTGTAAACACATCGATGGTGTGAAGTAGGTCTTCCCATCTATGTGTTTCTGATACCTAGTATTGTTTTGAGTGTGTAGTAGGCGCTCAATACATATTTCTTGAATTTAATTAAGATAGAATTGTTTTTATGGTTTCAAATTATTCTTTTAAAATTTAGGGTTTCCAGACCTATTCCGATTCCAGGCCCTGAAAGCCCCTGAGATTTGTGTCTCAACTCTGTGCCTAGGGGATGCCCAGGGTATTTGGATTTGTCCCTTGTTGGCTGTGATTAAAGTTTTTATGAGATGATGGCAGGGCCCCCATAAACACTTGCTGAGGGAAATGAAACATGCCTACCCTTGGGTGGGCAGTTCACTGTTCTCGTGAGATTCGTAAAATGTCATTCATAAGCACTTGGCTTGGTCAGAAAATGTAGGACCCACACATGACAAAACCTTCTTTACCTAAGCCAAATTGTTTTCTTAAAAAGACCTATTTTGGAAAGAAGGAAAAGCACTCTGCATTATTGACCATAAGGCTATAATATTGTTTATATTTATAACATTGTAATTTGCTGCTGAATGTCATCCAATGAACATTTAGAGCTGGGGCCTGATTCACTGATGGATCCACTGATGGGTCCACGAGGAATAAGCCATAACTGATATGATGCATGGCAAGGAGAGGGCCACAGAATATAGACATTGAAGACATTCAGTTAGTCCATTCCTCTAAAGGTTTTACACACTAATCCTGATCTGTGACTAATTCTAGTTGCATAATCATATGTTAAAGATATACAAGAATTTCTCTGTTAGAAAGGCAAAAGAGTGTGATGTGATATATAATATAGATTAGTATGAAATTTTATTGGGAATTTTATTAGTTTAATTAATAAGCATATAAAATGTATTTGGTTAGAGGGTTTATAAAGACAAAATTATGTGGTTACATATGCTTGGAGATAATTTGTGTTATATTAATAGAAATAGAATTTATTAAATCAGTGGATTTGAGGGGATAGATTTTTAGATAGTGAGCTATTTTAAGGCACTATCAAGATGGATAGTAGGAGGCTAAGAGGATCTATGTTTTTGTGACCATAGCAATGGTGAGAGCCAAGGATAGCAATCAGAGTCTCTCTAAGTGGGGCAGAAATCTTGGATAAGAATGGACTCTGTAAACATCACTTTTGGTGGTCTAGGGACTGAATCCCTCCTCATCCTAAGATACTAGGATGAGCAAAACTCCATGCAAAGGAAGTAAGCAGTCATCAAGGCAGGACAGAACATGGTGCACTCTGGTTGACCCTGGGAGTAGGGCTTGGAGTGAAGGAATGGATGGAGTATTGGTAACATGTGAGATCAAATGGGGGAGGGTTTTCATGGTGAATTAAAAAGATGTACCGTGCTTTCCCCCTCGGAGCCTAGGATGCATTACTCTTACTGGTCCTTTTGTCCATGGGAGTGGCCCTCGGGTCACTAAACTGAGGTTTGTAAACCTGTGTTGCCTCCCTGGTACTGTCACATTAATGACAGGGAAGAAAAGCCTGGAAGCAGCAGGTAAGGAAGCCCACATAGTAGAAAGAGTATATACATTTAGAGTCAGGAAGCCCTTTCTTTTCTTTGCCACTCACAGGATCTGAGATCTTGTGTAAGTTACTTCATATTTCTGAGCCTGTTTCTTATTTTTTATAAAAGGCAATGGAAACAGGTTCTTCTTAAGCATACTTTTATTGGGTTTTGCTTTGTATTTTAATTACGAACTAGAGACTACATCTATCAAATGCCTGGTACATTGCAGGTGCTTCAAATTCTCCTTTACTAATAAACATTTATTGAGTGTAACTCCAGTCAGGCCCTGGGCTAGCATGTGGGAAAGAAAGATGAATGAGACACTGTTTTATTTATTTATTTTCTTCAAGGAACTTGCTATCTGCTTGAGAAGACAGGGAATCAGTGTGGTGGTAACTGTTGCACAAGAAGGAGTGGAAGAAACTGCTAGATGCCTTCTAGTATCTAGCTGTTCCTCTTTCTTACAAAATAAATAAATAAAAATAGAGAACCTAAGTTTATGTTGGGAACATTGCCCTTCAACTAAAATACTCTTTCACGACCTCCATTTACTGGGCGGGGGTGTGCCCTTGCAATTAAGTTACAGGCAGTGGGAGAGAATAAGTTCTGTGTGTGATGTCTGGGATGTTTCCTGAAGGTAAAGGGATATTCCTTTACTGCCTCCTTTTCTTTTTCTGCTGTCTGGAATGTGGGAGCTGGAGCTTCCAGCTGGGACCTGCGGTGGGAGTCAGGTGAAACAGAGGAGTTTGGCCCCAAAGCAGATTTACCACTGCACCTAGATCTTTGGTAAGAGTGAGGCCAGCTTCCAGCTTTGGGTGTCTTACCTCCCAGTTTCATCTACATGAGAGAAGAGTCAACCTACCTTTTGTTTAAGCCACTGTTCTTTTCAGTTTGCTGCTGTCACTTGCAGCCTAGCTTAATTGACTAAACGCAATAGGATGCCATGAGGAACACTAAGGAGGTTACTGGAGACATTTTTGGGATGGGGAGAGAACTAGGAAAGGTTTCTCAGAGGAGGTGATGGTTAAGCAGGTTGGAGAGGATGAGCAGGGGCTGCCCCCTGATGTGGTGTCCAGATGTTAAAAGTTTGGGTCTGTGTCTATTTATATATATTGTTGGCATTATGTAGACAACTTTATTAAAAAGCTGGTTTGAGAGTTCTTATGTACATTGATCTACCATTTCCCAAATAAGACAAGGATGGAGATTTTTCACTGAGAGGCTGAAACACGTGGACTGGTATTTTTAAATTTACTGTGTATGTGTGGGCGCGTGTATGTGTGACACGTTATAATGGTTTGGTAATGCTAATTATTGCTTTCTCCTCGTATTTCCTCCTATTCCTTGGCCCTTCTGCCATGTTTTGACCAACGAAATTGATTCGTGTTCACTGGCTCAGAAGAAGAAAGTGGCTACACGGAACAGAGAAAAGGGAATTGTTTTACTGGCTTTCAAACTTCAAAAGTACAGGCTCTGAGAAAATTCTCAGGCTGTCCAGTAAAGACTGGACAAAAATTCTGTCACTGGAGATAGGAGATAGTCAAACAAGAAGCACCAATGAGTCCCTGAGAAATTCTGTGTGTCCTGTTCTCTGAGCCCAGCCCCAGGCCAACAGGGTGAGGTCCCTGGAAAGTGAAGAAGCCTTTGTAGATCTGAAAACAGAGGGTCTGTTAGCCCTCTCGTGGGTAGAGTCCTGGGTAGGTGACAAGGAAGAGAAGCGACTGTATTATATCTTGGCAAAATAAACCTTAGACACTCAAAATTCCCCTAAGTTCTAGTATGGCATGAAAGCTGCAAAATGATTCCTGTGTGTCCAGGAGGGGCCATAAGTAGCAGAGAGGGTACCTCTAGATCCATAGAAGTCTAGGGGAATAGAAAGAATAACTCAGAGGTGACCAGAGAGCATATTTCTGTGGGTCTTACCATGGAAAGATGATGTGAGGACGTGGTGCCCACCCTCCAACACCTTGATACTACACAAGGCCTCAGATGGTATGGGTGATGGGTGACCCCACCATAGAAAAATGGGGCTGAGAGATGCCTGGGTGGCTCAGTCGGTTAAGCATCCAACTTTTGATTTCAGCTCAGGTTATGATCTCAGGAGTCATGAGATTGAGCCCTGCATCAGGCTCTGAGCTGAGTGTGGAGTCTGCTTAAGATTTTCTCTCTCTCCCTCTCCCTCTGCCCCTCCCCACCCACTTGTGCTCACTCTCTTTTTAAGAAAAAAAGAGAGAAAGAAAGAAAGAAAGAAAGAAAGAAAAAAAGAAAGAAAGAAAAATAGAGCTAAATCTCATACTGCTAATCTGGTGAAGAGGAGATCAATCAGTTATAGAAAACCAAAGAAAATGTTTATTCTTGCAGACCTGAGTATGAGGATAGAGATTAGAACCTGCTGCATATTCATTCATTCAACAATCATTTGCAGCACACCTATGAAGGCCTGGCACCGTACTAGGCATTTGGTATACTTCCGCGGACAAATGAAATTTTTGCGCTGGTGTAGCTTACGTATAGTTAGGGAGATGGACAATTTATAAATGACACGTAAATATTACTATAGTATTTAGCCAGCTAGTCATAAGGACTAGATAGAAAGATAAAGCAGAGTCAGGAATAATTTACCTATACGAGAAGGTAAATATTCATAGATTAATGATGAGTCTGAATAGAACTTCCCCTTATTGTCAGTCTTGTCGTGTGTCATATTGATCTTGTGTAACTGATGAGAACACACAATCATTGATCACTCTCAAGGTTGGGGATGCCAGAAATGATGATGAAGGAGGTAAATTGTCCATTATACCTTCTAAATATCACGGCCGATGTTGAAGTTGAGTGCCAGGATTTGGCTACACCCCAGGGCTAAAACCGAACTTCAGTGCAAGCCTCATGTATGATCTCTTTTAACCCTACATTCACCCTACTGAGTAAATATCTAGATGAATTCAATTTTCTAGATGAAAGCACTGACTCTCAGAAAGGTTAGTCAGTTGGCTAAGGTTCTACCAGGATTCAGACCCAGGACTAAAAATTCATGGCCCTCACTCTACACTAACCTGGGTCAAACATTCCAGCACGATCCATGGGCTGCACTCTTGGACTCTCTCTAGATTTTTCAGCCAGTTTTGGGAGTTTCAAATAGAAGGAGGAATTTGGGGGGTTTCAAGTAGGCCTAAGAAGTCCTCTGCCATCCTCTGCCTACCCTACCTTGGCAAGAGAAGTCTCAAAATCCTAACACTGCCATTCGGGATGGAGGATAGAATGGGGTAGGAGGGGCAGGAGTGTTTTGCAGTGAGACTCAGAAGTGTAGATTATTCTGCAGCAAACCTCTGTGGATTACATTCATCGAATCAATCTGCAGACCATGGCAGAGACATATCTTATGGTACTAAACCAGATTAGAAGGTTTAAAGGGACCTTGGGGGTCATCCATTCCAATCACCACCCTAGTCTATGAATTACCTCAGTAGGGTCTCTGACCTGGAGACACCTCACCTTTTCCTTCTCCTCCCATCTCTTGTTTTATTAGAGAAGTTCCAACCTGACTGAGCAAAGGCCTGTGCTCAAAGAGCTCCTTCTGTTCTAGAGGTGAGTAAAGGGTAATGACGAGCTCCAAGGGGTGAGTAGCCCTGAGCTGTTTGAAAGGGACATCTAAGGACAAAACTCAAGGGCCTCTGTCCAAATTCCAGTGAACCCGCTGATAATAGCAGAAGGAGAAAATTAGAGCTGGTTTTATCATAGTGGGAGCCATGGGCATCGATTTCATGGCCTTCCTCAATATAGATATCAACAATTTGGCAAAGTTATTGGCCAATTGACTCACAGAATAAGCATTAATAAAAGAATTCAAGCCGAACAATGTGCTGTTTTATGGCTGGTACATGTAGGCTCACCTGTGTGAATTTACTGTGCTTATTTAATATCCTCTTTAAGATGAAAAATGATGCCAGCTCAGTGTTAATAGCATCTTTTGACACTGAGAAAGTGTTCCTGCACATTGAATGGCAGTTGCTTCTGCCTCAGACAGAGATTGAAAACTTTATCTCGAATGTCTTGCACAGGTGATGGCATCCCGTGCAAACAAACGTTTGCGCCAGGGTGCACGCTGATAGAACAGTACATTACCGCAGGTACCTTGACTTTGCAAGCTCACTGGTCAAGGATGTCCTCTTTCAGAGACCCTCTGTCAGTTGTCACCAAGCCACTAGCTCATATTTCAACTTACACGTTAGCTCTTAAGATATTCTCTATCAGATGGCATATTTTGCTTTTTCATTATTCTGTATCTTACTACCTCTTTGGGTCTTGAAATCCTATCACGATGAATAATAACAGATTTATAGAGACACTCTGGCTATGAAATTATTCAAAGTTCCCTTCGAGATCCTGAAAGTGATGGGGGAAATGCTAAGGAAATACTTCAGGAAACATGGGAAGTACAAGATACTGATCTTTCCTGGGGCTCTGATTCTCTGCCTATCAATTCAGGGAGAGTCTGCAAGTGTCTTCTAGCCCTAATATCTCAAAAGTCTATAATTTCTTCCCTGCCTTTAGGAACAGATTCTTAGAAAAGTCTTCCTATCCAGGCACATGACATTTTATTTCTCATTATTTTCTATGTAAGATAGTGTAAGCTGGGTACGGTGTTTGGCAGAAACATAGCATTGGATTAGGACTCAGGAAGCAGACTGTAGCTTTGGCCAATGAAAGTTGCATGGTCTGGAGTAAATCACCTAAGTTCTATAAATTTTAGTTCGTTCATTTGTAAAATGAAAGCACTGGGTTCAACTCTGTGTTTTGTTTTCAGTCCTAAGAAATTATGTATTATAGACCATTAGGATTTTGTAATACATAACAAATTACAAAAACAAAACATAGCATATAATTGTTATTTTGACTTCTACCTAATAAGATTTTATTTATTTATTTATTTATTTATTTATTTATTTATTTATTTTAAGATTTATTTATTTATTCATGAGAGACCCAGAGAGAGAGAGAGAGAGAGAGAGAGGCAGAGATACAGGCAGAGAGAGATGCAGGCTCCATGCAATTCGCTCGATGTGGGACTCGATCCTGGGACCCCAGGATCACTCCCTGGGCCAAAGGCAGGCACCAAATTGCCAAGCCACCCGGGGATCCCCAGATAGTATTCCTTTAAATAGAGAAAGGATTAACACAGTGGGTTCTTATTTGGGGGAATGTTGGGGGGAATACTGGACAAACCTGTGCTTTTCACACTGGTATCCAGGAACCCTTGAGAAGCCATACATGTATTTTAAGAGGTCTCTAAGCTCCTATGTCACTGGTATAGAGATGCCAAACCAAGAAGTACCTAGAATTGGGAACGGGCAGGCGGTAGGGAGAGGTGGATGGGAGGTTGGAGGTAGGAGATTGTATGGGTCAGGGTTTTGGCAGCTAACAGAAACCCATTTAAGTTAAGTAATTTGTGAAGAGTCTAGTAAAGAGAGTATTTCCAAAGGTGCAGAGGGGGCAGGAAAAGTCTAAAGGGAAAAACAGTGCCCAGATACCATTGATACTCCTAGGTTAGCAAGGGTGGAGATAGGAGTAATGCCCAGAACAGAAACAGAGAAGAAGCTGTGACCTTCAGCTGGGGCACACAGCCACCCCACAGGCGGGGCTGAGAAACTACCTCAACGTCACCCTCGCTTCCTGTAAGTCTCCACTCCACAGAACTCAACCAGGGCCAAGGAGCCCACTGCTGTGGCAGGTGGGTCTGCCTCCAGGATGGCAAGGCAGGCAGAGAGCCCTACAGAAGCAACACAGGAGGACAGAGAAAAAGAAGCTTCAGACCTTTTAGAGGGACGACTCAAATGCTCAGGACCATCTATGAGGAAGGCAGGCTTTGCATAACGCGATTCTATTTCATAAAGTCCTGCGAATCGACGTGGCTCTGGGCGTCCTCTCGCCTTCCAACGCTTGGTGCAACACAGAGCACACGGGAGAGCCTCAGCAAAGATGTGTAGATTGACTGACTAGATGGATACCTATTAGTACTTTACATTTGCAGGTAAAATCCAGAGGAATGTGATATCTTCAAAATTCATACTTTCCCTTGCAAATTAAGAAAAAGAAGAGAAATAAACATATTCTAGATTTGGGGTTCCTGAGGAAATGAAATAAAAACAAAGAGGGGTGACAAGATTTCATTTTATGATGAACCACTATTAACGATGCCGTTTTGTTTTACGGTGCCATTTCATGGCTCCTATCTTTTTCTGGTCTTTAAAGTCACCTTTGAGGTTCCTGTCGTTTGGAGGTCTTTGGAGGGGACTTTTCTGGTTTTGGTTTTTTACCCCAACTTTGTAGACGAGGAGAATGAGGCCCAAGGAGGTTGAGCCATTTCCCCCAGGTTACCTACTAGCATGGATACCACCGTGGATTCCACCACACTGCTCATTACTTTAAAAAAGACTTAATGCAAGATTCCCTGAGGGGAGATGTTAGCCTACTAATTTATTCATCTCCTACCTTTTCTTTTTGCAAGTGGAAAATATGACAATTTTATTTGCAACCTAATGGACTATTTTTTTGGGGGGGGGGTGGAATTGAATTTAAATGATATCATCAATCACCAAGCCAGATGATATATGGCTTCAGGAAACAAAATTAAAAGAGTTAAAGCAGTTAAGCATATATTTTATTTCTGTTTTGCATTTTTAACAGAAGCAGAATACAGTATATTCACCAACACCTGTTTGTTATTTGCAAAATACTATATTTAACTCGTTCTTTAATTGAGCAGGATTTCACGTCAAATTCCAATTCTGCAGATGGATTGTTTAGAAATAAAATGTCATATTTCTTGTTCACACATCTAATTTCTTTTTGACCTCAGAGAATTCCTCAAATCTAATGAAACTGCTAGGTAGAGGAGCGAGGAGAATCCGGCTGCTATCAGGCAGTTTTCTTTCTCTTAATGTATTTTTATGATATCTGTTTTGCAATTACCAAATGGTGGTCTCAGGGATACCCATCTGTCATGCCTAATTAGGGACTATTAGGGTTGATTTTATGATCTCATTTATATAAAAATCAATGCATATAAAAATATTTATATACTTCCACTCCCCCCGCCAACATTGCCTGTTCATAATGTTGACGTATGAATTGAAATGGGGAACGAAGGGGGAGAACTATAACTTTCTATCTTTAGCATTTTTTTTTACAGTATGTATTTGTTTTATAACCTAGTAAATGTGATCAAATACTTTGACAATTAAACAGATAAGTGAAAGATGAACCAACAATAGAATTTACCTTAAAACTTAGCAATGATTCAGACCGCAAATACTGGAGTATATGAATTACTGTGCACCATCTCTAGTGGACACTCAGAAGGCTGTCACCATATGGGGAATATAAGAAATAGTGAAAGGGATTGTAAGGGAAAGGAGGGGAACTGAGTGGGAAAAATTAGAGAGGGACGAACCATGAGAGACTCCTAACTCTGGGAAACAAACAGAAGGTTGCGGAAGGCGAGGTGGGCGGGGGGATGGGTGACTGGGTGACGGGCGCTGAGGGGGGCACTTGATGGGATGAGCACTGGGTGTTATACTATATGTTGGCAGATCAAACTACACTAAAAGCAAATTAAGAATAAATAAAATAAAATAAAATAAAATAAAATAAAATAAATTTAAAAAATAAGAAGGCTGTCACCTCGGTGTCCCAGATGACTAGGTTGTACGTGAGAATACCAAGTCAGGCTTCTGCTGCTGCTGCTGCCTCAACAGGCTTCGGGCACTTTGGAAGTCACTAGCACTTTCCTGTACCCAGATTGGGTCAACACGGTTCTATTAAATTGTTCTCTTCAATCCGGTTGTTTTGGTCCTTCTACATAGGAAGTTATTTTGATGAAAATTAGAATTTTCAATATCCTACAAATGGCATGGGCAGAACATTCAGTTCTTTCTCTTTTCAGGCAAGTGGGACACGACAACAAGTTAGGAAGGGAATTTGGCAAAAAAGCAGGTAGTTAATTCCTTACATTTAGGAAGAATGCTGTTGTGCATGACGTCTAATTTCACCAAGAACATTTTTCAAGCTCCCTTTTGGTTTTCTCTTTGGTGTATGATTTTGTAACCAACACTACTTATATTTTAAGAAAATGTAAATTTCTATTTTGGGGGGTATATGAAAAGAAATTGTTTGTACAGCGTGAACCACATTTTCAACCTTACTGTTATGTTGCATTTGAGCATCCATGAAAGTTTTAAGACCGGAATACTGAATGACAACACGTAACTTCTATTTTGTGTGTATGAAAACATCTAATTCTCTAAGAAATGCTAGTTTTTTCCTATGATGATTTACTGAGAATGGAAGTCCAGTAACTCTCTTTAATAATGACATTTTTATTTTACTGATGATTTTACAAATTATTAGTATTCAGTCTAGCTGTCCAAAATGCAGACAAATATGTAGGTCTCTTTGAGTTAGGGTGTGTGTGTGTGTGTGTGTGTGTGTGTGTGTGTGTGTGTGTTTGTACACACAGTCCGTTTGGGACTGACAAAGTGTAGCAAGATGATCCTCTTACCCTCACCATCTGGGTCTTCCTCGGGCTACTGAGACCTGCATTAGAGCCAAGAAGGCAAGAATTTACAGGAGGGCACAGAACTCAGAAATAGTTCTGTCATGGGCCTCGTCAAATCAGTTTTTTGGGGGCTTAATCATTTATTCAACAGATATTTATTGGGAGCCTGGCATTTGTGTCAGACAGAACTAGGCCCTGGGGATTTAGCTGAGAACAAAGTTGGGATTTAAATGTTTTAGGTAACATCTGCCTCCCAGGGAGCAGACTCTGAGCTGGAGATGTATAAAGTTGTGTTCTTGGCTTCAGTGCGTGGGGGAGGGAGGGCAGGAAGAAGGATTGGACAGGCGAAGAGTGAGCTACGCTGTAATCTCGGTAGATTATAATCATTTTGTGCTCTCTAGAGAAGAAGTAATCTTTCTTTTCTGGAACTCCATGTTCCTGAGATTCCTAGCTTTCTTTTTTCAGGCTCTTGGCTAATCAGCCAAATTTTTGCCACTGTCCATGAGTCCATGATACTCTTGCCTTGGGTCACCTTTCTTTCTTTCTTTCTTTTTCTTTCTTTCTTTCTTTCTTTCTTTCTTTCTTTCTTTCTTTCTTTCTTTCTTTCTCTTTCTTTCTTCTTTTAAGATTTTATTTATTTATTCATGAGAGACACAGAGACACAGGCAGAGGGAGAAACAGACTCCCCGCAAGGAACCTGATCCAGGACTTGATCCCTGGACCCTGGGATCATGCTCTAAGCCAAAGGCAGACGCTCAACTGCTGAGCCACCCAGGCATCCCAGGTCACTTTTCTTTTGACGTAAACTAGGTGACCCTGTATGTTGCCCAAAGCTCTGCCTCTTGGGAGGATTTCCAGTAATCACTGCCTATCAAGGACACCTCTGAGTGAGGTGGTACTGCTGCCACCGTTCTTTGTCAGCTTTCACTCCTATACCAGACTGACCTGTGAACAAAGCGTCGGGCTCTTCTCATCCATTAATGGGTCCTGAGGAATCTCCCAGGGAGCCCTACCTGTTGCAGTGCAGGTGAGGGAGAAGTGCTGGTGCAGAAACAGTGGTGGATGACATGTGTCCTACCTCCTCTTGCAGCTTGTTCCTGCACTCCAGAATTATTTGTGTTCAATCCTGGCTGTACCACTTCCATTTAAAATAAACTTCTGCTGGGCCCATCCAATTTTATGATTTCATGAGTCTCACGGAACTCAGGTCACGATGGAGAGTTCTGGCTGTGTGGTCATTTGATGCCCATGGTCTGTCTTTTCCCCAAAGCCCTAGGGCAAGACTACAAATATGTACTGCTGTCTGTTCAAGTGAGTGTAACTATTTCTGATCCTCTTTTCTGATAGGGATGGAAAAGTATTCATTTGCCAGATCAATAGCTGCCTAGCATGTTCTGAGGTTGTGTTAATCTGCTCTAGCATAGATGACACATCTAACATAGCAGTTGCAATTGGGACTCCTACTTCTTGAGTTTGCAGTAGCATACTGTCATCCTCTAGGATCCATCTGTTTCTTTATAGGGGCCAGACTTATGAACTAAATGCTATTCTGATGAGAATCACCACACCCTACATCCTTTAGGTGTAACAGTGGCACTGATTTCTGTCATCTGCTCTAAATGTAGCATTATTTTTCATTTCTTTTCTTAACTTAGAGTGTGGAGCAATTTCAGAGCCTTCTACTTGGCCTTCTCCGCTATAATAACACTTGCCCCACAGGCCAAGCACTCTCGGTGTCAGCAGTGCTAACTACTAGGTGTAGGTAGACTACTAGGCAGGGGGCACATTTTTTGCCTGGCCCTTCTATATCTTCATACTAATGTGAGACTATGATACCAACTTTAGGCGTCAATATCAACTCATACTTTGTATCCGAGAGTCCTCTCACTGTTTGGGTAATCTCCTTCCTTCAGTGTACAGCTACTCAAGTAAATGGCAATAGGTCACTTTGGGGGAATGATTAGTATGTACTCTTGAGTGGTGATAGAAAGCCCTTATTCCTGGGGTGCACCTTCTTTTTTAGTCAGTAGGTTCTGGGTCTAAAACCTGGCTCAGGCACGCTCTTCCTCTGGGCTCTCTTCCTGCTCTAAATTCTGCTGCTTTCCAGTTCTTTCTTGCTCCTAAGAGACTAATGATTAGAGACTATGAGGCCAGAGCAGCTGACTCCTGGCAGCTGGGCTTGTGTCCATCTCCTTTGAGTATGAGCCCAGGTTTCCTCATCACCTGTCCTGTCTCCCCACAGGGAGTGGGAAGGTGAAAGCATTACGAGGAGAGCTGCCAGAGATGGCTGGACATGGAGAAGAATACTTCATGAAGTCTCTCAGCCCTGTGCTGAAGTTCTAGACTTAGAAATTAACCCCTCGATACAGAGGGATTTGTGGTGAGCAAAAATCAAAGCAAAGGTGTGCTATGAATGGGAGAGACTGACTCTGGAAGCCACTGTAACAGTTTTTGGAACCTGGGTCCTCTCATTGGCATATACACTACTCCTTGCTGCAGGGCACTGTTCTACTTGGACTACTCGGATCCAGTTGTGAAGTCTTTTTGGAAAGTTGAAGGCTTCTCTTAGTTCTGCTGGATTCTTTGGGAGCCCTCTGTGGCCTTTTGCTTTGAGTGCTTTGAGTGTTCCCCTTTTACCAGAGGGCAGCACTGCATAAATTCCTGTTTTTCCCCATAGCATGTTCTGCTGGATTGCATTTACTGGCAAACAAAGGACAGATCATATACTGGGCAGAAGTCACCATTCAAGGCTAAGGTGGGCTTCCATTTGCCTTAATAGAAGTACTCAAGTCCCTTGGGTAGTGAGCTGGAATGCTCACAGAAGAGGGGTTCCTGTTTTCATTTGAAAACTTTATGATTAAGAGAACCTTTAAAAACTGATTTCAAGTAAGTTTTTGGTGCCCATTAAAATGGTGGCTGTGGTTCACTACTTCCCTAGATGGATGAGACTCTTACTATTGTAACGTAACATGTTCCTTTGCCCCCTAGCTGAGGCCATCCTTCCCCAGAGGGATGGCATTGGGATCAAAAGATAGGACTCTGGCTTCTGTGTAGTGTAAATGTAAACACCTGTTTCAAGCAACTTTAATGTTTCTGATTGGCTTGTATCTCATAGCTCAGTAGCTGATAATAAACTTAAAAATTCTGTGCCCTGCTTTTAAAAAAAAAAAACAACAGAAAACAAAATACAAAAAACCTGGCTAAGGCCTGGAAACTGAACAAGGAATTATGACCTTTTATCAGGGTGACTGACTTCCTTCTTGATTTTCATTTTTGCAAGGTGTCACTTCATTTATCTTTCCTTGATAGCTTTTGATTGTGTATATTGACCGGTACCCTTGTTGGCTGCTCATTTATTGTCCATACCCCCACCCAGGGATGGTATTTATAATTAGCCATTTCCACACTTCCTTTGTAGGTCCAGGCACTCTGGCCTGCACTTCTGACTCTGTCACTTACCATAATTACGTCCATTAGGTTTCTGGCATCTGGACTTTAATGCAGTATCTTATCATCCATCTGCTATTGATAAGTCAAATACTGTAATGGAATCTTCGAATTTCCCCCCTGGCCTGCAGAGGAGAGCCACCATTGAACTTCTTAGTGATATTGGCACCCAGTGCATTTTTTTTTTATTACTCTGGTGATTGGTGTATCATTTGGGTTCTTTCATGGTGTATAGTGCTCTAGTTAGTTTTTTAGCCTTGCATAGTATATCTACTTTATTATGATTCCCTTCTCTGAGTCTTTTCCTACTCCCACCCTCACCCCGACTTTTTAAACCATATGTTGTAATTATTCTAACTCACTTTGTGGGGATCATCATATTTACCATGCTCTAGGTGTTATTCTAGTCATATATTCATATTATCTTCCAAAGTCCTTGCCAAAGTGTTAAATTGTGTATCTTGGGAGAGTGCTCCGAAATTGATAAGCTTTTCCTTATCAAACATTATGTTCAAGCCCCTTGATCAAGTGTCCTCAGAATCCAGCCCTATGTGTTTTCTCCCAGTTCTTACCATCACATGCTGGGAGCTCATTTGGAGAATACTCGTTTTCCTCTTCATCAGTCCCAGTGTGTCTCTATCTGGAATATGTTGTGACTTTTACCTGGTTATTTGCCTAGTGAGCGGGAGGAGATTCAGTTCATAGATTCAGGGAAACATGTTTTGTCTTGTCAGGGAGAGGCCCTGCAGCATCCTCAAACAAAGGAACGGTGCTAATTCATTTTACAAAATACAGCATCTATTCTTGAAAAAAAAATCCCTCAACAAAGTAGGTATAAAGGGAACATACCTCAACATCATAAAAGCCATGTATGAAAGACCCACAGCTTATATCATCCTCAATAGGAAAAAGCTGAGAGCTTTTCCTCTACAGTCAGAAACAAGATAGGGATGTCCACTCTCACCATAACTATTTAACATAGTACTGGAAGTCCTAGCTTCAGCAATCAGACAACAAAAAGAAATAAAAGAAATAAAAGCCAGCAAGGAAGGAGTCAAACTCTTTGCAGAAAACTGATACTCTACGTGGAAAACCTGAAATACTCTACCAAAAATTATCAGAACTCATACATGAATTCAACAAAGTTGCAGTTTATAAAATCAATGTACAGAAATCTGTTACATTTCTATACACCAATAATGAAGCAGCAGGAAAAGAAATCAAGATATCAATCCCATTTATAATTGTGCCAAAAAAAAATAAGATACCTAGGAATAAGCTTAACCAAAGAGGTAAAAGATCTGTACTCTGAAAACTATAGAACACTTATGAAAGAAATTGAAGAAGGCACAAAATAATAGAAAAACATTCCATGCTCATGGATTGGAAGAACAAACATTGTTAAAATGTCTATACTACCCAAAGCAACCTACACATTTAATACAATCTTTATCAAAATACCACTAGCATTTTTCACAGAGCTAGAATAAACAATTCTAAAATTTGTATGGAACCACAAAGACCCTGAACAGACAAAGAAACCCTAAAAAAAGAAAAGCAAAATTGGAGGCATCATGATTCCGGACTTCAAGATAAATTACATAGTGAAAGGGAATATAAAGGAAGGGAAAAGAAATGTTGGGAAATATCAGGAAGGGAGACAGAACATAATGACTCTTAACTCTGGGAAACGAACTAGGGGTGGTGGAAGGGGAGGAGGGCAGGGGGTGGGGGTGAGCGGGTGACGGGCACTGAGGCGGACACTTGACGGGATGAGCACTGGGTGTTTCTCTGTATGTTGGTAAATTGAACACCAATAAAAATTAATTAAAAAAAAGATATATTACAAAGATATAGTCATCAAGGCAATATCGTACTGACACAAAAACAGATACATAGATCAATGGAACAGAATAGAAAACCCAGAAATGGACCCACAATATATGGCCAACTTGGACAAAGCAGGAAAGAATATCCAATGGAAAAAAGAGTCTCTTCAATAAATGGGAAAAAAATAAATGGAGCTGGGAAACTGGACAGCACCAGGCCGAGGAATGAGACTGGACTACTTTCTTACACCATACACAAAAATAAAATCCAAAATGGATGAAAGACCTAAATGTGAGGCCGAAACCATCAAAATCCTAGAGGAGAACACAGCAGCGACCTATCTGCCGTTGGCTATAGCACCTTCTTACTAGACATGTCACCAGAGGCAAGGGAAACAAAAGCAAAAATGAACTAGTCGGACTCCATCAAGATAATAAGCTTCTGCACGGTGAAGGAAACAATCAACAAAACTGAAAAGCAGCCTATGGAATGGAAGTAGATATTTACAAATGACATATCTAATAAAGGGTTAGTATCCCAAATCTATAAGGAACTCATCAAACCCCAAACCCAAACAATCCCATTAAGAAATGGGCAGAAGACATGAATAGACATTTTTCCAAAGAAGACATCCAGAGAGGTAATAGGCATATGGAAAGATGCCCCACACTGCTCATCATCAGGGAAATACAAATCGAAACCCCGATGAGATAATACCTCACACCTGTCAGAATGGCTAAAATCACTAACACAGGAAACAACAGATGCTGGCAAGGATGTGGAGAAAGGGGAACCCTCTTGCACTGTTAGTGGGATGCACACTGGTGCAGCCACTCTGGTGCACAGTGTAGAAGCCCCTCAAAAAGTTAAAAATAGAGCCACCCTATGGCTCAACAATTGTAGTATTAGGTATTTACCCCAAAGGATACAGAAATACAGGTCGAAAGGGTACATGCACCCTGATGTTTATAGCAGCATTATCAACAATAGCCAAACATGGAAAGAGCCCAAATGTCCATCGACTGATGAATGGATAAAGAAGATGTCACCCGCACACACACACACACACACACACACACACACACACGAATATTACCTAGCTATCAACAAGAATGAAGTCTTGCCATTTGCCATGGTGTGAATGGAGCTAGGGTGTGTTATGCTAAGTGCAATAAGTCAGAGAAAGACGAATATTGTATGATTTCATCCATATGTGGAATTTAAGAAACAAAACAGATGAACATATGGGAGAGAGGGAAACCAACCATAAAAGACTCTTAGGAATAGAGGACAAACTAGGGGTTGATGGAGGGAGGGGGTGGGGGATGGGCTAAATGAGAGGTGGGTATTAAGGAGGGCACTTGTCATGAGCACTGGGTTTTATATGTAAGTGATGAATCACTAATTTCCATTCCTGAAACCAGTATTATACTATATGTTAACTAACTAGAATTTAAATAAAAATTTGAAAAAAGGGAGGGGTGCTAATTCTTAGTAGATTGGATTACCTCTATAGATTTAGAGTATTCAGGGGAATCTGGAATTCAATATTTTCAGGTGTGTCAACCCAGAAGTCTCTATTCCATGTATCAGGGTCACATTCTTTCTTTAAAGATTTTATTTATCTGTTTATGAGAGACACAGAGAGAGAAGCAGAGACACACGCAGAGGGAGAAGCAGGCTCTCTGAGGGAAGCCCGATGCGGGACTGGATCCCAGGACCCCGGGATCACAACATGAGCCAAAGGCAGATGCTCAATCACTGAGCCACAGAGATGCCCCAGGGTCACATTCTTTATCAGGCTCCTAAGCTTGGCATAGCAGATCTCCCCTGGTTTGGAATTTAACTTTCTTTGGAGCTCTGCCACCCTTTCAGTGAAGTCCCAAGCTTGGGACTTCAGCTTTCTCTGCCCTCCCACTGCAGGACATAAAAGCATCTTTACATATTTCCAAAAAAGTCTTCTGATGTTCACACTTGGCTTTTAATTGATGGTTAAGGGCTTCTTAACTTTTTGGGTTTTTTTCCAGAGGTCTGTTGGGTTTAGCAACAGCCACCCAATCCCATTGTACCTGTAAAGGTGCTATTTTTTCTCTCCATAGATCTCAAAAGCTTAACCAGCAAATGCATCGCCTTCCACTGTGTACCTTCTCAGTGTATCGCTGGGGGAAGTTTTAACAATTGTGCTGTGTCAAGGTCTCTCATTGCCCTACCTCCCACCAGTGATTGGGTTCTCGTTGCCAGCAAACAGCAAGTAATCCAGCTCCAAAACCCTGCCCCAGCACTTGATCCCTCCAGTCACTCCTGGCACCGACTCTTTCACGTTTGGTTCACGAGAAGCAGAGCCTGAGATGGTGATTAATGTATCAGTGTTTATCAGGCAGCGTTTTTAACTGTAGAAGGATGCCCAGTTTGGCAGAGAAAGCGGTTGAACTGGTATACAGTCTCGGTGGAGGCTGAGCTGATCCTAAGGGGGAGTTCCAAAGCTGGGATAGGCCTTCAGAGCTGTCCTGACTTGGGGGGAGGGAGAGGGCTTTGTGTCCCATGTGGGTCACTAATAGGAGCTTGATGCTCTAGGAAAGGTCTATATCGAGGACAAGGCGGCTCTCCGCAATCAAGGCTATTCCTGTTGAATTTGACCCTTAAGAGCTTTCTGTTGGAAACACTCCCTGCTCCATTCTTCCTGAAGAGGAATCTGAATGGTGGTGTGCCAGCGTCAAATTAGTCATCCTAAATGACAATCAGCCTTCTCCAGGGCTTGGTCTGTCCAAGCCCAGTGCTGTATACATTATGGATATTATTTCATCAAATCTTCCCAAGAATCCTATGGGATAAGTATCATTATTTCCCCCACTTTAAAAATGAGAAAACTGAGGCCTGTAGAAGGTTAAGTGACTTTTCTGAGGTAACAGCTGGTAAGCAAAGAAGCTAGAATTTGAACTTAATCACTCATACCAAGGGACCCATCCTCATCTTCTGAGCTAAAGACACTCATGCATCAAATTGTAGCTCAGCTGAATGAAAATGGTGGTAGGTCCTTTGTTGCCTTCTGCCCTCTTTTCTGGGTGTTCTTTGTGCATACGCTGGAATGCTGTTTGTCTATGCTACTCTTCTGTGCGAATTTGAAAAAGTAACTCCCCGTAACTTTGGTGGATGTCACAGTTCCTTGGGCACACAGGTTGCCCAGCAAATAGCACCTTTGGGTGAAGAATAAAACTTTTTCCTCCAGGAACCTCAGATCTGCTCCAGGATGCAAAGCTTGATGAGCCAAACTCAGGCTGGATTTCAGCCTCCCTGCTGGCCCCCTTGGGTCAGTACAACTGTGCACAGCACTTGGTCCTATAAATAGCTTCAAGTGCTGCTGTCAAATACAGGTGACCCTTAAAACCCGATTCCCAGCCCTTAGCAGTACCCTGATTTTATATGTATTTAATCAGTGGGCCACTGGATATCCCTATTGCCAATTTCTCCCAAAACTTAAAAGTGATGCACTTAAAAGCTTAACATTTTTCAAAGCAGAATTCCTCATCTTCCTCCTCCATCTCCACAAAAATCTGTTATTTCTTCTGTATTTAACTCTGTAACTGGTGCTGCGTCTCTCAGTTGCCCAGGTTAGAAACATGAACTCAGTTAGCATTTATTATGCACCGAGTACATGCCTGGCCCTGTGCTGATGAACGACACAAAGTCTTTCTCCTCTTTGAGTTTATAACCTAGTGAGAGAGACAGACAAAAACTAGTAACCAAGAAGGCAAAATAATTGCCGATCGAGGTTGCTATTATGAAGAACCTTCGTAGGGCGATGTGATGGAAAGTGGGGAAGGGCTTCATTTTTAATCAAGTATCAGGAATGACTTCTTTGAAAAAATGACATTTTCACTAAAACGTGGAGAAAGAAAAGAAGCAAGGGCAGACGTTTCAAGTTTGATGAGTCATTTGCAGGGCTTCACTCTGTTGCATCCCATACGACCCGACCCAGGTCTATGGCTTTTATTTCCTAAACAGTTCATAAAGTGGTCGTCTTCCTTCCAGTCTCTCTGCATGCTCTTGCGTTTAGGACCACACGTGTCTTTCCCCAGTTACTTCATCTGCCTCCTAGCCACTGCATGCCATCGTCCTGGTCTCTCCATTCTAGCCTCCAAAAAAGACACAAATTTGATCATATCGTTGCCCTCCTTAAAATCTGACTATGGCTCCTCTTCTTCAGTAGAAAACTTAAGTTTCCTGGCGTGGAATACTAGATGTTCCCACCTTGGATCTTGCCAGGTCTTTGGACTCCTGCCCATGATTCTCTGTGTACATGCTGCCTTTCAGCCTTACTGAATTGCTTACAGTTCCTCTACTGTGCCATGTGCTTCCCTGGCTCCTTTCGACTTCTGGTTGCGTTCCTGGAATGCACCACCTCCCCCGGAGCCTATCAACACACCTGGTGCTGTATGGATTGTGATGGATTCACTTCCTCACAGTCTTTCCTTGAGAGTTGTCAGCTGTATCCTCATGACGGCGCCTTTCTTTGACGCACTTACTATATCCTTTGTGAAACGGGGGTTGGTGGCTTTATTTCTTTTCGTTTCTCTTGCCCACATCTCAGCTTATTTGCTTTTATTTTTTATTTTTATTTTTTAAGATTTTGTTTATCTGAGAGAGACAGAGAGAGAAATAGAGCACAAGCAGGAGGAGGGGCAGGAAAGGGAGAAGCAGACTCCCCACTGAGCGCAGAGATGGAAGCCAGCCTGAGCTGAGCCAGAAGTCAGCCACCCAACCGACTGAGCCACCCAGGCGCCCCTCACATCTCAGTTTAAAATGCTCTTGTTCAGGTTACTGAGTCTTCTCCCAAACATATTCTTCCCAGCTTTTGTGATATATATTTCATCTCTTGCCAGAAATTGCATCCAACAGCTAAATCTTGCTCATCTAACACCCTATGTGGAGCTCTGTGACTTGATGTGATCCTCTCAGTTAGAATTTTTTACTGGGGGAAAAAGGACCAGAATGCTATGTAGACTCCCCCTGCCCATCCGGTCACGTTCTTTTTCCTAGCTAGAAATTTAAACTCTCCAAGAATAAACTCTAAGTTCCTTTTGAGTGCAGCATTGGCTTTCAGGATCACATTACATTTAGTATCTATTCATTTATTCAAATATCATATATTGAATATACCTCAGTGGTTCTGAATACATCTATGAAGTCAGACCTACGTTGATCCACTTCCACTCCACCACTTACCAACTCTTGGCCAAGTTACTCAAACTCTGAGCACCAGTGTCTTTATCTGAAGAGTGGAAATAAAAAGTCATTTTTGTGTTACAATGTTAATAATAAAAAATTATATTTATTCACTTACTAGGTACCTACTTTGTGCCAACCTATACTAAATGGGTTACATATCTTGTCCTGCAAGTGGGTATTATTAGCCCCTGTTTTATAGATGAGGAAGCTGAAGCTCAGAGATTCAGAGACTTTTCTAAGAGCACTTAACTGAAAAGTGATGGTCTAGGTCTGTGTCACTCCAAATCACCAACTCTTAGCTGGTCCTTCAGCAGCAACAAGAGAATTTATCTCATCACTTAATACATGCCTCCCTTCTTAATGGGGGTGCTGTTTCACTTCATAAACACTTTTATATACTTATTACATCTCTAGTGGTATTATTTTCCTTTTCCTTTAAGTTTGTTAAATTTGTTGAACTTGTCAATAGGTCATTTTCTGGATAGCTTTATTGTTTTATCTGGCCATAAATAGTACATACTTATTGAAAAAAAAAAACGAAAAAAAGGAAGGGATAGAAATGAAGAATACCTCAATTCCTTCCAGGTCATTATTAATGTGGGATTTTTATTTCTTTCTCTACATTTGTAATATTTTTTAAACATTAAAATATTTTTTAATTGCTCAACTCCTTGATGATTTATTTTATCTTTCCTAGGAGCACATCATTTCTGCAAGATATAGCAACATAGAAGCCTTTTCATTTATTTTTTAGTCTTTTCATCTTAATTTAAATATCTGCTTAATTTTACTTGATTGCATTTTAAAAACCTATAATTGGTCACCACCAAGATGGGAAGTCAAGCAGATTTCTTACCTCGAAGGCAAATAGTGTCACTTCCTTAAAATCGTTAGAGTCTTTGGAGTTAGCCTCTCTTCCTAAAAATGCCTGCTTTATTGGTGGCATGGTTATATAAAGATCACTGGTTATAGATAAAAAATTTAAGCTTGCTTGTTAGTCTTTTCGATCTTCATGATCTCTTTGACCATCTTCTAAAATATTAGTGTTAACTTAAATGATTGGAGCCAGCTGAATTGTAAAACTCTATTGATTTCAGGAAAAATTGCTACTCATAGACCTGAGGTTGCATGCATCCTTAATATATAAGGACTCACATAAATATTTAAGAAAGAGCACTGCCCAATAGAAGAATGAGTATATGAACATATTTTACAAAGAAGATATATAAATGACAAATAAGATATTTTAATTGACTTTCATTAGTAATCAAAGAAATATAAATTTAAATGACTATTATTACTTTTTGAATATTGAAGATTTTAAAAACTGCTAATACTTAAAGTTAATGACTCTATGATGAGATGAAATCATGCTGGCAGTGGAAAGCAATTTGGAAATATGTATTGAAAACCTTTCTCTTCAAATCCTTTGATGCAAAAATCCATCCTCCAGAATCTCATCTAAGAAAATAATGACATATACAGGCAAAATTTTAGCAGCAAAATGTTAATTATTGTGTTATATAATAAAAGAAAAAAAAAAGGAAAAGAGCTTCAATTTGGACTAGTGTTAAGTAAAACATGTATATTTTTATAATGAAATACTATGTTGGTTATTAAAATAATGTTTATGAAAAATTTTAATGATATGGTAAGATAGGAATACTAAAATATCTTATAAAAGGGATCCCTGGGTGGCGCAGCGGTTTGGCGCCTGCCTTTGGCCCAGGGCGCGATCCTGGAGACCCGGGATCGAATCCCACATCGGGCTCCCGGTGCATGGAGCCTGCTTCTCCCTCTGCCTGTGTCTCTGCCTCTCTCTCTCTCTCTCTCTCTGTATGACTATCATAAATAAATAAAAAATTTTAAAAAAAATTTAAAAAAAATAAAATAAAATATCTTATAAAAATAATACAAAATTGTATATGTAGATGTTAACAGCTGTGTAAAAATATTTATATAAAATACTAAAAGTAAATATGTCTGATCAAAAATTAAAAGAGGTTATTTCTGAGTGGCATGATTATTTGCTGATTTTTGATTGATGTCTTTCTACTTCTTACATTATCCTTTCTTTCAAATCCTTAACAGCAAAATAATAAATGGCTTTTTTAAAAAAATAAAGCAGCACACCAGAGCATTGTCCATACTGTTTATCACCACTTACAAGTTATCTTGGTCAAGTTGAATATCTTGGACAAACTTCCCTGATCTTGTTTCCCTCCTGTCCTTATTTGAGATGAGGAACTGGAGTAGCTGGTCATCAATAAGCTATGACATTGATAGTCCTCAGAGCTCCTGCTCCTCCTCCTCTTGAAATGTTCCCCAGATTTCAGTCTGTTTTTGTTATTGCCCTCAGGACTGGGGTCCTCTTGAGACCCTAAGGAAGTATGCACCCCCACCCATCTGCTAAGTAGAAGGGATAGACCATGTTTTTACCTAGAGACTACAACTCCCAGCTACAAATCAAAGTAATTAGCTGGAGTTGGTCAGAAGTAGTGAAGGGCACATTTCTCAGAGATAAGAAAATGATGAGTTGGTTCTGTCTCTACTCATCTTCTTACGCCTTAGTTCTTTGTCCCTAACTTTATGTCCTTGAGGACTTACGGTTTCTGAGAGTTGCAGAAAGTCTTTGTTTTATCTGGTTCAGATCAGGACACCTTATTTATTATAGAAATATTTAAGAGACACTAATAATCAAGATGAATTGTGTTTTTGAGTGGCTGCTATCACAAGACACCTAACAAAATACTAAATTCCCAAGACTGCCAACCAAACCAAAATGTAGGGATGCCGGCTGTATGGTGCTGTGCAAACAGGGGCTGTAGACATTTCTCTTCATCGTTTCATATTTTATGTTGGTCATGGGTGGCAGACTGCCCTTTGTTTGTTCTTCCAACCTAGATGATAATGATTGAAAAAAAAGCCCAACACCCGGTAACAGTTTTTGCAAAATGCTCTCACATACACTTCTGCGTTTAAGAGAGGAAGTCAGCATGGTGGAATGGAAAGAATTCAGGCTTTGCATTCATACAGATCTGGACTTAAATCCCGCCTCTGCCACTTACTGCCTAGGAAATTTGGGAATACTGCCTACTTTGCAGTTTTGACGTGATAATGATCAATCACATATGTGACTACCTGGTCCTTTTATTCACTATTCAAAAGGCCCAATGCTTGTTCAGTTTCAGTAAACAAAGAAATAGAAATTAAAACAACATGCAGTAGATGGGGAACTGAATCAGGCATTGTTCCTCTTTCCAGAGAACTTAGAGTCTAGTGGATTTAGATACACATTAATCAAATCAGAACAAATAAATTAAAAGTTGCCCCTGTGATAAATGCTAGAAAGGAAAGTTTCATGATCCTAGTCAGGTAGAAAGTTGTGCTTAGGCTGAGAGTTGAAGAATGTGTAAGAGTTCCCTAGGGAAGGAGAGGAAAGACAAGCATTCTAGAAGAGAAAACTGGCATGGGCCGTGGCTGGGGAGTGTGCAAGTGACCAGGACAGAGAACAAAGGACAAGATGACAGATATCCCAAGAAAGATGGGCAAGCACCAGACTGTGCAAGAACTTTTGGATGAGTTCGTGAGTTTGTCTTAATCCACAATATTTCATGTTGAAATTTGTAACAAAATTCTAAAAACAAGGTTAGAAAGGACCCAAAGGATATGCAGTTATATTAGTCAAAAGACTAATTTAGTAGCTCAGGAGAGAGATCATAGTAGCTTTGACTAGGATAGTGATGGTGAAAAAAGAAAGAAGTGGATGAAATCAGAGACATTTAGGAGGTAGCATAGAACTTGGTTAAGGAATGAACGTGTGCATTGAGGGGAATATCTATAAAACCTACTGAATTTCCAGGGTCGCCTGGGTGGCTCAGTTGGTTGGGCGACCAACTCTTGATTTTGGCTGGGGTCGTGGGAATGGGCTCCATGGTAGGCTCTGTGCTTGGCACAGAGTATGCTTATCCCTCTCTTTCCCCCGCTTGCTCTCTCTCTCTCAAATGAATAAATAAATAAAATCTTTTAAAAAATACTAATTTTTACTAAATTTCTGGATTGCATAACCCAAAGCCCTAAAAACAAGTTTGAATGGCAAATATTGGGGATTTCCTATTTGGACATGTTGTGTCTGGGGTACCTTTTGATATCCAAAAGGAGGGTCAAGTAGGAAGTTGGCACATGGTCAACTTTTAAAAATGGAATATATTAGTAATCATATTCTACAAACATGTTATAGTCAGAGCAATACAAGAAACTGTCTATATCCTGTCCCATAGGTCCTATGTCCTATACTGGACAGAGTCCTTAGTTGTGAACAACTGAATCCACTCTAGCTACTTGTAGCAGGAGAGTATTTATTAAAGAAACCTGGTTAACTAAGAAAAAAAAAATTGTAAGAGAGCTAGAGGATTAGCTTTGGATACTACACGGCGGTGAACGACACAGTCTGGGGCAGCACACTCAGGACAAATACCCAAACACAACCCTGGACTCTTCAGTATCTATTAAACTTAAGAATGGGACCCCAGGGGATCCCTGGGTGGTGCAGCGGTTTAGCGCCTGCCTTCGGCCCAGGGTGTGACCCTGGAGACCCGGGATCAAGTCCCACTTTGGGCTCCCTGAGTGGAGCCTGCTTCTCCCTCTGCCTGTGTCTCTGCCTCTTTCATGAATAAATAAATAAAATCTTAAAAAAAAAGAAAAAAAGAATGGGACCCGAGAACTCAGGTAGACCAGGAGAACAGATATCTCATCTTTGTCAACTGCTCGTCAGAAAAGCTGAAATCGCCATGAGTCTCAGTATGTCACTGCACGTTGCTCACTTCTGAATCCAAAATGTGGGCATCTCTGTAGGACGGATGTAAACTAGATAATATACCAGCATCGTCACTGCAAAGGAACCTAGGACTCCAGTTCAGGAAAGCATGTTAGGAGAGGTGGATGGGTTGAGAGTGAGCCAACCTTTTGGGCCCTTTTTACATTCAGACTCTTGCCTCTTCCCATCATTAAACTTACCAACAGCAGCAGGCTCTGCCCCACAGGCACACCCCTCCCTCCCACGGGAGACCGTGCCCGGCCTCCCTTCCACAGATGGGAAGGGGTGACGGGCAACTTTTTGCCTGTGGAATATCCATTTCTTTTCTTCTTTCTTTCTAAGCCTAATTTTGCCTGGACTGGTCATAGAGCTAAAAAAAAAAAAAAAAAAAAAAAAAGGAAGAAGAAGAAGATCAACATTTCTCAGGCGCTCCTGCACGTAGGTTGGCCGTGTGACACGGGCCTGAGTAGTGAGATGCAGGGAGAAGTTGCTGTGTAGAATTCTGGGAAAGACTTTTCGAAAGGGGTGGGGAAAGATGCTGGCATGTTCCCTTTTGCCTTAGTGCTTCCTTTTCCTTCCTGCCTGAAATGTGGATGTGCTGGCAGACGCTTTAGAGGCCGTCTTGCGGCCACCCCCGTGAGAGAGAAGCCTCAGCCCTGACATGCAGACGCCCCTGCCCCTGCCCCCACCCAGAGCTGCTCTTCCAAGCTTATTCTAAGGTGAGGAGGATCAGCTCCGAGCTTTCTATGAGCCATTGACTCTGGGATATTCTAACACAAGCAACCAACCCCAAATTTCTAACCAATATGTCTTCTCATTGGGCCCTCATATTCCCTCTTGCCCCATCTATTCCAGTTCCTACACCACAGATAAGTGATCTTTTAAAATGAAAATGATTCTATAACTTTCTCACTCAAGCTCCTTCAAAGATTTCCCGTTATTTGTAGAAATAATTCTACGATCTTTAGTGTGACCTGGTCTCTGCCTCTCTCTCCAACCCCGTCTTAAGGGACTAACCAGGCTCTGGATACACCAACTGTCTTGTCAGAACGTTCTTCCCAAATGCCTTCCCTTAGCAGGAGATGGTTTTCCTCTGTCTTTACCTTCTATACACTTACTAGATCGTAGCTTTAAATATCATTTTACCAGATAGGTCTATTCTGACCCCATAATTTAAAATAAGCCTCTCCTGTTAATCTCTTTTTCTGTGCCATGTTATTTTTTTTTTCTTCCATGGCTCTTATCTTAGATTATATCTACATACAATCTTAGTTCTTTGCTATGTGTCGCTCTTTCGATCATAACTCCATGAAGGCAAGGCCTTTATCTACATGGTTGTTACTTAATGCTCAGTACAGATCCTTATACACAGTCAATATTTGATAAATATTATAATAAATATTGGCTGAATGTTAAATGAATCAACCTCTCAGACTCTGCCACTACCAGACATGTTTGAGCAGTTCAATCCTGTGGGTGTTCATAGACACAGAGAGTCAAATAGAATTACGAGATTTTTATCGTGATAAAGGACCTTAGTTATCAATAGCCCAACAGAAAGCTGGAAAAGATTAGAGATTAGAGATTTTTTTTTGTTTTTTTTTTTTAGATTAGAGAGATTGAATGAGTTTTTCAAGGGTTACGGCACCACCTTCCTCAAATTCTTTTTTTTTTTTTTTTAAGATTTTATTTATTTATTCACGAGAGACATACACACATAGAGGCAGAGACAGGCAGAGGCAGAAGCAGGCTCCATGCAGGGAGCCCGATGTGGGACTCAATCCCGGGACCCCAGGATCACACCCTGGGCCGAAGGCAGGCACTAAACCATTGAGCCACTCAGGGATTCCTGCCCCCCCCCATTCATCAAATTCTAAAAAAAAATTCTAGAATTAGGTAACTAACGTGTTAAGGAGGATTTATTCATTTAGTCATTTTAAGAAGCACTTATTTAGTGCTTACTGTGTGCCAGGCACTATGCTGGAGAGAGGTATGAGAGATGAGAGACATAATCTTGCCCCAGAATAGTACATACACAGATGTGAAGACAAGTGTTTCTGCAGAAGTAGGTGTTGTGTCCTCTGGAACCACAAAATTGGGGCGTCTCACCCAGCCGAGGAGCACGAGAGAAGGCTTCAAGGAAGAGATGACATGTGTGTAAAATCTCAAAGATAAATAGGCATTCTACAGGCTGTTGGGCGTGGAGATGGGTGTTTCGGCTGGAAGGAACAGTGTAGACGAAGACATGGGAGTTGAAACAGAAAAGCCAGAGCCAAGTGGAGCATTTATGGGAGATGCAGTCAACTCCCAACATTCCCTTAGGACTCAGCTCAGCCATCACCACACCGGGGAGCTCTCTTGACTTGGTTTGTCAGGTCTTTCCCTGTGACAGAAGGTACCACACTGTGTTCTGATTGCACATTTGCCTCTGTTTCCCACACGCGACTCCACAAAGAACTCTGCAATGAATATGTGCTAAATGGATATTTGAGTTTGGGCAAGGACCAGAGTGTGAAAGGCACGAGCAGGTGAGTTATGTGGCTGGAGTTCTACTGTTGATAGTTTACGTGGTCTTAGAAATTGCAGGCAGGTCTGATTCAGAGGGGCTGAAAGTGAAGGCAGGGTGAGCGACGGAAGGATGTTGAGATGAGAAGCTGTTTTTCAGATCCACTTTCTGCTTAAGGTAAAATCTCTTCTGGTCACTCACTACCTTAAGATAATTTTCACTAAAAAATAAACACAAAAGCTGGAGTGGGACACATGACCCAGCTTGTGTCCTACATCGCACAGAAGGTCAACGCGAAGCCTCAGAAGTCTTTCCTTACTGCGATTTTATAGTGGAATCGTGTAAGTGATGCTGCGCTCTCCTGTGGTTTCCCTCTGGAGCCCGTCTGTCCCCCCTTCTCCTCTTCATCAGCAAATTGTTTGAAAAAAAAGTCATCTGCTTTCTAAACTCAGCCACTTCTCAAAAATGGCAAAATGTGCTTTCGCTAACTTGGCTAAAAATTCTCACATTGTCTGAATTGTTCATTCTGTTGATAGCTTTTGGGCTTCTAAAATATGTTTTTTTTTCTCTCTTCCTGCCCCTAGCCTCATCCTCACTCAATAAATGATATACTGTAATGAACTGTTCTTTAAATGTTAAAACTCCCTTCCCTTTTCTTCCTGGCCCGCACAGGACGATGTCATCGTCATTCACCTCCCAAGCTTCCAGTGTAACCAGCACATCTCACTTTTAAATCAATATTTCCTTAGTCTCTGCTTCTTTCAAATGAGCGTGTCATAGATACCTCATACTGAGACTCTCCTCTCGGGGTGCATCATCTCCCTCCTCCCCATCAAGCCTTCTCGTCTCCTGTATCCTCCATCGCAGGTAATGAAATCATTAGCCAGGGTGTAACCCTCACAATCATTCTCGGCTCCTCTTTCCCTGTTTCACACACTCCTCCAAATCCAGGTAATCACCAAGTCTGATTAATCTGGATCTCTAAAATAACTTTTATACTCTGGTTGTAATGATCAGAGTTGTCAAGAAATGTCCCTGGAAGCTCACCTTCATTGTTTGGACAACATGCTGGCTGGAACTAGAGATTCTTCTTTCGGAAGGAGAGGCTACACCCAAGCCCCACTCCCCATGGATCAAGAGGTTTTCTTCTTCTGGCAAGGTCAACTGCATCATTATCTCATGGGCCTGAGCTTTGTAGGTTTTGAAGACCTGGGGTTACTGGTCAGTTCCCAAACTGGTGGCACCTCAAATTCAGACAGTGTTGTACTGGGCAGCCTGCAAAGCAAGGCTACTTTCTCAAGCTTGTCCTGTTAAGCCAGAGACCCGTGGCTGAGTAGGGGGCATCTTGCCACTGGAACATAGACCCAAAATGCATGTCCAGCTGAGCATAAACCCCAGCATGCCCTTCTGTGGAATAATGTTAAGATCCAGAGACCTTCACCCTTTCTTGACTTCTTGATCCAGCTTGTAAGTTATCCTTTTCCCCAGGGAAGGCTGTTCCTAAACCTTTGCCATATGCCTTTATAAAATATATCCTAAACCATTGTAAAGAACAGGAAGGAAGCCACAAGGGACCCAGCTGGCATGTCACAGTTCCTCTCCATCCTAAAGCAGTATCTTTTGTTAAAATCCTCATTACCTCTCCACTGGAATACTGCCGGCTAACTGAACTCCTGCCTCAGGTCTTGCCCCTTTTCATTCTAACCTTCACATACTGTCTCAGGGTAAATTTAAAATGAAAATCTGATCACCTACTCCCCCTTTTAAATCTTTTAGTAGCGACACAGGGCCTCTGATAGTGTTTTTCTTCCAAAGGAAAAAAATTCTTTCAGACTCCCAGTGTTGACTTAAATTATTTATTATATTATTAACAGAACCTGTAGATAAATAAGGCTAGGTATAACAACTCCTCTTTCTCATAGATAATGTACAAATCTAAATCCAAAAATAAATATACAATTGAATATAAACAAAACTATAAAGCCAATACAATTCTAATTAACAACATTAATTTAATGTGAAAGATTAATAGTGGAAATACAAAGCGAAATCTTTCTACATTTCTATGTTCTTTCTTTAATCTGTTTCTGTATCTTAAATTTAAGTGTACTAAAGAGGACCATATTATTTATTCAAGGATGCTGTCCACGATGGTGTTAAGTAACATCGCAGTATTGTTTACTGTTTTAGGATATTCCGACCACCTATTTATTCTAATTCTGTGCAATAATCATCAAATGCCAATTTTAATGAACAGTCCCTTGATCCGTCTGAGGCTAATTGGTAACTTAAAGATAAGGTGATCATTACCACATTTTTAAATTTGTACTAAATGATTACCTAATCTAATTATTATTAGGCTTGTGAATGGGAAAATAATATTTGAAGGTTTTTTTGGTTTCTTATAGTTGTTGAAAAATATTCACAACCACAACACAGAACCAGTGCAATATTGTCAGTAAATACTGGAAATGACTCATTCAGACCATTTTGAAATGACTTGACCATAAATCAAAGCTTCTATCATTTTTTCCATTTTGTCTTAAATTTAGAAGTCTGTTCAATCTAAACAAAAGTACCTTTGTACGGTGCCCCATGATGTAGTATGGCCTTTATTTGGCATAAACAAAACATTTTATTTAATAAATCTGTCTCAGTTCATTTGTTATAAACCAGAAACACCAAAGGGCACGTCACTCCCTTGTGCAATGTTGTTTTTATGATCTCACATTAGAGCCTCAATTTACTGTCTAACTAAAACAAAAGTCATATTCTAGGACGTGTTTTATTTCAATTATCAACAAGAAAGAAAACTTTTTCCATAATAACCAATAAAATAATTCAACATAAATACAATGAATTCAGTGTAGGACAATTGTCATTTTGCCATTAGGCTGTGGATGAAACCCCATACCAGCAAATCAACTCACTAACACAGTAGAAGTTGACAGTTGTCACTTTAGATCGGGGTTGCAAACTGGTGGTACAGTGTTTTGTTTGGCCTGCACTGAATTATTATTTTTTTTTACAATCAGACTTGAATACTTTCTTAAATGATGCATGTAATTGGGGCTTCTAGGTTGGTGAGCATTTAAAGGTGCTGGGAGACTGGCGCCCTAGAGGGCATGGAAGCTACGTGCACTTTCCATACGTTGCTAATACATCTCTTCCATCTGGCTGTTCTTGAATTATGTCGTTTTATAATCAACCAGTGATCCGGGCCCAGCAGAATGGTGGCAGAAGAAGAAGAACTGTGCTTCCACCAACGAGGTAGTGACCAGAGAATACACCACCAACATTCGCTAGTGCATCTGTGAAGCGGGTTTCAAGAAGAGTGTCCCTTGGGCCCTCAAAGAGAACCAGAAATTTCCCATAGAGTAAGATGGGAACCCTGGATGTACACATTGACACCAGGCTCGCCAAAGCTGTCTGGGCCAAAGGAATAAGGAATGTTCCATACCATATCGGTGTGCGGTTTGTTCAGAAAAACATAAGGAGGGTGAAGATTTACCAAACAGGCTCTGTATGTTGGTTGGTTACCAGAGTACCTGTCACCACTTTTCCAAAATCTGTAGACAGTTAATGTGGATGAGACCTAACCTCTGACTGTCAAATAAAGGTATAAATTGCAAAAACCAGAAACAAAACAAATAAAAAAAGAGAAACAAAACAAAAGTTTGTTAAAAAGAGTGTGACTTGTACTGGCACGCTCAATTGCATTAAATAAAAAGAAAAAAAATAAATGGGGCGTGTGATCTCTGATATACCACGGGCTTTCCCACTCCCCTGAGTGCTTTATAGCCAGGGTGATCATTTATTTGCAAAGTGGACTCTACTGAGTATTCAACTCCCACGTTGGATCTACGGTGACAGTGTGACCATGGGCAAGAACCATGGTGGCAATCACAGTGATCCAGAATATCTCTGTATTCATTTCACTGTGTCTGTTCTTGTGTGTTTGCTTTTGTTTTGTTTAGATTCTCATCCAAATGGAAACTTAAGGGCTTTTCTGGAAGAAATTTTGCATCTTAAGTGTGTGCCCTCAGTTCTTCCACCCCAAGGGTATGGATTCTTTGAGAAATAGTAGTCTGTAGGATAAAACCACATTTCTTAAGTGAGCGTTTATTCCATTTTAGTGCCATCTTGGTTGTTCAACAGACCTTCTCTCCTCTCTTATCCTACACTCTTATCTTCCAGTCAGATCAATTGCTTTGTTTGTTTATGTTTTTGTACTTGACATTGTATTTTCAAAAATTGGAGACATCAAAAATGATGCTTTTCTCCAAATAGGATTTTTATTGGCCTCTGCTGGGGGCTTGAGGCAATACTAATCTTGGAGAACATTCATCAGATTCAAGCTTTGAGGTTCCCTGGACCTAGTTGCCATAAACTTAGCTGCAAGTCCAGCAAGGCTGGCTTATTTCTGGATCACTCTTGAGACCAGCCCTTTAGGGTCCCACCTTAGTGTGGAAAGGTTGTTGGACTCCCCAGATGGAGCAGGTCCTAAGGTTTTATTTTGTCCCCTCTTTTCTTTCAAGGCAACCAGACCACAACTTGATTTTGCAGCTGTTTATTCCAAACAGGCAAGTGTGCTTGGGGCAAAAGCAGTTTTGGGTTCTGGGCTTCCCTCTCTGGATCCTGACTAACTCCTATACTATGGCCAAGGTATTCCTGGGGGCTTGTTAGCTCTTAGGTGCTTTTAAGAAGATGCTTTTTATATTTCATCCTTCCTTTTTGTTGTCTGAAGTGGGAGGGTTAAATCAAAATCACTTAGAATGCCCTCATTAGAAGAAATTTCACTATGGAACTTCTCTGAGCCATACATTTGGTGATCTACAACACCTAGTACAGTGCAAGGCACAAAGTTGATGCTCAGTAAATGCTGTTGAAAGAATCTGAACACCAATAAAAAATAAATTTATTAAAAAAAAGAATCTGTAGCAAGACCTACCATAAAGAACTTTATTTAGGAAAGAATGAGACAACCCACATAAAAACACACATTCAAGGTGCCATTGGATAAGTCTAGCTGGGGATTTGTAGTGACCTGTCTGAGGTCCCAAAGCCAAGCGTGAAGAAGCAGAAACGGAAATAAGAATTCCTGATTCCCACTCCGGGGTTCTAGGAGAAACGATGCTTCAGTGAATTAACTGCGCTGTGGTCTTAGAGAGGCAAATCTTCCTGGGAGTGATGGAGCTCACTGCTAATGGCCTCCTGTCAGGACAAAGCTGTCTGAGTGCAACATGACTGCTTCCCAGGATCTCTCTGGTTGGACATAGATTGACTGTCTCAACTCAGTCTGGTGATACCTCATGGAATGCTCAATCTAGTGAAACAACAAACCCATAAATGGAACATGTTTTGCGCCATTTCAAAGGACAAAAAGGACAAAAGCCTGGGAGCAAGGCAGTCTTGGGCCACTATCTCTGCCTTTAAATGGAACCTGGATCTGTGTTGAATCTGACTGGGGCTACGTAGTGGAATGTGATAACTGGTTTGTTGTTGTAGCTTAAACTTTCATCTATTAATTTTGTGCTTCCCTCATTAAACGTGGCCTAGTTCAGAACTGTTCAGTTCCACTTGCCTCAAAAAGTCTTTATCGTAGGGCATGCCATGTGCACTACCCTAGGGGGTCAAGGGTCAGGAATATTGGTAAGACACACACAAACTTCCTTCAAAGAGGCTACAGCAGGTGTAGACAGACACAGGAACACAATTAATATATCCCAAAGCATTTCACTATTGGTGTCCCCAAAGAGCTACTTCTTTGGGGTTAGAGTGCGGCTATTTCTGCAGATGGGTTTCTTCAACAGTTTTGGTCATAGATGACATGTTAGATCTTCCACCCACTGGAAGTTAACACCAGAGGGAACAGTGAACTGTGTAGTAGGCTTAAATTGAACTCAGACAGCGCTGACTACAGACTCAACATTTCTAAGAGCACGTGTGTGTCCTTCAGCCGTGAGTCCATTCTATTTCTCGGGACCTGATTTCTCCAACTGCCAGAAGGAAAGAATGTTCCTAGTTGAAAATTCAGCCCTAAGGAGAAGCTAGAGACTATGCAAATCTTTTGAGAAATCTGTTTCTCACCAAATTATTCATTCACTTTTACAAATTCAAAAGCTGGGATAAGTTTCAGGAGGAAAAAAAAAAAAAGAAGAAGAAATCTGATCAGATAAGCTTCCATGCTTCCTAGCTTTTGGGCACTAATTCACTCTGAACTGATCCAGCTTTCACCATCTAATATTTCCACCCATCTCTAAAGGGTATAAAGAGTGGACGGTTTCTTGATTTACTGGTCAGGCAATGATGGGGAAAGTGTGCGCGTGTGCGTGTGTTGTGAGGGTTATGGGAAAGAGAGTGGGAATAAAACCTACCTTGAACAAAAATAATGCATATCTAAAGTGGATCTGGCATTTGACACTGAGCAGGATGAATTTTCTGCACAGTATTTGATATAAATGGGGAAATGGAGGGAGGGGAACGGTGCTGTGTCAGCATCTGGATTGCAAATGCAATAAAAATGGTATCTGAAACTAAGGAGGGGAAATGGGAAACAGTTTAAAACACTCTGAGTGGAAAAAGGAAAAGCAGGGATAGTTGTCTAAGTGGGGAAAAAGAAAAGTGAATCAGAAAAGGAAGCAAGAGAGGAAGGAATGCAAGAAGGAGAACGGGGATGGTGGGCAGAGAGACAGAGAGATAGAGACAGAGACAGAGAGATAGAGACAGAAACAAAAAGACTTGCTTTGCTTCAGACAAGGTTCAGTACTTACCCTAATCTTTTTTTTTTTTTTTAAAGATTTTAGCTATTAATTCATGAGATACACACACACACACACACACAGAGGTAGAGACACAGGCAGAGGGAGAAGCGGCTCCATGCCAGGAGCCCAATGTGGGACTCAATCCCGGGACCCCAGGAGCACGCCCTGGGCTGAAGGCGGTGCTAAACCACTGAGCCACCCGGGCTGCCCAGTCTTACCCTAACCTTGACAACAACTCTGCAAAATAGACATTATCCCTATTTTACAGATGAGGACACTGAGGCTTTGGGGGTACGGCTAACTTGCCCGAGGTCACACAGCTAGAGCAACAGAGTTGGAATTAAAAATGAAACCCACCTAACTCTGAGGCCTGTGCCCTTCCACGTCCCTGCAGGGGCCCTTGACCATGTTCAGGGGAGAAATCCTCTGCTCACAGTGGGGCAGGGGATTAGAATTCTGAACAAAGTGCTTTCTAATCATTTTACTGTCAGAGGGCCTCCACTTTACTTAGTACCAAACTCCAATTTTTCCAGTGTGAAAGGAGGCCTTTGCAAAATAGAAAAAGTGCTTTCATTCCACAGAGAACCCTAGGAATGAGAAAAAAGGAATCCGTAAAGAAAAGCAGTGGGGGAGATGGCTAATACCACTAGTTTCATTCTCATAAGGGAAAAAAAGAGACATTTTAGAATAGATCTATTGTGTGAACTTGAAAATAAGAAGTAAGGTCAGAAGTGCTATGGTGGCGGGTCCGCAGAGGAAGTAGCCACAAGAATAATAGCCTTGATTGCGAGCCAGTGTTAATTAGGCTTGTGGGCTCCAAATGAGCGAAGAAGATTGAGCTCTAACCATCAGTTCCCACATGGATCTTTTTTTTTTTTTTTGTAGTACAAAAAAATTATTTAATTTTCCTTTCACGTTGTCCTTTTGAATCCTCGCACTAATAAAATGATTTTTAGTGGAAATAGCAGCAGCAAGAAGCGTAAAATACTAACAAGCAAGCATTTTTTTGAATGCCCACAAGAAGCAGCGAGGAAATCGACACCCGATGGCCAGACATGTTTTACAGCTTTGCTCTTTACCATGGATCAGAGATGATTTTTCTTATGGAGAAGTTTCCAGAAGCATCAGGGCTGAAGATAGCCGGATCTAACGCAGGGCAAGTGTCTGCTCCGTGCCTGCTTCAATCAATGAGAAGAAACTTGAAAGCAAGGGGCCTTGTGGAGGAGAGGGGGGGGCACAGCATGCAGGGAGAGGTCACTTACCCTTGTTCACTCTCTCTGCAGCCTGTACTTCCAGTCCTGGGTATTCATTAACATTATTTGCTTAATATCTGTCTCCCCAAATAAACGGAGAAGCTCCCAGAAGTTGGGGCTATATCAAGCAATCCCCGTATCAGGTACCCTGTAGCGGTCATAAAAAAATGTGCCTATGGGGCTAGGGTTACTGTGTTCCCATCCCAGCCCCACTGCCTGTGAGCTGTGGAGTTCTGTTTTCTCAGCCACATCACAGGAGTGATTGTGTAGAAAAACAACCCGACTTAATATTTGTTGTGATAGTGGCCGGTACCTGTATAAACTAGACAGACTTTTGCTGCTATAATTATTCTTCAAAGCTGTATACCCAGGACCCAGCGAGTATGGTGCTAATGCAGAATAGTTGTGGTGTGTGTGTGTGTGTGTGTGTGTGTGTGTGTGTGTGTTTAAAGAATGAACAGATAAGCAAGGAAAACAACAATTTTCTTTTTCCTCTGCGAGGGAAATCCTTTTCCTCTTACCTGGTTAGGAAGTCCGGATTTGCCAAACTACCTTCATCTTGTTCCAGATGCTGAAATTAAGTCAAAATCGGGACAAACGTGCAACGTGGAGCACTGATGTATTTTGTTCACGTATCCATACTCCTAATGATTCTAATAACATACGTAATTTCTGTTTCACGATGGTTCACAGGGCGATTGTGTCTGTGAAGAGGCAACTCACATCCAACCCTTGAATATATTCTAGTTCTCAGTGAACACGCGTTAGCTTTACTTCCAAATGGGATCAGCACTGTCCCACTGGGAATCCCGTAGAACAAAGAGCTACCCTGTTTAGAACTACCTTTGAAGCCAATTCATTACTCTTCCTGTGAATCTTAATGTCTTTATTCTTTTTCTCTTTCCCTCTTTCCTTAAAGTTAGATTCCAAAACATCTGTTGTGGAGAATACATCTGATCAAGGAATGAATAATTTCTCTCTGATGGTGGCACAGGAGGCTGAGGGGAGACCGCTGTTTACTCGTGGATGTGACACCATCATTTGACGATTCCTATCATGTGGAACCTTCTAGTATTTTAGGCTGAGCTCTAACAGCTCCAGATAGCTCTAATAATCTTTGTTGGCTGCTTTTGTATTCGATGGCCGGTCTTTTAAGAGTTTCTCTTCTGCACTAGGACAACCTGGGGAGACGGCACAAGGTTGTTTAGAGCTGCTGCCTGATGTTCATAATCTCTCTGGATTCCAAATGACGTAAACATTCTTGGTGACCAGTTGGCCCGTGGCTCGTATTCTAGGACTATGACTTCTTGGATTTTTGGAAGAGTGTTGTCAAATAGCCTATAACAGGAATCACTTTGAAGAGTAAGGCCTAATAATAATGAAAGATCAGCAACAGCGTGCTATATGAGGGCCCAGGCACAGCCTCAAATTGCTCATGGAAGAGAACAGGGCTCATTTCAATATCTCGATTATTATCAGTTTCGTATTTGGCTACCTTTATTATTTATCTGAAGTGATCTAAGTTAAAGTTTAAATGTGTCCTTTATTGATTTTTCTGAATTAAATCTTTTATTTTGAATTAATTGTAGACTCCTGTGTAGTGGTAAGAAATAATGGAAAGACCCTGTGCACCCTTTACCCACTTTCTCCTAATGAGCATCTTTGAAAACGGTAGCATCCTATCGTAACCAGGATGTTGATATTGATAAAGTCAAGACACAGATCCATGACAAGGGTCCCATACACCCAACTCCTCCACCCTCCTTTATCTTTAACCCCTGGCAATCACTAATCCATTTTCCATTTTTATAATTCTGTACTTTCAGGAACATGGTGTAACTAGACTCATACAGGATATCTATTATGTTAACCTGTAGGGAGAAAGAGTGCTTTAGCCAGTGGTGGGAATAAAGGTAAAAATTAAGGTCCTTGCCTGGTGCCACTACTAAGTAGTGCTGTGACCTCAGGAAAGTTATCTAATCTCCTCTGCAAAGTGAGTTAGGCCTGATGATCTCCAAGGTCCCTTCCAATTCAAAATTGTTATGATTCCATGACTCACATGCTATCACATCTGGATTGAAACAGTAGGAGAGCAGGGCTGAGGTTTTGGGAATGAGGAGGGTCACAGTCCAGGCTTCTTTCTGAGGATGTTTCCAACAATGTTCTCATCTTTTCCACTGGAGGGTCCCTACTGGCTATTCTCTGCCATGTAAAATCTCTCGATTTTCAGGTACAGGACCCAGTAGAATATTCAGGGATTTTTTTTTCCCCTGCCCTTTCACTAAATGGGGTTATGAAGGCCTTTCTGAAATGCACCGACATAGGAAAAGCATAAAACCTTTATTCAAAACACCATCTTCTCTCATTCACCACGAATGCTAAGAAAAGACACTGGAGTAATCCACATACAGGGACACTTCCTAGTCGTGAGGAGTCCAAGCGGACTGCAGGGTGAAGTGGGTGGTAGCCCAGTGGGCAGGCTGGTAGCTGCTGTTGTCCCACTTGCCAGGCCTGGTGGTTCAGGGCGAGCCTCACGGTGTCTGACGTGTGCACTTGCACAGGGCCCCAGGTGTAGAAGTGGTTTGTCTACTGTCACTGCTTTGAAAGTCTTCGTAGTTTTATCTTATATTTTATAAGTTTCATGGGATAATGGTGTAGGTGTGTGAGTAGAGGAGGTATGGGCACTATGTGTGTTCCCTGCTGTTTGCCACCCCATTTGCACCGATTCTTCCAGGCCCCCATAGAATTCTGGGGGATACAGAATATGTGGGCATCAGGGAGACTCAAAGTTGGTACAAGGTGACTATGGTACGTCTGTGACTGAGTCAACGGGCTGCTGGGCTCCAAGAGGCCATGCTTTCCATTTGAATCAGAACCTGTTTTGAATGTTGAAAGAAGGCAACGGTTTCTAAGACACATGAATGACCAAGGGACTTTCTCTCTCTCTCTCTCTCTTTTTTTTTTTTACATTTTTAAATTTAAGGTCAATTTGCCAACATATAGTATAATATCCAGTGCTCATCCATCAAGTCCAAGGGACTTTCTCATACCCTTTCTCTCTCATTTTTTTAAAAGATTTTATTTATTTATTCTGAGACACACACACACACACACACACAGAGACACAGGCAGAGGGAGAAGCAGGCTCCATGCAGGGAGCCCGACGTGGGACTCGATCCCGGGACTCCAGGATCACGCCCTGGGCTGAAGGCGGTGCTAAACCGCTGAGCCACCCAGGCATCCCTCTCATACCCTTTCTCATGTGTTGCTTCCCTAAACTTAAGCTGAAAATGATGACATAAAGGGAAGGTTCTGGTAATCCCCACTCCTTTCAGTGCTTCCTTACTCATCAGCAAGTTAAAGGTGGAATCTGCAGGTAGCAAGGAGTGAAATAAAAACAATCGTGTTAGTCTTGTGCACTGTTCTCACCATTCTGGGAAGAACAACATACATACGTGGATAAGCCATGAAATACGAATCGTGTAGTTTTGGTGATTCTGCATACCGGTTAAATGCTCTGAGAGTTGCATTTAAAACAATCATTGCACAATATAAATGTAAGTAGTAAAGTTAATCATAGTAATGTCAGATTTTATTTTACTTTTTACTTGGAATCACATCAAATAACTAAATAAATACATAAATATATAAACTCCATAATGAACTGAGAGATCATAGAAGAAAAGAAAAACTTTGTATGTTAGTACCTTTAATGACAGGCTCTCCTGCGCTGTCTGAGAAGCCCCACATTTTCCTTTGGCGCTGGGCTCCCGCGTGATGCAGCAGCCTGGGGTGGTCTGACGGTGGTGAGATGCCAAGCACATGCAAATAGGGAAAAGCTTCCTTAGATGCACTCATTGAATTTTGCAGTTTAAAGAAAGAAAAACCAACTTGGCTAACTCAATCAAAATATTTTTATTTTGTTTGGGAAGGATACAAGGTACTCACAGAACTGAAGGAACAGCTGAGAAAACAGGCTCAGAAACAGCAGAAATGAGGAAAGTTCCAGAGATGCAGGTGCAGGAACCAAAGGTCAGTCCCGTGGGTGCAGCGGTTGGAGTGAATGTTCCAGCTGGTGTCTCTGCCCGTGCAGCTCTGCTCAGCAGCCTCAGTCTGGAGGGGGTCTTAGATTGGTCCCCTGTGTGGTTAGAAGAGGACAGAGCTCCTTGGTGGACGGTACCCCAAGACTGCACGCGGTGGGGAAGAAGTCATTCCCCAGATAGAAACCGGGGCGCTGTGCAACAGTGAGGGAAAAGGCAAGCTGAGTTGCAAATCTAGCAAATCCTCATTGCATGAGGGAGAGACCCTCGGAGAACGGTACTGAGTATGTCCCACCCAAGTGTTTGAGTATTTGTGCACACCGAGGTCCTGATTTTAATAATCAGGTAGGTACGTACCACCAGCCCACACACCTACGTACGACAAAACTCGGAGAGGTTATTTTTATTTATTCCTTCATTGTTCACACAGGAACCCATAATGAGAGCCTCCTACGAGCTATACTATGTCAGACATTATTGTTCAATATTGGTGCTGCGGTCATGTGAAAGTCGGACATGATCCCTGTCCCCTTCTGGGGGGTTGTAACTTAGAAAGACTAGGATGGCAGCCACAGATCATCGGAGACTGGGATCCTAATGAATACACGTCTTCTCTCACACCAACACCTGGGAGTGCACACCCAAGGGACCTACTGTTGGATTCTGGTGGTGGTGTCCACATCCAGCAACCTGAGTAGCTGATGGAAAACTGTAATGGTGTCTGCAAAACCACAGTCTTTCTCATTTTTCAAACATCGCTGGCTTGGGCTCCACCTGTCTGGCGTGATTAATTCTTTTGAAGGTTCTGGGGATCCTTTTACATATCCTGCAGAGTGGATGAGAGAGCGGGCTCTTGAAACCCCACCAAACCTGACACCACCGCTCATAGGTCTGTAAGCCTGAGCATGTTACCTAACCTTCGTTCCCTTCTGTAAAATGAAAATAATCCCCCTACTTGCCCGGGTTGGTACTTCATAAATGCTAGTCTTTTACTACTCCCACTACTATTTGAATCTCCTTCATGATGTCACCTTTATTGGCCACACTCACCTAACTCCAAAGAGCTCTAGCCCCTCTCTCTTTCTCTCCATTGTCTGGATTTACGGTGTTCTTCTTTAGAATTTTCTGCAATGATGGAAATGTTCTATGTCTTCATGGTCTAGAGTGTGGCCCTTAGTCACACATGGCTAGTGTGACAGGAATCACATTTTAAATTTTATGTTCTCTTAATTAGTTGAAATTTAAATTTAAATAGCCACAGGTAGCTAATTATTGTCATATTGGACAGGGTGAGTCTAGAAAAAGGAGCTTTGATTGAATAAAGGACAACAGAGAATCTGAGTTGACATGCAAGGGAATTTCTCCGAGGGGGACCCAGGTGAGTTAGAGGAGAAAAGAGCGTTATCTTCTTCCTTTCTTTGTCTTGCTTCTCTTTTTTCTCTCTTTTGCTCTTTTCTCTTCCGTCTCATATCGCAATGACATTGGAGGATCCCTGGGTTATCAACTTTTTCATCATTTGAGGAGTCAAAGGTGGGCCTCCAGGGGAAGGTGAGAGGGAGGTTAGCCCCTAGCCTTGACCTTAGCCTGACAGCTTAAAGTATTCTTGCAGGTCTCACACATACTAGCTCAGTTCAGCAGTGTAGACGACCCAAAAGAAAATTGGAGGGATACTTGGGTGGCTCAGTGGTTTGGTGCCGCCTTTGGCCCAGGGCGTGATCCTGGAGACCCGGGATCGAGTCCCATGTCGGGCTCCCGGCGTGGAGCCTGCTTCTCCCTCTGCCTGTGTCTCTGCCTCTCTCTCTGTCTCTGTGTCTCTCATGAATAAATAAAATCTTAAAAAAAAAATAAAGAAAATTGGAGCAAAAGCCTAGCTGGTGACAAGGAGTTTGCATTTTTCTAAGCTCTCTATCGGGCCTCTCTATTCCTTAGAAGCTTAGTTGGGCGGCCAGGATTCAGGGACTTCAGTTCTTTGCTATGAAAATTTAGAAAGGGCTATCAAATTCTAAAAGTATTGATGGCCACCCTCTTAATATTCTCTTTGGGTGTAATCTTTAGAAAGAATATTACCAAGTTTTCCTCCTGCAGAAGACTTTGTAAAATGCTGGCCACCTGATTTTTAGCAAGATGGCACATGAGAATAATGCCAAGAAATGTGCACTTTTGTCCTCAGCATTTCCTTGAAGGTGATTGACATGTTCTTTAGACAGTTGGAGTCATCCACAGGCTTGAAAAAAAATGAGTATCGTCGCAGCAGAAATGCAAAGAGGAAAAAGAGCCAAATGGCGAGTTTTTGGCTTCTGTTACTGTTAGGCAATGGGAGCCCACAGCAGAAAGAAGTTTTGAAAGTGAAAACTTTTGAGTTAGAAAACATTCATCAAGAGAAGATAGGCTTTCAAAATCACAAGGGCAGCCTTCAAGCATGCGGGACCTAAAGATTATTCCAGAACATCATACTGGCAAAGGAAACGAAAAGATTCGGATGATCTTGCCTGCAGGGGTTTGCAATGAGGATCACTGAGACCTGGAGGGAGTAGAAAGGGGAATGGGGTGTGTGCTTAGAGGAGGAGATGGGACAGGGGCCCCACATCAGGAAACCACAGGGAAGGGAAAGGAGGTAGCAACAAAAGCTCACTCTCCCCCAGTGCCTTGGGGCCCTGTGGAAACCAGACCAGCCCTGCAGACTCTCTCAGCATTCCAGGAGGTTCTGCCCACATTAGGCCTTCATGTTGTCCCTGATGCCGTTGGGACCCTGTAGGGAAATTGCTTCCTACACACTGTCTCAAGCAGACATTCCCCCATTTTCAACCCCTCTGGAATCTTCCTAGGTCCCCTTAATTAAGTGATGAAAATGTCTGGTGCTGACAGGCATGTGGGTAGCACATGTGTAGGGGAACTTGGGTGGGTTGCATGGTGGAGAAACCCATCCCAGTGATAGGAGAACGCTTCACCGTCTGACTTTGCTTAGAGCTGAAGCTCTGTCTTTTTATACTCTGGATACTTTAGGCCCTCCTATCTCTGTTTTGTCTTCCCAGTTTTGCTACAAGGTAGGTGATACTGTTTTGATTTTTTTTTTTTTAAGAGAAAAGAACCTTTCTGGTTTTTTCCCTTGGGGGCAGAAACATGGGCTCCATGTATCAGAGATTCACCTTTGGTTGAGAGCACCTTCGACTCAATTTAACCAATATCCCCAGGCGTGTACGGAGAGCCAATTCTAAATCAGGCACCCCGCTCCTTACTAGTGACACAAGGTTGAATGAGACATGGTGACCTGCATTCATAGTCCGGATAGAGCTTAGTTCTGGGTAACTCCTTAAAGATCATGCTGCTCGTTAGTATTTCCCTGTTGCCACCGTGGGGCCACTGGTAGATGTGAAAATGCCTCAGTAAATGAGTCTGACTTTTTTTTTGTGGCTGTGAATTATTATTTGACCTGTTCAGTAGTGACTAATAGGACTCTTTCAAAGAGGTTCAAGAAGGGATTTGGTGGGTGGTTTCACCTGTTCTGGTTTCTTTGTCCAGTTCTTACCTTTGTCACTCAAACTTCTCCCACTCCCATGACTACTTCACGTCCCACCTGCCTGGCCTGGGGTCAGACTCCTGTGCGCTCCCAAAGCAGAATTCCTATTGTCTTGGTTGTTCCCATTTAGCTCTTGGAGACAGCTGCTTGAGGGTGGTTGAGTGGGTAGCTGGAGGCTGTCCAGCTCCATTTGGCTTGTGCTAATAATTTAGAAGGTTTTGTTGTATTTGTTTCCCATTCTGGATTTTTAAAATGGAAATTTGCTGAGTGGGATGGCAAGGTAGCAGGTGGGTGAGGCTGGAAGAATGGGACCGGGTACAGCATTCCTGCCACCTGTTAGGCTGAGAAATTCATTCCTTTTTCTTTTGTGCTTTGTCCTCACCATCTGCCAATCTATATTAGTCAGGTCTCTTTGGTTACAAGTAATAGGGACTAACTTGACCTCATTTAAGTGAAATGGATGTTTATTTTAAGGACATAGGGATCTTTCACAGGACCCAAGAACAGGTGGACCTCTGGAGGGATTTTGAATGAGCACCTGGTAAATCTGGCTCTCTCCTTTTTTTATCCCTTTATATCCCTTATCTTTATTTCTCATGATTCACTGGCTTTCTGTCTCTCTTTCTCTTTCTCTATCCCTGTTTCTGTCTTTGTCTATAGACTCTTTTTCTAGGTTTCTTGTCTAACACGTGGAATGTGGCCACCCCAGAGCATCCAAATTCAGTTGTTACATTTCCATTCAGCTTCAGAAACTGACCAATACTTCTCAGTCCCAGTTTCGCACCCACATACAATTGGTAATATTGGTCAGGGGCTTACCCCTGGTCTAATGAACCAGGAGGAGAGATGTGGGGCAATAGTATAAATTTGCTGGAAAGATCTACTCCTGTGGACCAAGAGACAATCCCCAAATTAGGGAAGATAATTGAGAATATAGGCAGATTTACTAGGTATACTTACCTCTGGAGATGTACTATATCATGTGCTTTATTCCCCTCCAGATCCATCCAGTTCATTTGCCACAGGAAAATGTGATCACTGTAATTCTTCAAGGCTACCCACCTGCATCCAACCAGATCCAAATGGTGGCAGGCATTGAAATTCCAGTGGTTATGGATCTCCATATATTAACATCTTGGTCTCTAAATTCTCAAATAGTTGGTTTGTCATTAAGGATGTTGAGGCCTGATAATGTCTAAGTAGCTCTGCTCAATTAACTATTGAGTCTCCAATGGCAACAATAAAGGAGCTATAGTTCTTTGGATTTCTGGGCCCTCGCTTCTCCTCCAACTCACCAAGAAAGGGCAACAGTGATTTTTGAAAGGTCAAGACAGTTGAGTTAGAGCCCTGACTTTGCTGATCATCCGTAGACTAATGTGATCATAATGTCACTTTCCTTATCTCCACATAGTGCAGTAATGTCCACCTCATTAATTCATTCAAGGACTTACTAGATGCCTATTATGTGCCAGGCATTGTGCTGGGCTGGTGATATAAAGGCTTTGCTCTAATATATTTTACAGTATAATTGGAAGACCTACATTAAGAAGAGAGATGTTTTAATTATCATAAAATATATTTTATAATTATTAAAAATATTTTAGACATAAAAGGAGCTATAAAGAATAATAGAATGAACATTTGTATATTCATGATCAACTTGAGAAATAAAAATATTCTCACGGCTGTTGAAGTTCACAACCACATCTCCCTCCTTTTCCTTTGAAGTAACCACTTAATTCAGCATTTGTCATTACCATGCATTTCTTTATATATTTGTGTTAGAGATTGAATTGTAACCCCCAAATATGTTTACTTCCTAATTCCTAGTGCATGTGAATGTGACCTTATTTAGAAATAAGGTGTTTGCAAATTGTCAAGCTCAGAAAAGATTATTAGAGGCGTGCCTGGAGGACTCAGTCAATCGAACGACTGACTCTTGATTCCGCTCAAGTCATGATCTCAAGGTTGTGAATTCAAGCCCTGCCTTACACTCTGCACTCAGCATGAAGTCTGCTTAAGATTGTCTCCCTCTCCCTCTGTCCCTCCTCACTCCTTTCAAAAAAGAAAAAAAGAAAAGAAAAAGAAAGAAAAGATTATTAGGGTGGGCCCTAATCTAATATAACTGTGTCCTTATAAAAAGGGAAAATTAGGACACAGAGGTAGACACACACACAGGGAGAAGCCATGGGAAGATGCAGGCAGAGATCAGGATGATGCATTATAAGTCAAGAAACACTGAAGGTTGCCAGCAAACTGCCAGAAGCTAGGCTACCTGCGTGGCACAGATTCTCTTATAGCCTTCAGCTTCTAACCCTGCTTACACCTTGATCTCAGATTTATTGCCTCTAGAACTGGAAGATAAATTTTATTGTTTCAGTCATCTAGTTTGTGGTACTTTGTTACAGCAGCCAGAGCAAACTAATACAACTTACCCTAAGCAAGTTAAAATTGGGTGATGGGCACTGGAGGGGGGGGGCACTTGGTGGGATGAGCACTGGGTGTTATGCTATATGTTGGCAAATTGAACTCCACTAAAAAAATAATAAATTTTAAAAAACTGTGTTGAGGTATTTTTTTATGTAGACTACACTATACTGCAGGTAGTCTTGCATGACTCACATTTTTCTCTTAGAGTTATGCTTATAAGATTCATCCACTGGTATGCATAGCTTTAATGTCTTTATTTTTATTGTTGCATAGCAATCCATTTTATGAATACTTGTTAGTTAATACAATTTTTAATTATTCATTTTCCTGATGATGTACATGACAGACAATACTACCATGCACATTCTCATCAATATGTCCCTGAATGCACTGAAATAGTTTCCCTGGGGTTTATACTTAGGAATTGAATTTCTGTGCTGTTACATATTTTGCAAATTTTCACTCCCACTAGCTGTCTTAAGAAGTTTATGTTGTTCCTGTTGATATACAACCTCACTAACATACAGTGTCATCTGGCTTATAAATTGTTTCCAATTGGTCAGTGTGCCTAGAGAAAAAAATATTTAAAATATAATCTTATTTATAACATTTATTTATTTATTTATTTATAATAAAATACATGAATATTTATATTCATATTTAAAATTATGAAGGAAGGGCAACCCAGGTGGCTCAGCGGTTTAGTGCCTGCCTTCAGCCCAGGGCATGATCCTGGAGCCCCGGGATCGAGTCCCACGTCGGGCTCCCTGCATGGAGCCTGCTTCTCCCTCTGCCTGTGCCTCTGCCTCTCTCCCTCTCTCTCTCTCTCTCTCTCTGTGTGTGTTCTCATGTATAAATAAATAAAATCTTAAAAAATAAAATAAAATTATGAAGATTTTTATGAGCAAGCAAATATAGGGTCCCATGGGGATGCATGACAGGTCCAAATTAACTAGGACAGTGTGATAGAGAAGGCTCCTTGAGGAGGTACCACCTCAGTGGAGACTTGAGGTGTAAATGGGCATCAGCTAGATGTAGGGGCAGGGGAGGGGTCAGGGAGGGGAAGGAAGTAGCTTGATCAAGAGTATGAAAATAAGAATAAATACAGCACTGTTGAACAGGAGGATAAAGAGCACAGTCACCAATGTTAATATAGACCTTAGATGGTGGTTCAGGTAGGTCCTCTTCCTGGAGGGGAAGTAATGTTCAAAACATCTTGAGCTCAATAATGACTGCTGTTGACTCCAAGGCCAGGGGCATATGCCTTGAAGCCTGGATGAAGACGTATTCTTTTCTCAATATGGATTTAGATCACAGTTCAAAAGTTGGGAGCAGTGACCTGAACTTAGATTCTCAGGTGTATTGTTTGTATCTCACAATATTTTTTTTTACAATTTTTATATTTAATGCCTTTAGTATTTGTGATACCTAATTTTATATGTCAACTTGACTGGCTGTGACGTGTGCAGGGTAAACATCATTTCTGGGTGTGTCTGTAAGGATGCTTTTGGATGAGATTAGCATTTGAATCAGTGGACTAAATAAAGTTGATTGCCCTCCCCCTTGTGTGTGGGCATCATCCAGTCTGTTGAGGACCTGGATAGACTAAAAGGCGGAGGAAAGGAGAGCTCACCCTGTTTTGCTTCCTGCTTGCCCGTGTGAGTTGAGACATCACATCTCATCCTCTTCAGCCTTTGGACTGGGATTTAAACCATTGGCAACCCCCATGCTCAGGCCTTTGGACTTGGACTAAATTATACCACCGGCTCTCCTGGGCTTCTGGCCTGCAGACAACAGATTGTGGAACTTCTCAGCCTCCAAAAGTGCGTGAGCCAATTCCTCATAATAAATTTACATTCTGTATATACACAAACTTATATATGGAAATATATATATATATATTCATATCCTACTGGTTCTGTTTCTCTGGAAAACACTAATACACTGTTGAACAATGTTAAAGTCACCAACATTCTTTACTGTCTTCTACCCACATATCTCCCCGACCTCTGAAGGTGACGTTTGAGACCTCAAACTAAGACTATAGTAATCCGTGTAGGGAATGGGGAGGGACAAATAGTGCACTCTGGACATAGACTGCCTAACTGGAGATGCTCTAGGTGAAGCCTTAAGTTTTCCCAGAGAAGATAGAGATTTCCACTGAGAGACTTTAGAAAGAAGATTTTTGGTAGATGAGCTAGCTAGCATGCTGGCAGGGAGCCCTGGTAAATAGTGGGAGAACTACTCGTGAGGGATACCCTCCCTTTGAGGCTCGGGCAAGTCCCGTTCAGTAGAACCTCCTGTCCTTTTCTAGACTTATAACTCCTTCCCGAAAATGCCGTCACGCTTCTATGAAGTTTTCAGTTTGTGTGATGCACACTGTGTATTGGCTGTGGGGAGACTGAGAGGCTAGGTTGCAGGAAAGGGGAGCCTGCTTCACTTATTAGGCTTTTGCAGGAAAGGACACTAGGCCCTTTCACTGGGCCACAACCCAATCTTACAACATCAGTGATGATTCAGGAGAGATGTCCGTGGGGAATCCTGGAATGTCAGGAAAGGAACAGGATATTAGAGAAATAAATCGGAAAGGACAATAAGCTCATGTGCTATAGTTGGTCTCACATTGGTGCTTAACTATGGCTGCAAATTAGAATCATCTGGGAGCTTAAAAAAATCATAATGCTGTGCTGCCAGACCAATAATAAGTCAGCGTCTCTGGGGAGGGGGATCCAGGCATCCACATTAAACAAAACAAAACAAAACAAAACAAAACAAGACAAAACAAAACACAACTTCCCAAGTGATAGGGTTCAGCCAAGATAGAGAACATTGAGTTAGAAGATACTGCCTTCTGGAAGGCTTTGAGGGCCATGGCACACCTGTCTTACAGTTAGTCTCAGTGGCAAAATAAAGCATATTTGAATAGAAATTCATCTCAGGACTTCCACATTGTTGTTAAAGTGATTGATAGGGGAAACAAAACAAAAAAAAAATGGGTGGCGTTGGGGTGGGAAAGAGAGAAACACTATTAGAAATGAAATGCTTCAATTTTTTTTTCTTTGCAAGTGAAAACTTTGCAAAATATTACAAACTTTGCCAAACAGAATTAGATTCCCACCATATTTTATCTCGTGTAGCAATTGTAATTCCTAGCACCAGAATGCCCTCCTGCACCACCCTCTGGTTCGTAGATCCCAAAGAGGTTGGGTATTCCATCTCAGAAATTCATTCTTCCTTGAACTTACAACATGTTCCCACTCTGGGGGCATTTAAAAGGAATTGCTTAGAAAAAGCCCTGCGGGGAGCTTGTCATAATGATGCAGTTTTAAAAAACACCCAGACCACTTGTGGGGAATCACTAACCACCCTCCTGTGTTTCGTTTTCTTTCCCAATCTCCAAGCTTGTCGCAATCCTATGGTTTGGTTTCCAAGGCAGAATTTACGATATGTTGCTGACTGAAGAGCAATTGCATTTTATCCAACAGTCTTGTTGGGTTTCAATTTCTCACCAGGAGAACCGAGGACTATTTTCACATGGTTTCCCCCAATGCGTTCATCTTTATTTGGTTTCATGGCCTCCCTTAAAATGGAATAGAGAGGGGAGGCAGGTAAGCATGTATGCCCTTGGCAAGCAGGTCACAAGACAGGTTTTTTCCTCCTTTTTCTAAATGGGGAAGCAAGAAAATGTCATGTTTATATGCATGTGTGCATGCGAGTGCGTGTGTGCGTGCACTGAGTCCTCTGCAGTGTAAGAATAGGAAAGAAAATGGATCTTCTATGGCTTCAAATAATGGGCAAATGGGAGTTGGGGCTTATCTCTCAGACCGTGCTTGCTTTCGGTCCATGACGCTAACATTGCACTGGCATCTCAATCTCTGATCTGTTCAGCTAGTCATTTCACCTGGCAAGCAGTTGTTTCATGGGGATAAGGGCCTATGTGCGGAATTTAGAGGCTATAATTGAAAGCCCTGGAAATTTGCTTTCAAAACCTCATTTTTAACCAGAGGATGCCAATTGCCTTTTATTACTAGATCGCATTGCCTTTATGTGAATTCAGTTGAGTGGGTTTTCGTTAAAAAGCAGACATCATGTTCTTCCCCCATCTGTTTTCAAATGTTTTATTCAATATTTGTTTCTCATCAAAATTCGGGTATCACTTTCTATATCTTCACATACCTGAGGCCAGCTTGCCTTCCAATTAAATGCCCTGGTTCGCCGTCCTTCTCCTCTTGCACTCTCTTCGTTCCTTCTGTTTTCCATATCAGGCCTGAAAAAGACTCCACAGGTGCTATCATACTTAGCATATTTTTTTTCTTTCGGCTCTGAACGAAGATAGTGGTTCTGCAGGGTCTGATATGAGTCTATGGCTAAATCGATAATGAGCCTGTCGAGACAAATAGGCCAGCAATTGTTCTAGCCAGGCCGAAGGAGGTGAGCAAAGTGCCAATTGCCGACCCAGCGGTGAGCCGGATGCAGAGAGCAGAGGCAGCGCTGGATTAACGAAATCACACCGACTCAGCCTGCACCCAGAACTAAAGCAGCTTTGGGAAAGGCATATGGCAAAAAAATAAGCCAAAGTTAATCGCAAAGTCAGGCGTCCAATGAAGCAGCATCTGCTTGAGAAGCGAAGCCCAGCAGCCCCTGCACAGTGACTTCTCTCCTGCTCCTGTGAAGCAGGGGGAGGTGCAGAGTGGGATTAGCAGGCCATGGAACCACAGCTGCCCAGCTCCCAGGGTGGCGGCCCAGCTCCCAGGGTGGCCGCCCAGCTCCCAGGGTGGCTTCCCAGGTCCCAGGGTAGCGGCCCAGCTCCCAGGGTGGCCTCCCAGGTCCCAGGGTGGTTGCCCAGCTCCCAGGGTGGCAGCCCAGCTCCCAGGGTGGTTGCCCAGCTCCCAGGGTGGTTGCCCAGCTCCCAGGGTGGCGGCCCAGCTCCCAGGGTGGCCGCGTGGCTCCCACCCACAGGTGCCAGGGGCCCAGAGATGGCCTTGCACCTGCTGCAGGCAGCCAGCTGTGGATCTGATTATCAGCGGCCGTGGGTAGGGTGACTCGGGGCTGGTCCCTCTCCTCTCCCTTCCCACTCACGAAGGGGCCAGCTGCGTGGCCTGCTGTTCCCACTCCTGCCTGCGCCACCGGGCCCCAGCAGTGGTGTGTGGTTCCCGGGCACCGCCTCACTCGCAGAGCTTCGGCCGGATGTCAGCAGCATGCTTTTCCCTCCGCCTTTGCTGATGGTGTCCCTTTTGGCCACTTGATTCTGAGTCTGTCATAATTGTCACGAAGAGCTTCGATGTCCGGGATAACCCTCCTCTGCTCCCCATGGAGAGGCAGGAAGGGGCCAGAGGGCTGCTCTGGTCACAGGCTCCTGCCACGCCTGGAATTTGCTTTCTCAGGTATTATAGACAATGACCGAGCTCTCAGCGTTGGGCGGCTCTCCTGCTTGAAATTCGATTACATTTTCTGAGACATACTCTGTGGGATGATATTGGGGTGCGACATAAATAAGTGTCACTTAAGAAAACAGCTTTCCAAGTCACCTAATTTTGAGATGCACTGGGTTTTGCAAAGTCTTCTCGTTGTACAAAGTTTCTTTATTTTAGGGGAGCCTCGGTATTTTTGATGGATGCTTTATGGATGTGGATGATGTGGAGTTGGCAAAGTTTCCCAATTTCTTTGGCTTTAGAACTCCCTTTTGGGGGTCACCTGGGCGGCTCAGGGATTGAGCGTCTGCCTTTGGCTCAGGTCGTGATCCCAGGGTCCTGGGATTGAGTCCTGCAGGGAGCCTGCTTCTCCCTCTGCCTATGGCTCCGCTTCTCTCTGTGCCTCTCATGAATAAATAAATAAATAAATAAATAAATAAATAAATAAATAAAATCTCTTTCTTTCTTTCTTTCTTTTTTTTAAAGAACTCTCTTTTGGAAGAATATTTGTTACGGGTTGAATCGCGTCATTTCCCTCCTCTACAAGTTCACACATTGGAACCCTATCATGTCAGTGTCAGCTGCTTTAACAAAAATGCCATAGATTGGGTGGCTTAAACAAGATTTATTTCTCACTGTTCCAGAGGCTGGAAATCCGAGTCACTGGCATATTCAGTGTTGCTGTGAGCCTCTTCCTGGTGCATAGACAGTCACCTTCTCACTGTGTCCTCATGTGGTAGAAGGGGCAAGGGAGCGCCCCCACCCCCCAGGTCTCTTTTATAATGGCACTAATTCCATTCGTGAAGCTTCTTCCCTTCTGACCTAATCAGCTCCCAAAGCCCTCACTTACAAGTATCACCACCTTGGAGATTAGGTTTCAACCTACGAAGCTGGGAGGAGAGAAGCATTCCTTCTCTAGCAAGCCATGATTCTCAGTAGCTCATAATGTGACCTCGTTTGGAAATAAGGTCATTGCAGATGTTTCAGAAGAGGTCATAATGGGGTGGGCTGGGCCCCTAATCCAATAGGACTGGTGACCTCATAAAAGAGGCAAATTTGGGCACAGAGTCAGATACACGCTCAGGGTCAACTCCATGGAAAGGTTGGCCAAGGGACTACCAGATGCTAAGACAGAGGTCTGCAACACATCCTACCATGGTGACTTCGGAGGGAAGGAAGCTCTGAGGACACCTCTTTCTCAGACTTCTCTAGCCTTCAGAACTGTGAAAGAATAAATATCTGTTGCTTAAGCCACTCGGTTTGTGGTACAGTATTATGGCAACCCCAGGAAACTAATACAGTATTCAGGGGAATACTGTTTTGAGGCACTTACTTTGAGAAATGCTGCTTAACAGACTTCCCAGAATAGCAATTATAGCAGTCTATGAACATATTTGCAGAAGTTTAAGATTTTAAGAAGTGTAAGTCTCAATCTAAGACTTTCCATATATTTGTGGGTCTAGTTAATTCTGATTAAATTGATGTTATTTCACATTTAAAAGAAAAATCTTGGCTCAACCATGTGAGCTATTTTGTAAAGCAAATGGACACACTGCCCTCTTACATCCCCAAATGCTCAAATTATAAAACTAGCTTCATTACTTAAGCCGATGGTAATCTTTCTGCTTTGCCCGAATAACTGCTACAGTCTTTAATTAGATGGGTTGGCAAAAGTGTCCCAGGAGTTACACTAGCTGTCTTTATTGTATTTCTTTATCCCACTGACTTGAATTAAAATGGAATGTGCTACACTCTGCGGCTGCACGTGAGCTGGTGGTGGAGCTATTTGAGACTATTCCTAAGGTTGACTAGCGGAGCCCAAATTGGGGGGGGGGGTCTCATGGATGAGTCCATTTTAGACATTAATTTGGAGACTGACCTAGGTTTATTAACTTTTGCTTTTGTCAACTAAGGATATTAAAACAACAACGAAGGACAAAATGAATAAGAATCAACAACCACCACGTGCCGGTGACAGCATTTACATTTTCTATCTTGTCAAATAAGAATATGAAAACAACGACCAAAAAATAAAAAAATAAAAAATAAAACAACGACCAACTAAATATACCAAAAAACCCACCTCCAAATCAACATCTGTAACAACCACGTACTAGTGGTCCTGTTTACCAAAGCGAAGAACATTTCCCAAACTAAGAAGGTAGAGAGCGTAAGATGTCATGACTACACCGGTGGGTTCTGTGTTTTGAGTGCTGTGTGCCGGGCATATTCTTAAATGTTGTATATGCGTGAAGTCAATTAATCCCCACAAAAAAACTGTAAGGCTTTTCATTATACAAGAGCAGACACTGAGGTACCAGGGTAGGCAGTGAGGCTGGGAGTTGAACTCACGAGTCTGGCTCTGCAGTGCGTGATGTTGTGATCTTGAACATCCTATGATCCTGCATCTCTAACAAGACGGTCCTTTCCAAAAAAGCAACCTCAGCAAACTGAGTGTGTGCAGATGTTTTTATTCTATTTTTTTTCTGTGTTGCTTCAGACCTGTGACAACATCATCACAGAGCAGTCTGGACCGGCATTTGAGAAGCCCTACTGCAGCTGACGGCGCTCCGCCAGCAAGGGACCAGAATAGAAATGGATGGTGCTGTTTCCGGAGGGAATTCCTAAGGTAGACAGGGGAAATGGCTCATTTCACTTTAATCAGTCATCTACGTAGTATGGTAGGGCTTGAGCGACCATATAGGAGTGAGTACAAATCAATCATTTCTGCTGACATTTTGAAAATACTTCAGGGTAGCCGAAAGTTAATGTATCAAATGTTATTAAAGGCTTAACACAACCAAGCCAAAATGAACATTCTTTACATTTAACCTCCAAATCTGAGCTGTGATTCAGTGCTAGGCTTGGTGTAGGGGTGTGTGTGTGTGTGTGTGTGTGTGTGTGTGTGTGTGTGTTTGATAGCATTTGGATTCCATAGCTGAGATACATATGAAAACAGAGCACATAAGCTGCCCCAAAGGGAATAGCCTCGAGCACATCCATGGTCTTCTGTACTTGGAAGTTGCCACCCAGATGCAAGTGCAAACCTCCATGGCATTGCATGATTTAGTGAAAAGAGCACGGCTGTGGGAGCAGATAAGCTTGGGTTCAAATCCTGGCTCTCATTCTTCCCTGCTGAGTGACCTTGGAAAATGAGTCTATCTCATTTGTGAAATGGGAACAACAAAATCTTGTCTTATAGGCTTTAAATAAAGATTAGGCTGAGTCATGTCCAAGGGTTAGCATTATTACTGACCAAAAGAGAATTTTAATTTCCAAACAAGGATTTATGCCGTGTTCATATTGCCAGATCCTGTTCTAGATAACTTCTATTTAGAGTTACTATGAGGGTAGATATTATCCTTCTTTTCATTTCAAGATAAGAAAAATGAAATCTAGAGAGTAACTTGCCAAGGTTACAGAGCTGATAAAGGTCAAAGGAGGGGTCCAAATCCAGGCATTCTGGTGCTGCATATTACGCGCTTTTTTTTTTTTTTTTTTTTTTTTGCACACCATGCTCTTAACCATCGTTCTGTAATGTCCTGTTACCTGGAGTTGAGATCCTCACAGTTTTAAGTACTTATCAGTCCACCATAATTGAAAGATCTGCTTTACCAGAACTTTAGAAACAAAGGAGATAGTTGGATCTGGACAGATTGTATATGGATTTAATTAGCTGTGCATATGCATTGCTAAATTCATAGAAATTGTACAGGGTGGATTTTCTTGTTAACACTAGCGGTTGGCACTAGTGTGTAGGCATCAGCTTCCCAGATGGCTTCTATTCCTCTCCCATCCCTTTCCATTTGCCCGCCGGGGTCCCTTCTGGCCTGACTCCCTTCCCCACCCCTCAAGGCTCTGTCCTGGCTGTCACTAGATGTAGGAGTTCTCAAGCGCTCTCCTGGGCTCCCTGCCTTAGTTAATGTTTTCTCACAGCTTTTTCCCTGATTCCTGGCCACTTCCTCTCCAGACAGCCCTTCCTCCCCTTGCCAGGCTCTCATGCGTGTCCAGTCCCCTCCCTGCCAGTGCAGGACTGTGCCTCTTTGGTCTCAGGAAGAGGCCAGAGCTCACAACTCCTGAGCTCCCCTCGCTGCCACCACTTCGCACGTGCACAGCACGATGCTTCGCTGCACAGGTGCTTCCACTCATTGTTTCGTCCATGGGGCCTTTCTTTGTCCATGATTCTCGCTCTTTCTCTCCTGCATCTTCCTTTTTGTCAAGTTTTCCCCCCATCTGAAGACAAATCCTGTCTCAGCCCTGCCACGCCATCAGGCTCCGGCCCTTTCTCTCTCCTTTGTTGGCACACATCCTGAAAGAGAGATGTACTTGCTTTCTCTCCTTTCTCCTGTGCAATCTGATTCTCAGCTCCTGCCGTCTGTTTGGCTTCTTTCCACAACGCTTGACTGAATTGCTCTCGCGATGGCCATCAATGGTCTGTTAATTGTTGACTCCAATAGCATCTTCTCAGTCATCACACTTGACCTCTCAGCAAGACCCTGCATGGTCTGGCCCAAGGCCAACTCTCTTGCCTCATTTCCTATTACACCCCCCTTACTTCCCACACCGCATCTCCACTGGCCTACCCACTGTTCTGCAAACAAGCCAACAGTGCTATTTCATGGCCTTTGCATGTGCTGGTGCCTTTGCCTTCAGAACATGGTTCTCCCAGATGCTTGCACAGCTCTCTGACTCTTCATTCGAATCTCTGTGTAAATGTCACTTCTTAAAGAAGCCCACCCTGACTCTGTTATCTAAAATGGCACCCATCTCCTCTCCCATCACTTTCAATCCCCTTGCTGGTTTTAGATTTCTTCATAACCCTGTATTACCACCTACCTATTCCTTATCTGTCTCCCTCTGAAGATAATATCATGAGGGCAGGGACTATTCCTTTTTCTTTTTGCAGATGCCTTTGCAGCACCTATTGTAGGTAGGACTGGCACATAGATGTTCTACTGATGTGGAGTCAAATGCACAAACTTGAATGTCACCCACCTCTCAGCTCCTGTGACACCACTTTCTGCTTCTCCCATTGCCTCCAGACCATGCCTTCTCTCACTTGCACTTGACTGTCTTCATCTACCTTGGATATTAGGGTTTTGCTCTGGGTCCTTTTTCTGTATCATGCTCTTAGGTGATCTTATCTGTTCCGATGACTTGACCCTCACTTATGTGGTGATGTCTCCTAGATCTTTATTTTCTGGACCTTTCTACTAAGAGGCAGATCCATATTTCCAACAGCCTTACTGTTTACCTCCACCCAGAGATACTCAGACTTAATATGCCCCAAGAAAGGGCTTATTATCCTGCCTTCAGGTCTCCTCCAGATTTCTCATTCCCTGTCTCAACTAATGGCTGCCTACCCACTTGCCCAATCTAAGAACTTCCTTCCTTCTTTCACAACCAAATTCGTTCTGGTGAGTGTTCTTCCAAAGATGTCTATTTCCATTTCTTCTGCCATGCTTGAGTCTAGGACCTTATCATTTCTTGCCTGGACTATTCCAACAGTGTATTGTAGGATTTCCCTGCCTCCAGCCACTCCTACCTCCAACACAGTATACCTACATCAACCATTGAATTTTTCTGAAATGAAAATTTGATCACCATTTCTTCCTCTGAGAATCTTAGTGGATACCTATTGCCTTGGGATTAAAACCTACACTCCCTGGTGTGACCCCCAGGCCCTCATAGTTGGGCCTGAGGTACTTTGAATCAGTTCTGAGTTCAAGAACACAGACCCAGACTCACCAGTTAGTTGGTGAGCCACGCTGAAGTGAGAAGACGTAGGCTTTCTCAGGGAAATGTGGGGAGAGGATAGAAGAGTTAACCTAGGGAGCATCTCAACACCTGGCTAAATGTCCTTTTCTTCAAAGATGTAGAAATTTTCCTGAGTTAGATCAATAAATATCTTTGTGAAGCACGCTTACTTCATAGGTAACCGTGGCAATATTTATCATTTACTATATACTAGCATTATTCTAAATACTTTATATATTTTAATTAATCATGACACAACATTAGATAGATACTACTATTCTCCTCATTTTACAAATGAAGACACTGAGGTACAGAGAGGTTAAGTAACTCTCCAAAGTTCTTAGGGATAGAGGCGGAACAGGGATTCAAATTTAGGTAATATGACCTTAATGTTAGTGAAGAAGTCAGGGGGCACCACAGGACTTATTGAGAAGGAGTTTGAAATGGGAATTTGGGGGACCACTAATACCTCCTTCCTTCTGTAGGGTGCTCAGTGATTGGGCTGATGAGAACGCAATGAGTCATTAATGGAGACAGGAAAGTACAGGAGGAAATTTTATGGGAAAGAGTTTAGTTTTCTTGAACAATAGTTTGGATGACTGAACAGAGATATGAAGTAGTGGTATGGAGACTAGAGGGTGGGAAGAGGCAGGGAGGCAGGCTAGAAAGGAGAGAGACAGAAACAGAGAGAGAGAGAGAGATGACTGAGAGTAGGCTGTGGATTCCCACCTTGTGAGGCACCGAGCCTGAAGAATCCCTGTTTGGCACAAAGATATCATTGAGTTAATTAAAACATGGCCTTTCACTTCTCCAGTCCTGGCTTCTGCTATCCCTGCAACAAGCCACTACCACTGCATCTGTCAGAGTGTTTAGTCAGGGGTTTGGAGTAATGTAGAAGAAGGGCTGATTTTAGCCCCCTGCTGAAGGAGAAAGGACTGAGGAGTATTGTTTTTTTGAACCAATTAAACTTTGGATAATGGAGGGAGCAGTGATCAAAGAGGCATCTTAGATGTTCCCAGGCTGTAGAGTCGACAGTACCATACTAGTTATTGCTCCAGGTTGGTGTCCGAGTACAAAGCCAGGGCCTGCCACAAGAAGATGCACATGCTCCAACCACATCAGAAGGCCCCCTCCAATCCATCAGTCAGGATCTCTCCCATACCTGGGAGAAGTGTCTGTCCGTGTGCTGCTCTCTCTGTCTCAAATGACCTTCGTTTCCCTCCCTTGTCCTCCTGCTCCTATCACTCCCTTCTGTTCCTTCCCCTCTTGGTGGAGGTCTTAATGGTATCAAAGGATGTGGGATATATTTCTATGACCATATAAAACACATTCAAGAATGATTTTTTCACCAAACTGTGAGCTTCTTTAAGAGAACCCTGAATTTTATTCTTGGTATTCCCAACAAGAAGCACAGAGCACATGGTAGGTGCTTAATAAATGTTTGACGAATACATAAATGAATGAATACCTGTAAAACATTTAATGATGCTGCAGCTGTTGCTGCTGTCACTCCTCATGCATCTTGGCGGATTTCTTTCTTTCTTTCTTTTTTTTTTTTTGCATTGGCACATGGCACCCACTAAGAAGTAAATAATCCCCTTTCCCTTTGGGGGATTCCAAGAGTGTCATTTGTTACATGGCACTCCCTATGGCATGCAAATAATCCTTTATCCAGTGTCCTTTCTGTTTCTTTATTAAAAAAAAAAAAAAAAAGGTAACTGGCTTTGCATTAGAATGCTCTGATTACAAATCCATACCAAAAAGATTTTAATTCTCAGTAATGATGATGGAAAATTCCACTGAAGGATTTGCTTTCTGCTGGCTACTGTGCTGTGTACCTTTAACACATTTTCTCACTTAACCCTGAGAGTAATCTCAATTTGAAAAAAACATTATTTTCCATTTGAAAATGTAGATACCGTGGCTGGGAGAAGCTGAGTGACTTGCCCAAGACCATCTTACTACTAAGTGGAGAAGTTAGAATTTGAAACCAGATTCATCTGAACCCCAATATCCGTGCATGGAGGAGCCATGAAGAGATTCATGTTCAGATGGCCCTTCTGACTATTGCATGGGGGATGGCTCTGAGGGCAATAGGGCCGGCTGGAGAGGCAAGTATGAGCCCGTGACAGTGACTCCTGGGACAGAGGACCACTTCAGCAGAGATTATTATGATTATTGTGACCGATTAGATGTAGGAGGCTAGACACAGGAAGACTTGCTGGTGACATTCGAGTTCTTGGTTGATTGTCTTGGGCATCACTCACTGAGTGCTGGATATTAGGAATTGGTGAAATTCCTGGATTGGTGAAAGAGAATAAGTTCTACTGGGGGTGTTGAGTGTTATGTACTTGGGAGTATTCAAGCTCAGCTTCTGATTGACGTTTATAGATATGGGTCTGAAATTAGGAGAAAATACAATCCTTTGTATAGTCGTTTGTGCTGGTGATCATTCAACTTGAAGTTCTTTTCAGTTACCAAAAGTTTTCCACTTACTGGTTGGAGGAGATCAAGGGAGTATCTATTAGTGACTCAGAGCCTCTAAGGGAAAACTTCTCCATATTATTCTTTAAATGCTTGGGTGAGATTTCCCCTTTATTGCATTTTCACAGTGCTTGAAATCCTTCTGAATCCTTAAATTTATGGTATTAAATATGGCTCATTGTCAGGACACAAGTAGCTGATTGTGTCACCCTCTATTTCTACAGTTTGAAACTTATCTTGGTTGTCAGATGGGCCATCCACCTCTATGAGTTATCACCACTGTCTTTTTGGAAATACATGTTATGGTAACAACTATTTTTCTTCCACACTGTTATCTAATTTGAACGAATTACTATTTTCCCCTTTGATTAGGCATTTGGCCCTTCAATATAGCCTTGTTTAGAGTGCTGGTCACAAAGGAAAATACCATGATTAAATAAATCTTAGGAGTCCTAGGGCAGACTATCTCACCAAGGAGACTGCAAAATGCTCTAAGATTAAAGGGAATACAGGATGATATCAGATGATAAAAAGCATTATCTCATTGGACGAAAGAAAGAGGATATGGAAGTCAAAATGGGCTGCTTACAGGTCTCTGCTTAAAATGAGTGTCCAATATAGCTTGTCTGATGTGGTGGGTGCTGCAATGAATTTTGGCTTCCCAGCATCTGAATACTCTTCATATGTTTGTGAGTGCCCCCCACCCCCCAAGCCCATCAAATTATAAAGAGCTGATTCCTACTAGAGAAAGTGAAAACATAATGATTACTATCCAAGACCCTTGAATTTTCTGGGTGAGGACATGACCCGGATGCTGGCAATGAGAGAGAACCACTTGAGGATTGCCGCTGAGTGCTGGTGACGCAGAGAAGCGGGGGCTGCATGGACTCCTCTCTGATGAGACAGGCAGCAGCAACATCCAGTCTTCAGGGACTACAGAGTGTGGTTCTGAGGCCAGAATACCATACCCACTGTCTGTGGGGTGGTCATACATGTCGTGGAATCTGTGTCCAGCTCTTACGGTAGCGGTGCCTTCATCAGACCAGCTCTGTGGAATGTGATTTTGGACATTGCTTTTATCTGCAAAGCCTCCAAGTCTGGCTCTCCTAGAGATTTTGTAAACCACCCAATATCCCCTTATTAAATCTACTTTCTGCTCACATTAGCCAGGGCTGCTGTCTGTTGCCGGCAACTGATCGATGCCTCCTAATTCCATATGATATACTAAATTTTAAGAATTCCCAACACTTGCCCTCCTACAACAGCTTCTCTTGTAGAATGTCTTTAAAATGAATTTCACTTTGCCTTGCATTATAGTTACTTGGGTTGTTTCTTTTTCTTCTTCTTCTTCTTTTTTTTTTTAAGAAATCAGATTTTTGAGAGCAGAGATTGTGTCTCACCCTCTTCGTATTCTTCTGTTAATGCCTTGTACATAGTGAAGATGATTTATAAATTGACTTAAGTAGCTGTAAATAAACTGTACCCTTTATGGCCGCAAGGAAATAACATGGGCTAAGCCCACAGGTAAGGATGGAGCCTGGAACTCTGAAACACTGAAGAAAATGGTTCACAGGTGCCCTCTCATAGTTAAGAGGTAGGTGATGAGAAGCCCCCTCTGAGGCTTTGCCTGTTAATAGGCTCAGGCCGCTGCTTGGTAATAGCCAGAGTAATGGCAGTAATCCCTTCTCCAAGAATTTCCATCAGAGTCTACTCACTGAGCAATAATAGTCTGCATCTCAAAGCCTACTGGGTCTTCTGGTGAGTTATTGTAGTGGACCTAATGCTATTTCTCTTTCCAGGAGAGTGGATAGAAGCTTCTATCCCTGTTAGAGGAAAAAAAGGAAAGTAGCTCATGGAATGAGCAGCATGTGCTCTATATCATTGTCTTTATTTCTCTGGATCTCACGCTTGTACAAAAGAAAATGGCTGTTGAAGTTTGCATTTATTTCTCTTACACATGCAACTACCAGCCTAATGTTTTTGTAATGATTGTTGCACACATGTATAATATGGAAACTGAGTCATATTTTACTGCATTTGGCATGAGTCTAGTGTGCAAGCTTTTACTAAGTTGTGCTCATCAAACCTAAAATTGATCATACATCTAGCTCATCTGAGTGTGAATGTGAATTGAACTCCTTCCCCTCTTACCTCATTTCTGTGAAGTTAATTATTGCTGTTATTATGTATTTGTTTGGTAATTTCAGTTTGGTCTTGATCCCTTCTGTCCAGTATGAACTTACAGAGGCATGTGAATTCCTTTCCTACCCCTCCTCTTACCTGTACTGTATATTATGACCTACCAAAGAATATTATATAACACACTTGTCCCAATACCATTCTGTTTTGTTCCTAAGGGAGCAAAATCACTTCACACACATTTCAAAATCTTCTTGTTTGTTTTTATTGAAGTATCACTGACACACGATGTTGCATTCGTTTCAGGCATGCAACAAAGTGATCCCACAACTCGGTATGTTGTGCTGTGCTCACAAGTGTGGCTGCCATCTGTCACCATACAATGCTGTTACAACACCATTGACTATGTTCTCTGTGTATCTCTCATCTCTGTGACTTAATCCTACCATAAGTGGAAGCCTGTATCTCCTACTCCTCTTCACCCATTTTGCCCATCACCTCACACCCCTCCCCTCTGGCAACCATCAGTTTATTCTCTGTATTTATGAGTCTTTTTCTGCTTTTTGTTTGTTTGTTTTAGATTCTTCATATTAGTGAAATCATATGGCATTTGTTTTCTCTGACTTATTTCACTTAGCATAATACCCCCAGGTACATCCATGTTGTCACAAATGGCAAGATCTCATTCTTTTTATGGCTCAGTAATATCCTATTTTGTGTTTATGTGTGTGTGTGTGTGTCTGCATCTATATATAATCACATTTTCTTTTCCATTTACCTGTTGATGGATACGTGGAAATATCATTTCTTTTGTTATTATGAGGGTTAATTTTTAAAAATATTTTATTTATTTATTCATGAGAGACACAGAGAGGGGCAGAGACACAGGCAGAGGGAGAAGCAGGCTCCATGCAGGGAGCCTGACGTGGGACTCGATCCTGGGCCACCAGGACCACACCCTGGGCCTAAGGCGGTGCTAAACCACTGAGCCACCCAGGCTGCCCTGTGAGGGTTAATTTTTACATGTAGTGACTTAGAGCATCTTCCTAAGAATGCTTCAGTAAATGTGAGCTACCATCATTTAATTTTCCTTTTATTTATATAATTTAAAACTGGAAAGAAAGGTCTTCTAAAAATATAACCATTGGAATTCAAAAGGAACCAAAACCCCAACATTGAACCATTAAGTGTTTGAGCATATAAGAGATCTAGAAAAAGTTAAGTCACAAGTTACTTTTTAAAATGTGATAAATTAATCAATTCTTCCAATTATCTCCTATGCCATTAAAACATTATTTCATAGACTAAAGATTTCATCAGCTTGGGTATTAGTTTTCTGTAGATCATAAATATAGGATCGAAAATGGACTAAAAACAAAAGAAAATGGACTCATAGCATTTTAGACTTGGAAGAGGTCTTTGATATTCGACGTTCTCATTTTCTACCTTAGAAGGAAACAGCATTGTACAATGTCCTACGATACTTGGGGGTTTCAAGCCCTAGAAGACATGGATTTTAAGTAGCAGGAGGACTAACTGGTAAAGTTTGCTCTTCTCTGAGTATAAGATTCTATTAAGTTATAGGACATACACAAGGACAAAAATCTAGTCTACAAGGAAACAGTACATAGACAAAATAGGCTGTTATTCAAAATAATTCTTATAAAGTAAAACTCATATATATGGGAAGAAATGAGCTCACAAAACTGAATTTGATAGATAACAAACACTTTAAGGGTTTATAATAATTACACATTATTATAGGTGCTTATTAATCTTGCCATTCAGGTCACAGGTCAAATGTCACCTCTACAGAGAGGTCTTCTCTAGTCACTCCTGCTTCTCCCTCCGCCTGTGTCTCTGCCCCTCTCTGTGTCTCTCATGAATAAATGAATAAAATCTTTAAAAATATTATCCCTCATAATAACAAAAGAAATGATATTTCCATGTATCCATCAACAGGTAAATGGAAAAGAAAATGTGATTATATATAGGTGCAGACACACACACTCTAATAAAAGAGCCCTTCCTCCCATCACTATTTACTCCTCATCCTTCTTTATTTTCTTCACAGTTTATATCAGAAATTATATGACTCGTTTTATTTTAAGTTAGCTCCACATCCAGCGTGGAGCGCAACGTGGGGCTTGTACACACAATCCTGAGATCAAGACTGAAGCCGAGATCAAGAACCAGACACTTAACCAACTGAGCCACCCAGGTGCCCCAACTCACTGATTATTTGCTGTCTCAGTCTCTCACACTAGGTTGAAAATTCCATAAGGGTATGTAGTATCTTCTTTAATATTGTATCTCTGTGTACTAGAACCATGCCTGGCATCTAGGTCTCTCAAGGAAAACACATTTGTTTGATTGAATGACTAAATCAAGTTCTTGATAAGGACGTTTAATTTTGTTCTGAGTGCATAATAAGGGCAGTCGAAGAATTTGTAGCAGGGTAAGAGGACCAGATTTACATGTTAGAAAGACACTCCGGCGGCACTGTGTGCTTACCATTAGCAACCAGGAAATTCAATTTACTTTTGGACGTAAATTGAGAAAACCAGCAAATGTCATTTGGAGCAAAGAAAGCCAGGAGACTTGAAGAAATTAGGGATCAGAAGACTAATAGAAAGAAAGAGAGAAAGAAAGAAAACATAACAGGAAGAGATCTGTGAAAACAAACGCCTAGGAAAATTAATTCCAGACAACCAAACAGGTACATCTCAATGAGAGGCAGTGAAGCTTAGATAGATTAAAAGAATTCCCTGGCAGGAGCTTGGGGTTATGAAATCTTCTACCTCTAGAGATTAATTTCAGCCCTTACAATGTTATTTCCAGAGCTGCTCTACCGACTTTTCCCCTCCTAAAGTTTTCGTGTGATTTTGTGCTGATACATGGACTCAACGATCCAGGAAGTTGCCTGTACCTTGGGAGCTCCATTTAGCCTCACAGGTCATATATAAGCACCAAGCAGCTGCTGGTGGGATTGGGGTGGGGGTGGGGGTGGCAGTGGGGCCGATGATCCGCGCTGACTTCTCTGTATCTCAGCACAGCAGTGTGGCTGTCAACCACGGCGAAGGGAAACGGGGCCTCTTGGATTGCTGGATTCAATTTGAGAATCTCAGGTGGTGAAAAGAAGGGGTCACGTAATTAACTCTGAGTTAATAGAAGGAGAACAGTGTCATGAATCACACCAAACAGTAGATCATTTTAAAATTGCATATAAAACTGGGCTTTGGAATGCGCCGTATGACTTTTTTGGCCAAGGATTTACATCCTTATTTGCTTTGCTTAAGCTAATAGTTAAATTAGTTTGTATTCTGGCTGCATTGGAAAGATGTTTGGCAGCAAGTGAATGGGATGGAAAGAGAGTAGGAGAAAAGGAAAGGGAGGTATGGGAGGGGAGACGCAGCCTGGAAGCAGGCTGGGGCAATAACCTGATCGGGGCAAAACCTTTGTGTCCCCAGGGAGGAACGAACCATATAATCAACCAATATAATGAAAAGCACCAGGCCTCATAGAATCAGCATAGTTTTTGAATATTTGTTGAATAAATGGAAATAATTTTCCCCTGATTTTGAAGCAATGACTCCTTATTTTATGCGAGATCTTCAAAAATTGATTTGATGCTGTTTAATTTTTATTAGGCCCTGTCTTGGTAAGAAAGCGCAGTGATAGATCCTCTTCCTTTTTTTCTCAAAGACCAACACCAGGAATAGCACAAAAGAAGTTTTAGGTCATAAAACCAGCGGTTGCAACCGGAGCTCCATACATCAGTTTGAACCCAGGTTGCCAATGCTGTTTTTGAAAAAAGCAATAGGCGAGTGGTTTTTAGGTATCTGTTTTGAAAAGATTGGAGAATTAGTTACTTTAGTCTGGAGTCTCCAGCTCCTGAATGTCTGGCCCCTTTTGCTACGCGTCCGTGCAACATGTACCTGCCTGTTATCACTCATGGAACTGGAAGCCTGATCTCTGCGTGCTCTGCTACTTCCTAGGGTCAGGGCCACCCCACCCGGCCCTCTCAGAGGAGGGTGCTACGGCCAACTCTCCGGATGGCCTGGGGGCAGCAGGACACTCAACCGGCCCAGACTGCTCCTCTCATACCAGTTGGGACCCACTGAGGATGCGATCCAGATCTCAGAGCATCAGTGGCAATCAGAACAACACCACTGGCAGGTCACTACATACCCTGCCTGGATGGTAAGAAACTTGAAGCCTTAATTTCTTCGCTGGCAGGGATTCCACAATCTCTTTTCCATTGGATCTCAGCAGGACCAAGACATTAAAGCTTGCTTGTGTTTGTATCCAGATGGTGTGAATCTGTAACGCCATGTAAATAGACTAATCTGGAAGAGAATCTGTTTTGCATCCCCATCATCAGACTACATAGGCATCTGTTCTAAGATACTCTGCTTCTAATACCTCACGCACACCTATACACAGGTATACACACTGTGTGTGTCACAGCAGCAGAGCATGATACAAGTAGGGGAAGGGCACGCAGGGAACAGTTCTGATCAGAGGCCACCCTGGGGATCTCCATGCCCTTCCCAAAATTGTGATCTAGCAGCCATAGCAATAGAAATTTTAGAGAGGTCAATTAAGAACACTTGTTGTCATAGATTATTCTCATTTGTTGCTTTCAAACTGCTGACATAGTACTGAAAGAAAACCAAAGCCCGAGCAGCTCTGTGACATTTGCCAATGCTCTTTTATGGCAAAGAAAGCTGGTGGTATCCCTCATTGCTAATAAGACCCGCGCTGTGTATACACTGGTAATAGCATTTGGCTGCATGTAACAGAAGTCTGACCTCAGTGGTTTAATGGAATAGGGTTTTAATTTCCATAGAATGCTAAAGTCTGGAGGTAGGTACTCTGGTGCTGTAGGGTAACTCCATGATGTCATCAAGGATCCAAGTCTCACCGGCTTTGCTGCTTGGACATCCTACTGTTAACTTTTACCCTTCTGCACACAAGATAGCCTTTTCTTCTCTGGGCATCACATCCAGTTCCTGGAGGGAATGGGGGTAGTAGCATGGGATGATGGAGGGTAGGGAAAGGGCAAAATAGATGATTATGTCTGTTCCTTTTCATCAGGAAAATAATAATTTTCCCCAAATCTTAACTGAATAGATTTCTACTTCCATATATTTGGTCAGAACAGGACCACCTTAGCAACAAAGGGAATTGGGAGATTTGTGGGGTTTTTCTTTCTGTTCCAAACAAATTCAGGGTCCTATAAATAAGAAATATAGGGAGGATTTAATCGGCAAAGATATTGGTTGGATGACTTGTGTTTGCCTCAAATTATAATATGTGGGATACACTTTTTTTTTCTCCAAATTCATTACAATTTGTTGATACTTAAAATGATTCATCAGAGAGGTTGCTCCAAGCTTCTAATATATGAAGCAGACCGATGACCAGATTCCGACAAACCTTTGTTTGGGGCAGTAATGGTGTGGCAAGTGGACCTAGATTTCAAGGACCTTCTTCATTTTTCTTCCTTATTTGGCTGTCAGCTCTGGTGAGTGGTGGGGAAGGCAGTGGGGAGCATAGAATGTATGTTTTTTCTTCTTCACCATTTCTTCCCCTAAGCATCTGGTGCATCATATTTATTAAATGCTTAAGAAAGTGAGTTTAATGATGAGGGAATGCATGAAGAAGAGTCAGTAGATCCAAGATTTGGCACCATTGCCAATTGGCTATAGGCCCTTGAGTGCTTGACTTGACCATCCCATGTCTGCTTTCCCCCACCTCTGATATATAGAGAAGATCAAATAGGATAACCCTCAACAGATATTTCTTAAGCAGGGTAGGTCTCCAGGATCTGCAAGGTGCTTTCAGTTCCATGGTCTCTCTTGCTTACTTTTCTTAATGGCCCAGACCCATCCCCGCCTGTGACAGAGTGACAGCAGGCACCACTCACCCCTTTTTGATAGATTAAGAAACTAAGGCTAGGATGGCTTGTAATTGGTCTACATCTAAACAGATTAAAAGAGTCAAACCTTGATGTTTAGGCTTGAAAAATATAATTAGTACTCAGTAAGCCTTCCTTATATACAACTTGTTTTTTTTTCGAAAAAGGATTTAATTTGGTTACACATACATTCAATAGCTTACAGATAGCTTAATACATAAAGGATCAGTTATCCTACTGAGGAAAACACTGAAAGCCCTCACAAAGAGTTTCAAGAATATAAGGGACCTACGGATATAGAACAAAAGGAGTCGAATGAAGCTTAATAAAATTTGGTTACATATTGTTAAATAGTAAGGAGTTTGAAACTCTAAAATGGGCTAATAAAGCTAATTTCTCTAAGGGTTTTAAAAAATAAGATAGATTCTTATCTGCGGGAGGTAGTTTAAGTGCAAAACACTAGGAACAGACCATGTGGTCTGCCTTCTTAAGTGTGCCTTTGAGCCTTCTAATCTCTAAACTCTTAGAATTCATTATCACTTCTGCTTATTTACTTCAAAATAACAACTGACACTTTGCAATTTACAAAATGCTTTCACACATAGCCTCTCATTTAATTCTCACAACAACCTTCTAATATATTATGCACGTTTTCCAGAAGGAAGTAACAAAACTGAAATTTGAACCGATTTCTTCTTGATCTCTATGTGATGCTCTTTTCTGAACATCTCATCTACCTCTCCTCTCCACGTGGTCATGCTGCGGCTGGAGAACTGATGGCTTTGCTGCCTTCTGCTTCAAACCTGGCTTCTTTTATGGTCTTCATTGTGGCTGATGGAACCAGTTGCCTGAGTCAGAGTCTCAAGACTGGGAATAAACTATTATTTACTTTCTTTCTCACCCACTTCTGTTCAATCAGGTCCTGTTGACTTTGGCACCTAAACATTTCTCAGAACTGGCCTTTTCTCCACCCCAGGCAGTGTCCTTTTAGCTGTAAGTCTTCACCACCATTTATCTGAATTATGAAAGCATTTTTCTTCTTAGATTTTCTCCTTTCAGGGGCACCTGGGTGGCTCTGTGGTTGAGCATCTGCCTTCAGCTCGGGTCATGATCTCGGGTTCCTGGCATGGAGTCCTGCTTTGGGCTCCCCACAGAGAGCCTGCTTCTCTTTCTGCCTATGTCTCTGCTTCTCTCTCTGTGTCTCTCATGAGTAAATAAACAAAATCTTAAAAAAAAAAAAAAAAAAGAAAGAAATCTCTGGCTTAGAGCCCTTCAAAACCTCCCTATTTCCTACTGCGGTGCTTCCTGGATTTTACCATTTTCATCATCCTACATATTGTTGCCATAGTCTTAACCACTGAAAATGACACTCAGCGTGGTGTTGAAAAGAACACTTTGCTATCCATAATATTCAATGAAGCGGAATCCATATGACTAACCCATACAGTGTGCTCTTTCCAACCCTCCATAGAGTTATGGGAGAAGTTTTGGCTGTTCAAGCTCTGCAACATTCCTGCTAGAACATTGGGCCTAAGTACACTGGCTCCGGATAGGATGGCTCACCGGAACAATAACCATTTCAGTCCATCCAAGGCAATAATATCCATTAAATCATGAGTTTGATACGCCAGCTGTGTTTTCTCCCAATATACACTAAAATATACATATAACCAGTAAAATAAAGAAGTTTGTGTAGTACCGAAAATCATCTCCTAATACCAGTGGTAAACCTAATCTATTTTTCAAAGTTTCTTGGTATAAAATAAGTAACTCTATGATTTGGCCTTTATTTCACTTTCAAGCCTTTCACATGTAGGATTATTCTAAGGTGGCCATATAATCTATCATCCAAGCCAGGATACTTTTGAGTGTGAAGTGATATTTCCACTTAACTTAGTTAAAGTTAAGTTATACCTGGAATACCAGGTATAAAATTATACCATCTCAGCAAAATCTGGACCTAGGGTCACCCTATTCATCTACTCAGTCCCTAATTTCCACTTTATACGTTGAGTGATACTCAAGTATTTTCAGAGTTTTGTACTCACGATATGATTTCAGTCCTCTGAGTTTTTGTAAATCTTGTTCCTTTAGCCTGGAAAACCTTTCTTACATTTCTTCTGATACTGAACTTCAGTGCATTGGTTTCTCCAGGGAACCTTTCTGGCTCCAGATTGGACCAAACGACTGTTGCCTCATTTCCTGAGAATTGTAAACATATCTTTATCTCATTTGCCCGTTTAGGCCCTCTCCAGGGCAAGTATCAGGTCTTACCGATATTGTTCCCTGTGGCACATACATACAGGGTCAAGGCATACATAGATGATGCATTTGAGTCCCTAGTGACCAACCCAGCGTAGGGATCTGTGCTGTTCTCTGTAAATAACACCAAAGTTAACTTCAGCCTGTCGGATGATGCTGGCACCCCGGAAAGTCTGCTTGAGATTATTGCTGGCCTGTCCTCCTCTCTTTTCTTTATTTACCTTCACCTTTGGTATTGAAGAAGAGTGTCTCTGTGCTCAAGATGTGGCTTAGGGGTTAGACCGAACTGGTTTAGCACTCCTGCTCTGCACTTAATAATCTTTGTGACCTTAGGCAAATTACTTAACCTTCCCAAACCGCAGTTTCCTTACCCATAAAACCTGAATGATAATAAAACCCTCCTCATGGGAATGTTATGATGATTCAGGGCCATGATGGATCTAAAGGGATGACTAGTGTCTGGTGTACAGTATATGCTCAATAAAAGTTTCAGAAAAGAGCCATGGGTGGATGTGGTGAGATTATAAGGAAAGTGGTCTCTTTCTTCTGCTGATTCATTAAGGAAGTGTGGATTCTCAAGCCACTTGGCTTGAATAAAAATCCAGACATAATGTAAAGCCCGGGCTCTGAAGAAGCGTGGAACAATCACAGAGAATTAAGATCTTACTTTAGGCAGCATATATTTCCTGAGATAGAAAAATGAAGATTTTAAAAACATTAATGTTTTTCTCCTCCAATATAGCGCTGAGCTTATCAGCGGCCACGGTTCTATCCGAACTTTTGATGCCACATCTTCTGTGTACTAGAGAAAGTAGATTTTAAGTCCCTAATGCCATCTTCTCCAGCCCCATGAACAACCCGGTTAATTAATCGATCATGCAATAATCAGTTGGTTAACCCGAGCTATTGCATGCCCATTACATGGCAGATACTTGTCCTCGCTCCCATTGTGCGTTAGACATCGCAACATGTACCAAGGATAGAAGCATGGTAAAGCAGGTGTCTGGCCTTGGGGCTTAAGTGAGTCAGATAGAGCCTAAATTTCATAAGCTCCGTCAGTGTAGCAGGCAAGTCCCTGCTGAAGCTGTGCCCAGGTGCTCAGGGAGCATGGAGGGGTGGTACCTAAAGTCCCTGGGAGTGGCGATGGCCTGTCACTGAAGGCTTCTGTTCGTTTCTTTAAGTTTCTCTTCAGTGGGGATAGCTTGACATGCATGATCTAATTATGCAATGATGAGCAAGGGCTTTTTTCACTGGGCCTTTGACCTTACAGTTTAAGTAGCTGGGTAATTCCTGTGTGTGCCTTTGGGGCTTCAGGCCTATCTCTCTGCAGCACACCACCCTCCACTCCCCAATCCTCAGTGCTGGGAACAGAGATAATTGGATACAGCAGACAGAGGGGTAGTTTAATTAGGTGATTTCTGCAATTCTAGGGGAAAAAAAAATGCAGGTAAGAACCAGCGGAGTAGAAGAAATCTGAGCTTAAGAGGCAACAAGAGGGAAAGAGAGATAAGTTCTGATCGAGATTTTAGCCTGGGTGACCTGATGATGGTGACTCGTATTAAGAATTAGGGGATCATATAGAAGAGGAGAAAGCTACAGTGGGAGCCTTACTCTATATTTTTCTTTCTTTCTTTCTTTCTTTCTTTCTTTCTTTCTTTCTTTCTTCTTTCTTTCTTTCTTTCTTTCTTTCCTTTCTTTCTTTCCTTTCTTTCTTTCTTTCCTTTCTTTCTTTCTTCTTTCTTTCTTTCTTTCTTTCTTTCTTTCTTTCTTTCTTTTCTTTCTATTTCTTCTTCTTTCTTTCTTTCTTTCTTTCTTCTTTCTTTCTTTCTTTCTTTCTTCTTTTTCCTATATTTTTCTGATATAATTTTTAACAAGAACTAATCTTTCTGACTGCAAAAGGCAATTGCCTTTCTGCCCAATGTTTTCACATTTTCTTCAGGTTCCAAACAAAATGAATGCTGTCAAACATGTCCTAGTACTACCTAAACACACTTGGTACAGAGTAAATTTAAACAATGGTTAGGGAGACAGTACAATTTCAGTCTGTGTGCAGTCAAGCTCTGTCAATTGTTAGCTAATGATCTCCAGCAATTCATCAGTCATTTCTTTATGTCTCTATAGACACATGTTTGAAAAAATGACAGAGATTAAAACTGCGGTGGCTGCTAACTAATATTTGGCATGCTATCCTTGACCAGCTTGGTGGGATGTGCATCCTTGAAATGTTCTTTTAACAATCCCAGTGTTGTTGACTTAAAATAAATCTTGTCACATTGGCATACAGGGCAAAGATCATGTCTAATAAAATGGTTCCAATTTGGAATAATTAGTGAAACATCTGAACTGTGGGCTCTTTTAAAACAATTATAAACATCACTCTGGGGGATCCCTGGGTGGCGCAGCGGTTTGGCGCCTGCCTTTGGCCCAGGGCGCGATCCTGGAGACCCAGGATCGAGTCCCACATCAGGCTCCCGGTGCATGGAGCCTGCTTCTCCCTCTGCCTGTGTCTCTGCCTCTCTCTCTCTCTCTCTCTGTATGACTATCATAAATAAATAAAAATTAAAAAAAAAAAAAAAAACAAAAAAAACATCACTCTGCGGTGTCAGAAATTATTCCAGCCAATGTGTTGCTGGACAGCTGTCCTGCCCTAACACAGAAATAAAAAAAATATGTATAATGATTAAATCTAAGTATTGGCGCAAGCGTTTAGGTGATCACAAAGTTTGTATGAAAATGGGTGCTTCCAGAGTGTGTTTAAAAGCTTAGTTCTATGACATAGCTCAAATCCTCTTTGAAATCTTGTTTTTATACAGTTCATTGCTCTGGAAGCACACCACTTTCATCTCGATTAGTGAAAAATTAAATTGTAGCTATTTTCCATTTAATTTTGTTGATTTCATTTTCAACAAATACTTGAGTATCTGCTTTACCTTCAGCACTCTCCTAGGTCTAAAGAGAAACAGCATGAACTATATGTCCCATGTTCCTGACCTCATGGAGTTTTCATTCATTTTGGTGTGTGGAGATGGTGAGACAGAGAATTTGCTGTAACAGCACATTTTTATATCAGTAGATCTTACAAACACACCAATAGGGAGTTGGAATAGAGAGTACCTAGGGGAGGAGGAGTCACTTTAGTGAGAGTATTGGGGAAGATATCTCTGCACTTATGTTTTTGATCTAAGATCTCAGTGATGACAAGACAGTCAAACTAATATATGGGAGGAAGAGGACTCCAGGCAGAGAGGAGAGCATGTGGAAAGACCTTGAGACATGATTGAGAATGATGTGTTTGAGGAACAGAAGGAGGCCTGTGTGGCTAGAATATATTAAGTGAGAGACAGGGAGGAGATGAGGTCAGCAGGAGATAAAGGCTTCCCTAATGCTTTACTATGGAAAGACAGAAGTGGGTGATGTAATTTACTGCAAGCATTGAGGTCACCATGGCTGCAGGGTGGAGTATGCGATTTGGGAGACAAAAGGGAAGGAGGGAAACAAGTAGGAGAGGATGCATTAGTCTAACTGAAGCTTTCAACACTGGAAATGGTGAGGAGTGGCTGGGTTGGAATTTACGTTGACGGGTCTACAGTACTTGCTGAAGGGTTGAATGAAGGACATGTTGGAAAGAGAAAAATTAGCGATGGCATTTGGGGGTTGTGGTTTGTAAAACTCCCTGGATAGGGGTGCCATTTACTGGGTTAAGAAACACTAGGAAAAGTTTGGGAGATAAATATCAAGAGATTAAAGACATATTAAGTTTGCAGGTAGCTTTTTAGACATCCAAATGGAGATACCCCATACATAGTCATAAATGTTTGTCTGTAGCTCATGGAAGGGCCAGGACTGGAGATGTAGATTGGGAAATCATGAGGAGAAAGAAGGTGGGGGTTAGTAGACTGATTGTTCCTGTAGGGTCAGAGGAGAGTTGGATTGAGAAGTCCCAAATAAGAGAGCAGGAAGGGTAGAAGTATTCAGAAGGCAGGATGAATTGAGAGTCTTAGATGCTATAGTTGCCATACTTGAGGAGCAAAGACCTTGATGTTGACAGGTGGCAGCAACCAAGAAGGATGGTGGGCATCAAATTTTGATGATTTGCATGCTTAAGAATCTGGCAGAAGGGAAGGTAATGGGTTTGGGAGCAGCAAGGTGGAGCAAGCAGGACACACCATACTCCTACACCTGGGATATAGGTCGCAGGGAGATTGGTGAGGGTGGGAAATCACCTTTGGGAGTGTTGATAAGAAAGCAGTATCTTCAAGGGAAATTCGACTTCCACTTATGGCATCAGAATCCTCTGGAGGGAGCTTTTTAAAACATAGACTTCTGGGCCCCATCCCCAGAGTGGCTGTTTCTGTAGTTCTGGGGTCGAGCCCGAGAGTCCCCATTTATAACAAGCTCCCGGATGATGCTGATACTGCCGGTCCACAGACCACACTCTGAGAACCACTGAGTTAGAGGCAGAGAGCAAAGCACAGTTTCAGAGAAGAGGTTGAGGGTGTGGGGAGATCGCTGAGCACAGACCAAACCAGAGACCAGAGGATGACATGGAAGCTTTGGGAGAACAGACAGGAAGTGATGGTGAGTTACAGCGATGCCTGAAGAAACCAGAGATGTGGGCTCTCTGGGATCAGTCTTTTTGTCTATGGGAGGGCGGTGATTAGTGGTTGGGGTCACCAGGCACCTCCTTCCTTCTACTTCCTTCTACTTCGGGTGGTGTGTAGACCTGGAGGATGGTCAAGGGCCTCCTCAGGGGCAGCTCAACATCCAGGGCAGCCTGTGAGCCCAGAGGCAGTGGGAGGGCATCTTCCTAGGAATAGAAGAAAATGTGACCTCCAGGTCACTGCTCTGTCCCTCGAGAGAGGGGCTGACTCAGCAGGAGGACCAGCCTGGCTGAGGAGCCCCAGATGGCTGAAGTCATTAGGTCAGCTGGAGCTTAGGGTGATTCGAAAACAAGTTAGCTCAAAAAACATCGAGCGTGTCTTTTACATCACTAATAGTGCTGGGCACTGTCGTGGCCGGGCAGGCTTTGCCCACTGGGATCTCAACATCTTGGGGTGCTGGGGCCAGAGGAGCTTCTCTACACTGGACTCTTTCCATTGCCGGTCACTGTGAGCGATTGTTCTCAGGCACAACTGGATCCAAGTGCTGAAACCTTGTCGTTTGGGATCTCTCTCTCTGCATTTCCGTCTCCATCACTTTGTCTCTCTAAGATTTCAGGTATGTTGCTTTCATTTCCAGAAGGGCTCTCCCTTCATGCCCACGCCACGTGTGCCAGCAATCGGCAGCCCCACGCTTACATCTCACCACTCCGAGAACCCAATGGAAAGAAGGCTTCTATTTCCCAATAGTTCCTCATAAAGTGGGGCAGCTCCCCATCCTGGTTCGCATCGCTGTGGCCAGTGGGACAGGTGCTCTGATTTGACCTTGCGTGATGTGCTCACCTCTGGAAAAGGAGGGGATGGATGCATGGGGTTCCCCATCAGCTACATCTGACCCACATACGCCAGAAGTGGAGGAAATTGCTTTCTGAAAGGAAAGTGAAGATATGTCATGATTTAAACAGCTAGTGATCACAGCGTTTATTGAATGTGCCCTCTCCATAAGGCCTGGTAGAGGGTTTTAGCTGCTTCATCTCATCTACTTCTCATAAAGCTTGGTGAGAAGAGTACTATTATTATTTCCGCATTACCCAAGTGCTGAGAGGCTACGCTGGGCCTTGGCTTTAACGGGCTGGTGGGTAGCAGGGCACAACCTGGAGTGAATCCTGGGTGAGGAACGAGGACGAAGGGCAGCGTGAGGACAGGGGCCTGGGAGGGACGTGCTGATTGAGGAGCCCGGGGTGAGCCACCTGGAGGCGGATGGGATGGCAGGAGTGGGGCCCCCTGGTGCCAGGTGGACATGGGCTAGGGCCTGTTTTCTGAGTCAGGGGTGCAGCATCAACAATCCCACAGCAGTGCTAGAGAGCAAGGTGCTCCAGGCTGGGAAGGGAGTGTCAAAATGAAGCGCCACCAATCTCAGAAAACCAAATAGGTGACGATGGGCTTAACGAGGCTTCACTGCGCTAAGCTGTTGCTGTCACGATCACTTACTCCCTCCGAAAGCACGTTGAAGCTGCGGGAGCACGAATGTCGGAGGAGAGAGGATCTGAGTCACGTGGCTTACTGGTACCTCATTGACACGTTTGTGCAAATCATCATACATTTCCCATCTGTTTTTCGATTTCACTCCGTGAATTTGGATCTTTTGTTTACAAATCCCACCTCCTTCCCCCCATAGGCAGGGTTGTGCGTAATTATGCTGAACTTGAGTAGAAAAAACATGATTATGATTCCAACTTCAGCCAGAAGAATGTTCATTTTGTTATTACACACAACACTTTTAAGTAACGTTATGGGGAAGAGAAACTACAGGGAAGTTCCAGCAATCGCGCTCTGTTTTCTTTGCTGGTGTCCAGATGGAAACACTTTTGGGGAAGAATCACCAGGATCGCAGTGTGTCGGGTGCGATTAGGCCAACATGGTGAACTTCCAGCTTCCCTTGGGAGCAGCCCTTCCTCTCCTCTGTGTAGATTTCTCTCTCCTTTTTTTTTTTCTTTTTTGCCTTCAATTGATCATAACAGCTGCAATAAAACCCACTTCACCTTAATAAAAACAAATCAGAGAGGCTCCTTCTATATATTGCAACCTTACTTGCACAAATGCTGATTATTGATCTGAAAACATGCTAAGCCTTCGCCTGGTGATGTTTAGCTTCATTTTCCCGCTTCAAGCTTCACCCTTGCCTGCAATGGAATTGCCCGAGCAGAACGATATGATAGCACGCAGGTCAGAAAATCTATCTTGGGTCAACAATTTGTCATAATGAAAATTGCAGAGGCCCAAATGTGTTCACTGAACAGTTAGCTAACTTCTGCTTTTCTCCCCGATACAGCATGGGCATCGGGCTTGCTGATTCTCGTCGATAAAATCAATTTTTTTCAGAGGAGCTGATAATTAAGGTATTGAGCGATTGATTTTGCATAACCGCATAACCCAAGCCGATTGGGCTGTCACCGCTGTGAGAGGGAACGGGACAGTGGTTTTGCCACTGAATGCCGGGTACCCCTAAAGAACGGTGAAGGGGGGCAAAACTCAAAAGCATCTGATTCTCTTTTCCAGCTGAGCTGCTTTGCCAGCTCCTCATGGTGACGTGAGAAGGAGATATCTTGGAAGGGGCAGCCACATGATTCCAGGGCCACAGCTACCTTTGCTTTCATCCTGGGATTCCCATCCTCTTCAAACCGCAGGCCCCAGGTGGATGAGGTCATTCTGCCAAGGGCAAGAGCCTCAGAGCTGTTCCAAGATGGGAACATCAAGCTGTGTGTTCTGTCTCTTATTTTATTGTGAACAATAAACCCTGTGATATTCCATCCTGCTCAGTAGAGGTTTATTGAGTAGCCACATGTCTCGAGCTCTCTGCTAAGGTCTACAGGTGTGTGTGATTTGTAAGCACCTTGTTCCTGTTTGTGTTTGAAAGTGCCGTGGGGATGCTTCCCGGGGTAGGCAGTTCCCCGCCAGCTGGGTCTCTGCTCACCTGCGTGGCTGTCCTGGGGTGTTACTGTGTCTTCCACACTCCCACACAAACCGCAGACAGAGGGCTGCGGCTCAACAGCTGAGATTCCAGGTGCCTTGACCTGGAAGTGGGGCGGTGTTACTGGGCTCTGCTGGGTGGGGGGGGGGCTGGCCCCCACTTTACACTGCTCAGCAGACTCAGTGAAAGGATCGGGGAGTAAGAGCTGGCCTGGAAATCCCGTGCGAATGCATGATGATTGAAGAACACTTAGAAACCATAAACCTTATCCAAAAGGAAGAAACGGATAAAAGCTGTGGATAATCACCTGGAGATAACCATCATTTATCATTTTTCCTACTGTAATGTTTACTTTGTACCCACACCCACAAACACATACACGTACATTCACACTTATGGTATGAAAACGGTATGTGCTAGAGCGGAGGCTATTTTTTTTTTCCATTAAGAAGATATTGTGAATGTGGATTCATTTCCTCCACATTATAAAAAATAAAGTCCCTATTATGTGCCCAGCATGGCTCTGGGCAGGGAGGCTCGTGAACAAAAGAAGCGGATTTGGGTTTTGTAGAGGACTCAGTTAGTGGGGGGTGGGGAAGAGAGTGGAAAATAAAGAAACAAGAAAATATGACAAAAACATGAACAGGAGCTTGGGGGCTGCTTTTGTTTGGATAGGCAGAGGAAGCTTCCTTCAGAAAATAACGTTCAACGGGGACTTGAGTGACAGAAGGAACTGGCCATGGGGAGATTTCTGGAAGAGCAGAGAAAGGCCAGCTAGTGCGAGGGCTCAAGGATAGACCCGGCCTGGCAGGCTGTAGGGAGGAAGAGAAGGTCCTTGTGGCTGGAGTAGGTGAGGGAGGGAAGACCTGCATGAGATGAGGGGGGGAGAGGGAGACAGGGACAAGCTCCCGTCTACACAGGTTTTCCTATATGTGATCAAAATCACTGGAGGGTTTTAAACGGGGCAGTAACACGAGTGGATTTGTGTTTATTTATTTTTAAAGATGTTATTTTAAAGAAGTTATTAAGAGAAAGCAAGAGAGAGCACACAGATTTGGGGGAGTGGCAGAGAGAGAGGGAGAAGCAGACTCTCCTGCTGAGCCCGACGTGGGGCTCAACCCCAGGACCCTGGGATCACGATCTGAGCCAAAGACAGATGCTTACCTGACTGAGCCACCCAGGCGCCCTTGGATTTGTATTAAAACAAAACCAAACTCTAGCCGCTATGTGAGAACGGATCGCAGGGGGCACAGTGTAAGGAGGGGATGCCAGGAAAGGGGTGGTCATTAAAGTGGTCCTGGAGAAAGAGGATGGTGGCTGACCCAGGAAGCTCAAGCCAGTATCAGAAAAGGTTTATGCACATCACCTAGGGGTGTTAACTTGTTCCAAAGGTAACTAATGTATGCGCAGAGTCTAGCAGGATGTTCTTGGGAGGAAGAAAACCCCTGCCCATCTTTGGATATTAATCAGAGACAAGAAAACTCGAGCTTTGAGGGCCGCTGATAGGGTTGGCATTGGAGAGAGAGGAGAGATGCAAAAGATAATGCCAGCAGAAGCAAGGAAGAGAAAGAAAGGAACGTGCCAAGAGGAGAAATGATAAAAACAGGTATCAAGTAGTTGTGAGTAGTAATGCCATTAGAAATTTCTACTCAGGGCAGCCCCAGTGGCTCAGCGGTTTAGCGCCGCCTTCAGCCCGGGGCGTGACCCTGGAGACCCGAGATCGAGTCCCACGTTGGGCTCCTTGCATGGAGCCTGCTTCTCCCTCTGCCTGTGTCTCTGCCTCTCTCTCTCTCTCTCTCTCTCTCTCTGTGTCTCTCATGAATAAATAAATAAAACCTTTAAAAAAAATAAATTTCTACTCATTGGCACCTGTGTCCCAAATCATTTACCTCCCCCAGCATTGTATCATTGGTAAAATAAGCTAATTATTAGGAATTTGCAAAGAAGGATGGAATCCAGTGGGTTGTTCACAGCTATACGGGTTCTATTGTCTGGACTATGGTGGAAACTTATTAAAATACGAAAATAAGCAGTATAGAGTCTCAGGGATAGATATGCACAGCAACACGCACGATGTCATCTCAAAATCACTTTCCTGATAATTACACGTAGAGGCCTCGGTCTGTATTCTCTTTTATGTACTTAACTCCCGATTGAAGCCAATTTTAAGTTGAGAACCTGGCTTTCCTGGTTTCTCATAGTTTATTTTCACACCCTTTCTTTTAATGACTCTCTTTATTTGTTCTCATATGTTGGCCTGTATTCCTCTAAACAGTGTATGAGAGGGAGAGAGAGTGGGAGAGAGGAAAAGAGAGAGAAAAGAATGACATATTTAGAATCGAAGTGACTGCCTCTTCACTCAGACAAATGCCTTCTAAATGGGAACTGTGGGGAAATCTTATTTTGCTTGAAATATCTGGGCAGTAATTGGAGAGGTCCTATATCCGAGGATAATTGCTTAACACAAGGAAGAGCAGAAGTTGCAGAAAAAGCAGGCATTTTGGTGCCAGGGAGATACTGATTTGAATCCTGGATCTGACACTCTTCTGTGACCTTGACAATTTAGGTGACCTCTCCTGGGGCCTTGGTTTTGTCATCTGCACAATGGAGGCTGGATTACTTCTCCTGCAGAGCCATGGGGAAGAACAGCTATGATTGCTGTGAAAATGCCTTATACTCAGCAGTCATTTTCTTCTCTTTGTTACTTTCTGTTGGTTGGGCCATTTACCCAGTCTAGTACTCCTTCTCTGGAGCCTATTTCTACATATGCTTAGACCAAAGCACTTCCTGGGTTTCCATCGGTTGTCACCGGTCCTCCTGTCCACTATTATCCTGTTGCCACTTCCAGTGGACGAAGCTTTGATATTTCAAGCTGTCAACTCATTGGGCCACGGTTTGGATCTGTCAGCTTGGTTATGGGCCATGCAGTATGTAAATAATGACACCTCTTAAAATATTTTTAATCCTTCATCTTGATGGATGCTTTTGTGTCTCATATTTGTCCTTTAAGGAAGAAGGTAAGTAATAGCTCCTCTAGGTGACAGGGAAATTACACACCAAGAGCTGCATTAGCACCAAGAGTGCTGAGGTGTCTTGGTAAAGGACAGAGTTGTTCAGAATTCCATCCCTCTTCCTGGTGGTTTGAAGAGAAGGTAGGTGCACTTTTAATTACACTTAAATTCTGGATCACCAGGGAAGCGAAAAGCTGTTGCTGACTCAGTGAGCTTCAGAACTGCCCAGGAGTGGAGTCAGGAGAATATGCCTTGGCTTCAGCACTAGACTAAGAAAAGCCAGTTTGATTGGCATTCGGAGCTGAATTCATGCACTCTGTGCCCAGAAAATCACACAACCAGAGGAGAAGACTTGGTTCATGGTCTTGGTTCTGTTTCCTTGTTTCTCCTTGGCATAACCTGACTTCAGTGAAATGATTCTTAGCCTGCTCCACAGTTGCTGAGAAGTAGGTTGGCTGTAAAACACCCCACAGGAAAGATCCATGCAGATTAATTGGATGAAGCAGCATAATGTAAGAATAGCTAACATTTGCTCAGCACTTACCGTGTGCCCAGTACTTTACGTGCATCAATCCTGCCAGCAACCCTGACATAGGCAGTCTTGGTTTCTCCATCCTACAGATGAGTAAACCAATGACTGAATGATTAAATAGCTTCTCCAAGGTTACACAGAAATAGAACCTAGTCAGCCTATGTCTAGAATTTGTGCCACTAGCCACAATGCTGTGTTGCCCAGTGTAGACTCACAGAATAGAAGCCCAGTAGATTGAGATTCGGGACATCTAGGCTTGAGTGCTGTCACACTTGCTGTGTGCCTACAGGAAAGCCCCTTATGTTCTTCAATGTTTCGTTAAAAGCGTGGTAATACTGCATTTCCAGCCTCAGAGGACAAATAACTCTATATGATATAGTATGTTTTGGGTGTCTTATGTTCATTTTACATATTTCTTTAAAGCACCTGAAAAGTACCAACAATTATCCCCGGTTTCTGGCTAATGTTTTAAGGTAGCGTGCCCAAGACCTGTTGGATCCAAATCTGTCTGGATGCAAAGTTTAAAACTCTTTCTAAAGTGGGTAAATGTAAAGTGTAAATCTGTCCTGCTTGGCCAGCCTGCAGCCATTCTCTGTCTCCCTGACCCACAGTTGCTGGTTTTTCATCTCACCTCCTCTTTCATACCCTTTCATGATTGCTTACTACATGTTAGGAATTACACAATGTGCATTCCCTCCTTTTAATTCTCAAAATAACTCCATAAAGTAGGAGTTGAGAGCTCTTTTTTTGGTTGTTCTCTTATGAATATAGAAAGAAATAAAGGAAGGGACAATGAGAACAAGAAACAACATTTTATTGAACACTTACTATGTGCCAGGCAGTGTCCTAGGAATGTTATGTAGGTACTTCTATTCTTCCCTTTTTTATAAATGAGAAAACTAAGGCACAGGGAGATTAATAGGAAGCCTGTCAGGCAGTCTGACTCCCGTTTCAATAGTTTCAGCTATATTTCATTCATCCTAGTGAATGCTTTTCCCTGATGAGCAAACTGAAGCTCAGAGAAGTAGACTTAGGACACACCCCCATTATGTGTCAGGGCTGTGGTCAAACTGAGTTTCCCTGGATGGTAAAGGCCATAATTTCTGTGTTGTACCACATGGCTTCACTTGTCGCTCAGTCCTTGAAGTCTGCATTGTTTCCAGAACTTCAGTTTGAAAGGCACTCTGTGACATTTGAAGCTACGTTTAAATAAATCCTCTGTGACCTTAAGAGCCAGATGACACTCCTTTGCCTTTGGTACCACTGTCAGCTCTGTAAATTTGGAGGCAAACACAGCCGCAGGATAAAGTAGCCTCATGGGTATCAGACAGAGGTTGAGCACTGTGCTGCAGGATCTCTATTCTACTGGTATAAATGCCCCCTTAGACCTGTGTTTATGCCTTAAATGAGGCATGATCACCAGTGCATATGCGAGAGATCCTTCATGTGTTCCCAATACAGAGAGCTTTCCCTGCTGCTTAGGAAGGGTTGCCTCTTCTTACGATGTCTCAAACAAAATAGTTTTCTAAATTGGTTATTCACCCCCAAGACATAGGGGCATAAATGATTTTATTTAATTAATTTAAGTAAGTAATTTATTATTTATTTATTTATTTTGTTTTGTTTAGCTCACAATTCTCTTGCTGATTTGGACAGGGCTCAGCTGGGTGGTGTTCTGGTCTGGGTAAGGCTTGTCTATTTCTCATTGGCGGCTTCAAGTATCTGGGACCTCAGTTGGAAGCGCCGGGGTCCTTCTTCAAAAATGTCTCTCGTCCTCCAAATGGAAAGCTTGAAACTGTGTACAGGTGGGTGAAAAGGGTCCCTGCACGAGAGCACAGTCTGCAAGGTCACTGGAGGCCAAGCTGGAAATGTGCACAGTGGCATTTCTGATACATTCTCTTCACGCAAACAAGCCATAAAGTCAACTACAAGCAGTAGTCACAGAGTGAGGAAGGAAAGTCTACTTCCTGGTAGAAAGAGCTTCAAAACTCTATGGCCATATTTGCAATCTGTCACATTTTCCTTATTTGTCCCCTTCCCTCAGAAATTCCCAAATTCTTTTCTTTCCATCAAGCACCACATCTCTTGTCCATCCCAAGTACTTAGCCTTACATGAGGCATTCTCAGTTATACAGACCATCTCCATTTTCCTCCGGGAAGGGTAAATAATTTAAATCATAATTACACAGGGTCTTTTATAGTTCTTTAAATTGAATTGTTTTGTTGGCAATGGGGTTATTGACACTCCTGCTTTCTTCTTGCTGGCATTTGCCTGATAGACTTTTACCCTCTTTATTTTCAATATTCTATGCTATTTTATTTGAGGTACAGGTTTTATAAATAGCACATACCAAAAGTTTGGTTTCTTACCCAGTTACAAAATCTTTTATTAGGAAAATATACTGCATTTGGATTTATTATAACTCCTGATCTTTACCTACATTGATTTTCTTTGTTCTGTTTGCTTGTTTCCTCAGGAACCTTGAAATCATGCTTCTTATATCTATCCTTCTAGGCTCTACTTCCTCTCTATGGCTGTGTTATATTTTCTTACATGTATTTAATCTCTTTACACCTTCCTACTCTAACCAAGACATGTGGCATGCTTTTGTAACTTCCCTATGTTTTCCTATATGCTTTATTGAAATATCTTAAGATTTTAGTTCTGGATAGTTATTTGTCCCAGCAATCCTGTATTCTTCCTAGAAACTGAGTGTTCAGTTTATCTTAATTTTCACCACACATTTATATGCAAGGTAAGGAAAATTGATAAATGTAGATAAAAAATGTTGCAGACATAGGTATCCTACTCAAAGTTCAAACGCATAGGATTGAGAAATCTGCTATTCTGATATCATTTTTCTTCTCATATTTTTGATCAATTTTACCAAGGCATGGTTCACAAATAACAAAGTTCACCAATTTTAGTACAATTCAGTGTTTTGACAAATACATGTAGTTGTGAAACCACAACCAAAATCAAGGTATAGAACATTTCCATCACTTCTGAAATTTTCCTAGGAATGTCTTGTAGTCAGTTCTCCCCACACAACCTCTACCTTCCTGTGGTAACTTTGTCAGAAACCAAATGGTCATATATGCATGTGTCTAATTCTGTACTTTTATTCTGTTCCACCGATCATTTTATTGACTTCCATTCTGATACTACACCATCTTGTTTACTATAGTTTTATACTAAGCCTTAGAGTCAAGTAATACAAATGCTTTCACTTTGTGCCTGGCCCCTGAAGTCATTGTTCCATTAGTTGGGTAATCAATGATGACTGGATAGAGATTTACTTAAACTCTTGGAACCAAAAAATATTCCAGTCTTTGCTGGAGTATATTCAGGCAGAAAGGATTCTTGGGTATGCCTTCTGAAACTCGGTGCGTCTAAAACTATTTTCCCTTATGTGTAGGCTTGGCAAACAAATCTGAGTTCAAAATAGATAGAACTTAAAGACATTGCTTTAGTGTTTTCCAGAACCTAGTGTTTCATATAAGATTTCTAAGATCAATTCACTGATGGTTTGTCTTTATCTCTTTAGAGGCACTTAGAATTTTCTGTGTTCCTTGGAATTCAAATATGCACCAAAACTCAATTGCTTTGGTGGGAGGATACAGGATGATATTTTTAAAACCTAGACTTCTGGGGGAAAAAAACTGTGAAAAATGGGTTTTCCCCCCACAGATCTTTTTTTTTTTTTCCTTAAGATTTTTATGAGTTCCTACTCACGTGTAGGAGTGATGCCTCTCTGATGCTTCAGGCCTGTCTTTGTCCCTAGTATTCCTGTCTGTGTCCTTCTTACTTTGAAATTTCTTATCCAGTCTGCCAATGGCTCTTGTCTTTTAGAGGATATTTTGAGTCCCATGGACCAGGCCTCAGTGACTTGTTTAACTGACAGTCATTTTTGCTTTAAATGGAAACACAGTCTGAGTTTTATTCTCCTTATAAAAAATCAAAGCTCAAAAAAAAAAAAATCAAAGCTCAGAGAGTTATCTGCTATAACTTATAGATTTTTTTCAGTTCAGTATACAAATGTTCTGAAATTAGGTCTATCAACTTTGCAGCTAGATCTAAAAGAAAAATGTTTTAGCTAGAAAACCAAGTTGCAATCTGGGGATGACATACTTACTGGTAAATGTTATTGCCTATGAAAACTAATTTGAGCTTTAAATGGGCACAAAAATGATATTAGAGGTGATAATGTGTTAAAGAGAGCATTGCATGCCCATTTTCATTTCGTGAATTGTTCTCAAATTATGTAATGTCATTAAAATTGAAGCCTGCCTATGGAAGACCACGGCTATTGATTAAAAGTGGTTGAAACATCTTTGCCATTGTGTGTGTATTTTTAATGTAGTATGTTTGCTATTATATAGCATAAGAAATGGCTATTTCCTCCCTAAACATCCAGCAGAAAAGGGGAAAAAAGAGGATATAGGAGTGCCTGGGTGGCACAGTTGGTTAAGTACCCAATTCTGGTTTCAGCTCAGGTCATGATCTCAGGGTCATGAGATCAAGCCCCGTCTTGGGCATTGTGCTCAGTGGGGAGACTGCTTAGGACTCTCTCTCCCTCCCCTTACCCCCTCCCATGTGTACACATGTGCTGTTTCTCAAATAAATAAATCTTAAAAAAAAAAAAAAAGAAAGGATATAAACTAAGGTAGATGCTTTTTGTAAGAATGTGGTTTCTGAATACCAGCTTCAATATTATTCTACTGTAGCATATTCTGACTGAAGTTTGAGAGATACATGGAAGGTAAGAAGAGGATGAGTTACCTTCTCTTGGAAGTTTAACACATGCACAAGGAAGCGTTCATTTAAATACTTTAATCAATGATATTTGTTGGTGTTCTCTACGGCTGCAGTGCAAACTATTTTCAGTGCCAAGTATGTCTCTTCATGGCAGAAATTAGTTTACTAGAGGTTCTATTTCCTTAGGGGCCCCGGATAAGCTGCAGAGTTCTACTGTATGCTCTTGAAGAGGAGAAAATACAAAAGGAGTTTAAAAGAATAAAATAAAAGAAGAAAGTGTAAGAAAATACGCATTTAAGAGTTAACTTTAGAAAAGAGGGTAAAATCACCTCCAAATTTCTGGTGCTAATTTTGGTGTTTTCTCTATGCTTCCCCAGGAGGTAGGCAGATTGGAGTGTTTTGAGTCGGCCTAGGACTAGCTGGTCGTGTCCCCAGGATATTGTAATGGGGCTCCCGCTGGAGCAAAGAAGCCTGGGCTTACTCAATACATCTGTGTTCTAGCGTCTAATGCTCTTATACTTCCGAAGGCCGACAGCAGAAAGTGACAATGGCAGGATGTTCATTTCAAACAGCTTTTCCCCCTGTTGAAAGACTGGCAGAGAAAGAGAGCTTTTTTGAAAAGAAATGCTTTTAAAAAATAAAAGATAAAACAGAAGCAGGGCATGCTGAAGGTGGTATAGGGAGAAAGTTAAGGTCCAAGATTTAGACAGAAAAACAAGGTTGTTATTCAATAGAGAAAGTCTGCTTGGGAATAAAGATCTTAAAACTACTGAGATATACTTGGGCAAGGCAAGAATCCTGTGCAACATGGACTCCTTACAACAAATGTCTGGTTATAGCCATGATGAGCTCCCGTCACAAAAGAAACAGCAGGTGGTGGAGATGGAGAGGCCCCCCGGCCTTGGTTGTGTCAAATCCAAGCTGTCGTGGCAATCCAGTCTAGTTGATGAAGAAACTTTAGGCGAGATAAAATCAAGGATGTTCTAGTTTTTCAAAAAGGGAGAAAAGCGAAGAGTCAAGAATCTCCGTCTTGGGAGAAAGAATTTAGAATAGCAGAAATGATTAATCCCACAAATGCCAGATAGTTACATTCAAATTGGCATTTTGGTACATTGCTGGTAACAACTGCAAACCAGTGTGATTCTCTTGAAAGCAATATGGCAACACAAAGCAAGAACTGGAGAGACACAGTCATGGCCCTTAACCCGGGAATCTCACCCTGGGGGAATGTGTCCTAGGGCCATAATTCCACAGAAGCAAAACATCTTAATGCAAGAAAAGATTCGTTGTAGCAGCTTTATAATAACAGCTGCAAAAATGTCTCCGAGAAACAATATATGTCTAAAACAGTCGTGGATGTGTTTCATAAATTATGAAACATTAAGCCTATGGAATATTATTCAGCCATTAAAATTATAGTTATGAAGACCATGCACAACAAGGAGAAATGGTAATATGATGTTAAGAGGAAAAAGTGGATGCAAAACACTATTTACATTATTATTGCATCCGTTTTAAAATATGCATGTGAATGGAAAGAAAATGTGCAAAACAATATGGTTATGTTAGTTTGGTGGACTTATGATTTATTTTGTTTCAAAATTGCGTTTAATAAATGATAAGTGTGTTTTAATAAGGTGTAGTGGAGAAAGAACGGGTCAAGGGGTATAAAAATAGTAAATAATGGAGTGCTGGCAAAGAAGATATAGAAAGCAATGCTTTCTAAGATGCCTGTGGAGGTTTTGTTGCTCCAATGGAGCTCTTCCGAGCCTTGAGGCTAAGTGTACAGTTTTCTTTCCGTGATTATCAGTTCTGGACACGGAGTGTAAGCAGAACTGACCAAACCACTAACATTGGAAATAGCTTTGCTGACTCCTTATCCCACATCCCCGGTAACTACTGCCGTTGTCCACTTCCACCACAACTTACTTCCATGTGTTTAATACATACAAGTAAATATGCAATGTGCATGTATCTGTGTATCTGTATGTGTTTATTTGCTTTTACCTTTTAAAAATTATGGACTATTTTCTATATACAGGAAAATGTATGAAACCTGTCAGTGTGGCTTACTCGATGGTTATGAAGTGAATCCTTCTATAACAACCATCCAGAAGGGGAACTGCGGGATTGCCAGTACCTTAGAAGCTCCCAGTCGTGGTTCCTTCTCTTACCCACCCATGGTAGCTGTGGTCAGGAAGCACTACCGTGATTTTCTGGGATAATCACCCCCTGATTTTGCTTGCTTTTTGTCATGGGTCTCAGGTGCATAGAAATGTATTAGTCATAATTCTTGGCTCATGGCACACTGTTATAATTGGCCTGCACAGACTTCTATTTTCATTCTCTTTCATAGTAATATAATGAAGCATATGGATTCATAACCTACCCAAGAATGAGGACTAACTTATAGCTTCCTAAGTGCTCTCCAACTATCCGATTCCACTCCCTCCTTCCCAGAGGTACCCAGGATCCTGAATGGTGTATTATACTTCCCTTGCTCTTTTTTTTTTTTTTTTTTTGGAAATAGTTTTCACATCTGCAGATGTATCTTCAGACAATGTATGTTTAATTTTGTCTTGTTTTGAATTTACATGAATGGAATTGTACCACATGTATTCTTCAATGACTTGATTCTTTCATTAAAATTATGTTTCTAAGATTCATCTCTGTTGATTTGTCTACTTCAAGTTTGTTTATTCTTACCTTTAAGTAGCATTTGGGTATATGTATATATCACAATTTATGTTTCAATTTAATGTTGAAAGGCATTTATGCTTCCAGTTTTTAAAATTATAGACGGTGGTGCTATGAACAATTTTGGACATGTCTCTGGATGCACATCGATAAGACTTTCTTTAAGTTATATTCTGGAGATGCATCAAATGTACTTTTCAGTAGGGTATTGAAATTAATATTCAACCGAAATTGAAGTCAAACATAAATGCCATACTAATAGAATAAATTCTGTAAGAGTAAAATTTGAAATTTTGCACCAAATTATAATTATCATAATTTAAATATTCAAATTTTTAGTGACCAAGTATTAAACATCGGGAATGGCATGCTGATTTCTCAGTGATGATGATCACATCAGTTTTGTTGGTGACACTGTGGTCATCATTTTGCATTTTTATAGTAGACACCTTGAATTAGGGCCAGGTGAGAAAGTGGTATCATTTCTCCTACTCTGCGTAGTATAGGGCAGTATAGGGCTCTTTGATGGGAATGTTGATGCCAGTTATTATGCATTGCTTCTTTCTAATGGTAAAGGGCTAGCAAAAAGATAGCCTCATTTCTACTCAAGAACTTAAAAATTTGAGGGGTGCCTGGGTGGCTCAGTTGACTGAGCCTTTGGCTCAGGTCATGATAGGGTCTTGGGATCGAGTCCCATGTTGGGCTCCCTGCTTGGTGGGGCAGGGAGCCTGTTTTGTCCTCTCCCCCTGCCACTCTTGTTGCTTGTGCTTGCTAGTTTGGTGGACTTATGATCTCTTATGCTCTCTCTCTCTCTTTGTCAAATAAATAAATAGAATTTAATTTGGCCTATGGCGATGATGCAATATTGCTGAAGCAACCGAAGCTTTAGTTATTGCTTAAAGAAGACCATGTCTGACTATTTTCTGAAATAAGCTTAAGGCTAATGTCCACACATGTTTTTTATTTCTAATGTTTTTTGCCTTTAATATTCCTACAATCATCAAATTGAGAAAAAAATTTAAGGATTGGATTTAGAAATGAGTCAGTGCAACAATGTGATTAACTTTCAAGATTAAAAAGACAAGTCATATAAAAATTTCCATGTACATCTTAGCTTTCACTGCACGCACAATAATTTCAGATTCTTCTTTTGAGTAGAGTAATGGGAGAATTTTTTCAGCAGGTGTCAGGTAAAATATACTTGCATTTTCAAGGCAAATGAGTTTGATTGCTTCCTCAACAGCTTACAGCAAATAAATTATTTCATTGAGTACTGATAGACTCTGTTTTATTGATATTGTTCACTGTAATATATGGTACTAAAGTTTCTTTTTTTATTAACATGTAATAGCTGCTTTTCTGTTTTTTTTTTTTAAACATTTTGTGTAAGTATAATACAAATATGTTCCAGAATCTCTTGTATGTAATTTAGGTTGACTTTGATGGGAAAAGAATAATGAAAATGGCCCAATATCAATCTATTTGTGACCATTAATTCTATAACATTAATGTTGAAAATTGAACACACCACTGGAGGGTATGAGCAAAATGTCATAGGTGCATGATTTCTGAACCACTCATAGTCTTGTCATCTGGTTTCATCATTAATAACAATTGTGCCACACTTCTCTTCATTGATTTTTCCTGGAGTTCAGCCATATGAGTAGCAAAATTCATGCAGTGGACATATATACATCGTTGCATCGTTGTTCTAAGGAACACATTCTGTTTAAACATTATCTGATGCATAAAACAATCTCTGCAAGTACTTAAGAATTAGAGTCATACAGACACATCCTCTGACCACAAAACAATTAACCTAGGAATCAATGATTTAAAAATTGCATATTTGGAAATTCAAAAAAAAACATACATTTGTAAAGTAAACAGTGGATCAAAAAAGAAATCACACTGGAAATTAGAAAACACTTGAACTGACAAAAATGAAAATGGCACATATCGAATATTGTGGGATTCAACCAAAACTAGAGGGAAATGTAGAACATAAAAAGGCTGACATTTGAAAAGTAAGAAAATTGAAAAAAGAAAATAGTCAAATTAGAATTAGAAAACAACAATGAAATAAACCCAAAGAACAAAAGAAGAAAAGTAAACATAAGAGTAATAATTAATGAATACAATTAAAAATTTAAATAAGGAGGACTAAAAAGACAAGCTGTTTTTTTTTTTTCTTTTTAAAGAGACTTTAGAAGGGGCACCCAGCTGGCTCAGTCAGAAGAGCATGCAGCTCTTGATCTCGGAGTTGTAAATTCAAGCCCCACGTTGAGTGTGGAGTTCACTTAAAAATAAAATCTTAAAAAAAAAAGAATGTAATTAAGAAACCTGTGCATGAGAAAGAAGAAGCAAAAAATTGTGCCAATTCTTCAAAGAATTGGCACAAACTATATAAAAAATGTAAAAGTGTAGAAGTTGCAGACATTAAAAAGATAATAAAATATTAATTTATATTTACAGTTTCATGGAAATAAGTTAGAAAATGTAGATTAAATAGGTTATACTCTCTTAAAATAGAAGGTACAATATAAAAAATGAATAGATTGTGTTCTATAACAGGCTATATTCACCATTGCAATTCAAAATTAAACAGGAAATCTGATAGAGCAATAGATATGAAAGAAATTGTTTTAGGAGTCAAAATTCTTCCTACATTGCAAACTCAAGGACCAGATGGCCTCACTGGCAAATCTCACCAAGTATTTAAAGAAAAGTTACTTCCAATCTTCAGCAAATGATTCAAGAGGAGTGGGAAGGAAGGAATGCTTTCCAAACTGACCTTATGAGACTAAACCTTGATAATAAGAATTGGAAAAGATTATTCAAGAAAGGAAAAAGTTGGGATCCCTGGGTGGCTCAGCGGTTCGGCACCTGTCTTTGGCCCGGGGTATGGTCCTGAGTCCTGGGATCGAGTTCCGTGTCGGGCTCGCAGCATGGAGCCTGCTTCTCCCTCTGCCTGTGGCTCTGCCTCTCTCTCTCTATGTCTATCATGAATAGATAAATCAAATATTTTTTTTAAAAAAGGAAAAAGTTAACTTATAAACTAAGATGCAAAACCTCTGAACAAAATATTAAATTTAATCCAGTAGTAATATATGGGGCATCATAATACATTATGGCTATTTTGAGTTTAATCCAAAAATTAAAGATGGATTAAACATTAGAAAAGTTAATGAATGTAATTTATCACATCACACAGATGAAATGGAAAAATCTCTATGGGTGCAGAAAAATTCTTTGAACAAACAACATTTATTTGTGATTAAAACTCTAAGCAAACTAGAAAAGTTTCTTAACCCATAAAGGTATTCACAACAATTTTTATTACATTTCATGTTTAAAGTGAAATGTTAAAGTCTTTGTCTTTGAAATCAGTGAAAGACAACAGATTCTTATCATTCCTTCTTTTAGTATTCGTTGGAGATCCCAGCCAACCCAATAAGGCAGGAAAAAGAAAAGGGTTATAAAGAGTCAGATGTCATTTTTCAACTAGGATGATGAGCATTGTTAGAATTCATATTATTTTACATTGAGTCTATATTTTTTTCATCAATTTTAAAACTCACTGTTATTTTCTACTAAGAAAGAAAAAAAATGATGCCCAATAAAATCTGATACTTAACAATAGCTCTGCATACTGCATGAATTAATTTTTATTTGTACAAAGGTTTTTGTCAGTTTCTCCAGTCTTTCCAGGGTTTAAGGAAGATCTTCCCTCAGTTTTCTTGCTTGATATATGGGAGAAAATTATTTTGCACTTGTGGCAACAATATGTCACATATCTTTATCTACTTATGGGAATTTTTCTTTCTTTTCTTTCTGATTATTTGATAGCTCTTGATTATTCTTTTTGCAAGTAAATATGATATTTTGATTATTCCTCCTGTAATGAAAATATACTACATTATTATCTAGTTTATGCTCTGTTGCTCTGTTTCTGTGCCTTTTTGTTTATTCAATAACTTTTCTTTCCAACACTTACTAATAGTGTAATTGTTTTAAAGACATTTTAACTGACAGTTACACTCAGCACATGTATTCCTAACTATATACATAACTCAACTGAAATGATAACAACAGTTATGACCAAGTTCACTCATGCACAGGCAATGATGACTACTGCCTAGAAAATAGTGATTATAAATTAGAGTATAAGATTCATGTCATTATTGGAGATGTTAAATTGTATAAAAAGATGTATAGGGCAGCCTGGGTGGCTCAGCGGTTTAGCGCCGCCTTCAGCCCAGGGCCCGATCCTGGAGTCCCAGGATCAGGTCTCCCATGTCAGGCTCCCTGCATGAAGCCTGCTTCTCCCTCAGCCTGTGTCTCTGCCTCTCTCTCTCTCCTCAATGTGTCTTCTCATGAATAAATAAATAAATAAATCTTAAAAAAAAAGATGTATAAAAAACACTTTGGAATCACTTAAATAAGACAGTTTAGCAGGTTTTCAGGATACAAAATCAGTATAGAAGAAAGATTGCATTTCTTTGCCGGCAATAGACAAAACACCTAATTATTGGAGTTGGAGTTGCTGATTTGTTGCACTATTTAAGGCAATATAAGATGGAAGAAAGAGCACTATGGGAAAACTTTTCCCCACCTCCCTGTTCCTCTTCTATCCTAGGTTCTTCCCTGCTTCCTTCTCACCCCAACACACACACTGGGAGCCAACCATCTTCTATTTCTCCAGAGGTTTCCTGTATTGTGTTTATCGTGTTTTGGCACAGTGAATCTATGAGTTCTGGACCTCTTCAGGATTGGACTTGGATAATGGAATCACATCTGGATAAGTTTTCCATCTAATAGATTCAGTTTAGACTTTTCTAAACCTCTTTGAGTCTCTCATTTTTAACATGTGTGTATATTTATTTCTTTTAAGAAACAAGGATATGGGAGGGCTTAAGTCATTCAATATTTCTATAGAACAGGGAAAACCTCACCATATGATTCCTTTCTCTATTTCACCATTTGAACCTTTTACTCAAACCCTGTCATTTAGAATAGTTAATTCAAATAAATGACCATAGAGTTTGTTACTGGAACTCTCAAAGATCTGATAAAAGCTTTTGAATGTACTAAGTAGTTAGAGTGATGAATTTCTAGGTGTTTTCTTCAGTTGCATAAATTTTTGGTGACATCTTAAATATAAAGAGAATTTGAGCAGGAAAGACACCCCCCCCTTTTTTTAACTACCTTATACTCAGTCCTTTCAGCAAATTTCCAAGAATTGATCAACCAGTTTTATCTTGTTCTAAGTAGACTTTAATGCTAGTCACTTTCTGATTGGCAAATCTTTTACAACTTTTATTTTTGGTAGTTGACTATTTTTTAAAACATGGCACCAACAAAAGATCACCTGCTTAATGAGACAGGCAAGGAAGCTGTTTGCAGACATGTGGATGCTTATTTTTTCACTCCCTATCCCATTATTTCTGCAGCCATTGTAATCATTCTCCCTGGGTGATACCTTTGACTTCATCAGGTAATGTGCTTCTTTTTGTTAATCACACAATATGGCTTTCTTATCGACCTTACCTATGCTGTGCTCTTTCTTTTTCCATCTTGACCATTGTGTTGTGAGTAAACGAGCAAAATAAGAGACATTTACTGTATTGCTTTGGAAGAAAGTGATTGTCAAAATAATACCATCCTACTCCATATATCTCTTCCCCAAGTGACACAGCTGACTGCTTTATTGACAACAACAAATGTTCACTTTTGGGAATGTTGCAAAGCCAATATAGCCAGGGAAGAGAAAAAGAAATATTTTTCAGTTTTCGTTGTCAGCAATCAAATTATATCTAAAGTCTTACTGCAAAATTTATATTACTGATATGTGAAAGACACTTGAACACTTTGATAGAGTTTTTGGGATGGACACAACTGTGTTAAATATATTAAGTCTATTTTTGTCTTTATAGGAAAGTTACTAGGACTAATAAACTATAAACCACTCTCAGGTCAATTTTACAGTTATTTCCTTTAGTCTATTTTGAGAGCAGCCTTATTGTGGAGGAGAACTGACAGTAGAATAATTCTGTCCTGGGTATCTATTTTTCCCTGTAACCCTTGGCAAGTTATTTTCCTGAACTGTCTGCCTAGGAAAGTGGCAGGATTCTTTAGTTACTTAACATTTGCTGCTTCCTAAAGATATCTAAATTCTTCTCACTATTTGTGTCAGGACTCCCTCTACTCTTATGTCAAGTAGACTGTAAGAATGTGAGTTCTGAGTTCGGTTCTGAGTTATTAACTTTGTGCAAGTTACTTACCTCTCTGAGTCTCAGTTTCCTCATCTGTAAAGTGGGAATAATAAATGTACTCACTCATAGGGATTAAATGAGAAAATGTATGCATCATGTAGTACAGAGACAGAATGAGTGTAAATACTCAACAAATGCTAGGTTACTATTGTGCTAACACCAGGACAAATGAGCAGAGGAAGTGGATGTGTACATCATAGTGGTTACACTGTAATGGATATATATAACTTGATCAATACCACATCTGGTACCAGGAACCATGTTATTAAAAGGGCTTCTATTGTTCTTACCAACAAATGAAAGTTACTGTAAATCATAGGAGATTCCCAAAAGAATGTAGAGCTGGAATAACTTGGCCAAAATTATAATGTTAACCTATTGAGTGTAAAAATTATTTTCAGCATCGGAAGGAAATAAATTTAGTGTAATGAATGGAAATGAAATAAAATAACCTTGAAAGTGATGATTAACTGATGAATAGATGATTAGAAAACTCTTTAAAAATAAAATGTGACCTAAATCAAAGCTTTGGGCTAATATTTGAGTACTTATGAAATACCAGACGTCTTATAACCTTCAGTCCACAGCTGAAACCCCAAAGCAAGCAAGCAAAGAAACAAAGCCATACAAATCAGGAGTTACAGTTGAAATCTCTCACTATTTCCCTGTCCATCTTCACCAATATGACTTCCCAAAGTAACACAATCCACTGCATCAGACGGAATAGGTAAGCCCAGACCTGAGGATGTGACATATCCAGAAATGTCAAGCAATAAAGGGAAGGCATTTGCTTTATTACCAAGAGCACCGCAGATGGGGGTTAACAATCCCAGAACCTCTGACCAGGGTATCTTTCATTTGATGAAAAAGCCCTACAAATTTAACATGATAAAAGATAAATCAGAGCTCTTGAAAAAACCATTAAGTCTTAAGTGTTAATTTCCTTAGTGAAATCTTCACTCGATCACCTTGTTATATATGAATCATGACATTAAAGTGAAAAAGCACTGCTCACAGACATTGAGGGCTCAGCTTTATGTCTCCCAGCCTAGGTCAGGTCCTCAAACTTCTGGTAAAATCTACCAATTTCTAAGAGCCTATTTAGAAGATCTAAAAAAGGGAAGGGAAGATTGGGGAGGGGGGCTATCCGAACAAATAAAAAAATTAAGACATATTTCACAGGGATCTCATTGACTTTTAGAAATACTTTGAACAACATCCATGGCCACTGGGGTGCTGTAATGACATGCCCCATTATAAAATGTAACACTAAGTAAACGTAGGAGTGGAAATTTAACAATTGAACATTTAATGGCTGCAATTATGGCAAAAGAATAATGAACCTATTAGACAGGAGAACTGGCAATTACTCTACAGCTTATTGGAATACAGCTGTGAAAAAGTAATACAGCAGCATACTTAAGAATGGTTATTAAAAGAGGATAATGCATTCTGTTTACACTGACAGAAGCAATTTTTCTTTTGAAATGAAATGGGGCTTTTTGGCGATCAGACATATGAACTCAGATATGATGAATCCTACTATTTAAAGGTAATGCATTTTCAGATATGCCTCTCTAGCTATAAATGATGCCTCTACTAAGATCATATGGGTGAGACTTTTTTGGTGGAAGAAATGGAAGAAGATGTCAAAATGGACTTATAAACACTAAATAAATCACCTGGAGAAAAGTGGACTAAATTTTAAATGATCCAAATAGCTGCAATAAATGAAACAACTACAAGTTCAAAGATGAGGGTTGTCAAGAGAAGGTGTTCAGAACAATTACATGATCTATGAAATCATCATTTTGGTGTCCAGGAGTGATGGATGGGTCCCATTAAATTTTCAAATGTATACACTTCTAAGTACAATTTATATGGCCCTCTCCATTTTCCGACATATCCTCCCAAACGTAGTTATCAGTACCCTGGGAGTCAGCCAAACACCAGGCTGGCTGAAAACAATAATCTAGACAAAGGGTCAGGCACTGAAGTGCAGTTGAAGTGTAGGAAAAACATCCCACCTAAGTGCATTTGACAGAATGGAGAGAGGGCTCGATGCCGTCAAGACCTAGACAACTGCGGGAGACGGGTTTTGAAGAAGATGCCTTCTTGTAACAAGGTGTCATTTATGGCCATTTTCAAGGTATATTGGAGGAGTACAAGACAAAAGCCTCAACCTCACAGAATGCTGGATATTCAGAGGTCTTTGGAGGAAGTCCTTTGAGCTATCCCTCTGCTAGCTGGCAGGGCCATATTTAAGCAATCTAACACAGATGGAGAGAATCTTCCATTTTGTCTTGCAATGAAGAAGACTTGCTAGCTGTTTATGATTATGAGAACAATTGAGCACCTTCCTCTCTGTGGGGAAAGTCTGCTTGAAACTCAAGCTCAGATCCCCTTTCCTATTGCTCTCCTAATTTTATAGGACGGGATTAAAGCAAGGTGACCAGGTGTTGGACCTCAACTTCCCTGGAAAGATGTGGTGCATGTATACCTCACCACCTTCTTCCTCCTCCTCCTCTTCTTATTTTTCTTCTTCTTTTTCTCCTTCTCCTTCTCCTTCTCCTTCTTCTTCTTCTTCTTCTTTCTTCATAGAAAAAAAGTCTGCATTTTAGTCTGCATTTTGTGACAATCTGGTCGCACACCCAGAGCTTCAAGCCAGCTGCGCTTGGTATGCCTTAGATAGCACCCTCATATTTTTAATGGCATATTTCATCTAGTCTAGGACTATTCTGATGTCTGACACACATAAAGAGAACAAAGTAAATTATTTTTTGACCCAGAAGGAAGTTACTTAGGGCAGGGGATGAATGTGAAGCTATAAAACAGTAAGACATTTTTTACAGTTCCAGGGTCACTAACCTGTTTTTAGGATCTAATGGAATCTATAGAAATCACCCCAGAAAAATGCACACGCATGCTAGTTTTGCATGACATTTCAAAGGTAAAAACCTAGTAGGAAGTTTATGGTATATAAGTGGCCAGTACCAACCTCCTCAGATAAAGCTTATGCAACTGCCAGCTCTCAAACATTTGATTTAATGAGGCCAATGATAGTGGTGAAATTAATTTTTAAAATTAATTCAAATACACACATATACTTTAAAAATCATTATATTTAGAAATGGTTATAGCTAAATAATGTAAAAAATAATTTAAGAAAAACGATTATAGCTAAATAGTTTTCTCAGAGCCTTCTTACCAAGAACCAGATTTTAGCTGTTTCAGATTTCACCTTTCCTTCCTTCCCATGTTTACTCTGGTAGAGGAGCGATGGAGAACAAATGTCCAATATATGGACAAGAGAATTTTAGGTGGTCAGCTCCTGAGTAATGAACATGGACTGTTTGCCTTGATATAGGGAAGAGATGGAAGATTAGGAGGTGATTTTGCCCGTATCTTCCCACCAACTCTGGCCTCATCTCTGAACCAAACTCTTCTCTATCCAAGTTCAAGGAAAGGAATAAGAGCTCCTTCCTTCATAGGGGCCAATAAAAATGGGCCCAGTCCTAAAAATCACTGGCCCTTTGTAAAGTTTCTACATTGAATTTCAGTGGCTCACCTGCTCTGTTCCATTCAGTAGCTGCCCTCCTCTGCCCATACCCCTTGGCTCTTCATTCAGGTTTCTCCTTGGACTTTGGGCCTGATCTCAAGATCAAAATCACGCTTTCCTGCTTATTTTCTGACTTGGTTGGTTTACTCTTAGATTTTGTCCCCTTGAGACACTTGTTAGCATTTCCTTGAGTGAGCTCCCTTTTTTGGTATCCAGCTGCCCAACTAATCTCCACTTCCCAGACTCTGAACCCCAGAGAGAAGGTTGGAGAGTGGTTCTGATCTTGTGCTTCTTAAAACCGTTCTGCTATCTCTGGGTTTAGGCAAAGGAAAAAAAGGAGAGACTGCATTAAGATGGGGTGTGAGTTAGAGGGGAAGGGGTGGGTACTTGGTTTGGCAGATGTACAAAAAGTCCTCAACTTGAAACTTCTGGTTTCTATAATCCAATCACATAGATAGGTTAGAAAGAGGACATTTATTTTTTTTTTTTTTTAAGTTATTTATTTTTTGAGAGAGGAGTGGGTTAGGGGGAGAGGGCAAGGGATAGGGATAGAGAGAATCTCAAGCCGACTCCCTGCTGAGTGAGGAGCCCGATGCCAGCTTGACCCCAGGACCCCGAGATCATGACCTGAGCCGAAATCAAGAGTCAGACGCTTAACTGACTGAGCCACCCAGATGCCCCAAGAGGGCATCCTTTTTTTTTTTTTTTACAATTTTAGGCTTCTGTACCATTTCAGATCATGGTGTGTAGTGTGCAGTGAAATAATTCTTTAACTATATCATAACTATCTTACGAATTGTGCCATTATATTGCTTTATGCATGTATTAAACTGTCCATTTATGCAATGAAAATATTTAATATGTAACCCTGATTTGCTATTTCTTATTTTTATAGTAGTCAGAACCTCAAGGAAAAAAAATAAATTTAAAACAGAATAAATATCCCAGACCCCTATCTATTTCTGAGATATACCAGACTTCTAGTTCTGAGTAGCCCTGGGGAAAGGAAAGAAAAGATAAGGAAGGGGAAAGAAAAATGGGAAAAAAGAAAAAAAAGAGAAAGTATAGGGCTTCCAGTTTAGGTGCAGAAGAGATTTAGTTTGCCTTTCCTCATAATCCTTTTGTTATCCTCTTCATCTCCCATGAAAATGGAAATTCTCCCTTCCCTTGTGCTCTCTAGCTCTCTAGTGCCTGATTGTGTACTGATGAATATATGCAAATTAAAATATGCAGAGGACACTTTGTGGCTTCCTTGAGAATATCCTAGAGGGTTTATTAGACGTTAAAATACAAAGTGCCAAAATTCCCTGATTCTGTGATTTCACATGGTAAGTCACCATAAGGTTGGTCATAATAAATTCAAGTGAGTGAATTTTGGTGCATTTAAAAGCTCCTCCTCAAATATCCATAGCACATCAGTTAATAGCTCTACTGACAGATATCCCCAAGGATCGTTTGGGTACCGAATTGGCCTCCATTCACTGATGACTTATCTGGTCAACCGTTTGCATTAGGTGCACAAGAGAAATACGTGTGACTCTTTCAAAGGTCTGAATTTCTAGCCCCAGCTCTACCTTTAACTAACTGTGTGTGATCTTCAGTAAGCCACTTAACCTTACTAAGCTCTGTTTCTGTCTCTGAAAATAAAGGCATTGAATTATGACAGCAGGAGAGATGTGTTTCGGCATCTAACTGCTTGTGATTCTGTGATTTTAATTATTGTCCACTACGATGCTGTTTATGCTATACGATACAAAAACTCGATCCTACAAATTTTGTTGTCTGAGTACACCCTACCAGTGTTTCTAAAGCAAATTAATATTTCTATCCATGCATACGACCGGAGCCCTTATTTTTCTGAATACATCAACAGCTTATTTTCACTTGGCATGTCAACACAGAGGTAATAGGAACTTGGTCTGAGGGACGATTGAAGATGTAAGTCTTGTGATTATTAAGGAATTTATGCAAATTTCTCAACGGAACACAGTCCCTTCCTAGATTGCCATGATGAGATTTTAAAAAGTCTGACGCCAGCTCTAGCCTACCTCTGGAGATTATGATTACATGTTTAGACACATTTTATCATATCACAGTGGGAGCTGGTTGAAAGCACCAACCAACTGTGCTTTCTTACACTAGAATTTTCAGCCATGCAGTGATGACACAACCTGTTTTCTTTAGGACGTGCATTTAGCTGATTAGGAAATACAGAAATAAAGCTGAATTCTGGCAAACAAGGAGCTCAGAAAGGTGATTAATAAGAAAGAGGAAATTATGCAGCAGGAACATATCTTTATGAATGTGTACTCCCCGTAGCTAATATCTGAGGCAAATATTTTGGATTTTGAATTGGCTCATAAATGCAGCTATCAACAGAGCGAGAGTAGCATAATTCTTAGAGAATGCATATATTGCTTAAAGAATAAACATAGCTCTTTCTTATCAAGTAGTGAAGCTTCGTTGATTATTGACAGCAAAACTGAAAAAAAAAACGGTAAGGGAAAATATTGAGAAGAAACCTTTCCAGCCCATGCCACTCTTGGTAAAGTGCATTTTACAGAAAAGAGAAGCACAAAAACCTGCTTTGAGGGCATGCACGTCATCCTTCATCCTTCCAATATTTTCCTTGCTGGCGTTCAATGTTCATGGTGAAGAACATAGCTGTTTGCATCCAATGTACCTTTCCTTGGCTGTCTTCACCATTAGCAGACTTTGAGAAAAGATCCTATTTCCTTTACGAATACAAGACAAAAATTCCTGCACTAGGAATAGCTCTACCCCCTCAAATCTAACAAATTGATGCAAGGCCTTTATTTTTTTTTTTCTCATTTACTCTCCCCATAGCATATCACTGCATATATCACTGCTGGTGTATTAATAATATTTAATGATAATTATGTTAGCAACATTAATAAAGCATTTTAATTCTCTTTCCCAATTAAATCAATTCCCTTGTGTGAAGAAGAAATCATTAGTAATTCCACATTGACTCACAAAATTTTCCAATTATTTTAATGTTGAATTTTCAGACTTCCACAGAGATGTGGTAAATAAACAAGGCCTTTGCATGTGATAATTCAAATTCTTTCATTTCAGCTTCTCTATGTGGCACTGGTGGAGCAAGTGAGTGAGGTGTTTGAAGGGGATAAGGATTCACGCCTTCATTTGCCAATTTCAACTAGAAGCTTCTTCAGTAACATACAAGGGGGTCTGGGATTATATTTTTTCTTTTTTTTTAATTTTTTAAAATTTTATTTATTTATTTTATTTTATTTTTTTGTATTTTTTTCTTTGAGTTCTTTTCTAACATTTAGTGAATCATTTTTCCCTTTTGCTGTTTTCCTGTGTCTTAATATGTAACACAGTCCTTGGTGTTTATAAGGAGACTGCTTATTAAATAAAGCCCTAAATCTAGTTGGGTTAATGCAGTCGATGTTTCCTTCTGACTCATGGCACAGTCCAATGCAGATCATGTGGCAATCTTGTAGGGCTTTTATCCAAGCTCTGTCTTGGGGACCACATTTTTTCCAATTTGCAAGTCAGGAATCTCATAATCCTTTGCTTTTAGCCTACTGGCTGGAAAAGAGAGAGAGAGAGAAAGAGAGAAAGAGGGTGTGTGTGTGTGTGTGTGTGTGTGTGTGTGTGTGTGGAGAAGACATATTGTCTTATCTGCCTTAGATTAGAAGTATGCAGATGTCCTTTAATTTTCTGCCAGCAGGAATTAGTCACATGAGTCCACGTAGTTATACGAGGGCAGAAAAATACAGTGAATCACAATGTTATTTTGTGAGGACGAGCACCCTCAGTCATATCTTTAAAAAACATACAATTATCTCTGCTGGGAAGAGGGAATAGCAAAATTCAAACTGTAGCTAAACAAAACAAAGAAATTGTCTTTTCTCCCAAGAGTATAGAGGGCTTCTTGGGTTCATAAAATCTAGACACTCAATAATATCAATAACTCTGACATTACTAGTGCTGGGTATTTCCACTTTGGAAAACACTTTTTACAATACTTTACGGTCAGAAACATTTACAGTAGTTGGATCCACGAATGCATGTCGATTCAATTCAAGCCTTTAATGGCCTTGCAGCCTATCACTGGCTGGCCGATGAGGCCACTGGTAAATATAACTTTGGCTACAAACTCCTTTGCCACAATTTATAAAGATCATCAGGCAACAAATGAGCAGTTTCCCTTTTTCTTCTTTGGCTCTGCCCAGCCAACTAGTGAATATGGCACCACTCTGGATCTGTTCTCTAAGGAGAAGAAAAAGACATTAGTTGTGGCCTTCATTCTTTTTTTTTTTTTCTTAAATATTTAACTTTTCTGATATGGAGTAGGGTAAATTCTAATGACTTTAGAGATAAACCCCAACACCTTTGAAATATTTTGTCACTGAGATTTATCCCTCACTCACGGCATCCAGGGCAGGTTTTACTAGTCAGGCAGGCTCTTTTGCAAGTTATGTTACATCGACTAAGGCTCCTTCCATCTTGAGACTCCCCAGCTCTCTGCTTCTGTCTCTCAGGTCATACTGGAAGGTCTTCTCCATTCAAGTTAGCTGGGAGGAGACTGCAGGGCAGACCTTACTTGGAAGCTTTTTATGGTAGTTTTTTTTTTTTTTTTCTTTTATAGGCCTGGACGTTTACACATGATTTCCACCAATATTCCACAGATTAAAACTAGGTCCTATGACCTATGACCAAAGGCAACTGGGAAATTTTTTTTAAATTTCATATATTTTGAGAGAGAGAGGGAGAGAGAGAGAGAGAGAATGAGCGGGCAGGAAAGGGAGAAGCAGACTCCCCTCTGAGCAGAGACCCCAATGCAGGGCTCCATCCCAGGACCCTGGGATCATGACCTGAGCTGAAGGCAGACGCTTAACCGACTGAGCCACCCAGATGTCCTGGGGAATATTGTTAAGTTATCATTCTGGGAGGAGAAAAACAGGCAATCTCTGTCACAACAGTCAACACAGATTAAACAGACACGGTATTCATAAGTTAGATATGGATTCCCGGGAAACATGACAGACTTATGTTAACAGGACTTAAAACTTTTGCTTAGACTACACACAGATATATATTTTATCTATTAGCTAGTCACTTTTTTTCACAAACTGCCAGCCACTGGGTAATGGAAAAAGAAAAGAAACTAGATTTTAGCTTAATCTCATGCTACAATACCACAGAAGCCTTCTTATCTCACGTCCTTATTATCAGTATTTGGTTGGTTACTTGAGAAAGCTTAGCAAGGCAGCCAATCATAAAAATAGATTCATAAATACAGTAAGGATTTTCACTTAAAACATGTAAATGTACATTGTTTTGCCAAACTCATAATACAAATCCAGACTTTCATCTGTGTGGGGATGTATTGATTAAAGTGAACCTTAACGTAAACTACCTCCATATCCGTTTCCTTTAATTTTCAGTTTCGATTTTCTTTTTCTTTTTTTAAAGATTTTATTTATTTATTTGAGAGAGAGAGCGCACGTGTGTGCACAAGTGGGGAGATGGGCAGAGGGAGAGGGAGAAGCAAACTACTGTTTGGATAATAATAAGTGGTGGGATAAATGTAGTGACTGGGATAAATGTGATAGGCAGAATGAAGGGAAGGATTGAGAAATTGGGTAAATCTAATAGATGATCAGTAAATTCATTTATCTTAAAGATTTTATTTATTCATGAGAGACACAGAGAGAGGCAGAGACATAGGCAGAGGGAGAAGCAGGCTCCATGTGGGGAGCCCAGTGCGGACTGGATCCCAGGACCCTGGGATCATGACCTGAGCAGAAGGCAGACAATCACTGAGCCACCCAGGTGCCCAAATTTTAAACATTTCCTTTGCTTCTAAGATAGTTTTGTTAGATGTGTTTTACTTTGCTATTTTTTAATACTTTATATACGTGTACGAATACAGAATACCAATCATTTACTTTTCTTTTCAATCAGAATTTTTCCTTTGAAAAGCATCCGTGTTAATGCATGGTACCATTGTTCATTCATTTTTATTTTATTTTTTTTGTTGTTTTTTTTTAATTTTTTATTTATTTATGATAGTCACAGAGAGATAGAGAGAGAGGCAGAGACACAGGCAGAGGGAGAAGCAGGCTCCATGCACCGGGAGCCCGACGTGGGATTCGATCCCGGGTCTCCAGGATCGCGCCCTGGGCCAAAGGCAGGCGCCAAACCGCTGCGCCACCCAGGGATCCCTGTTCATTCATTTTTAAAATTGAGATAGAGTGGACACATAACATTGTGTACAGTTAAGATGCACAACATTTTGATTTCTTGCATTTCGCATATATCATGTTTCCACATTAAATAGGTTTATTTCTAGGCTCTTGCTGTTCTCTTGGGCTATTTACCCCTAAGACAATACAAAACTGATAATTGCTGTAGCTTTATAAAAGTTTTTTTTTTTACTACCTTGTAGGGAAGCGTTCCCTAATTTCCCTTGATATTGATTTCTCTTATCCATGACCATGGTATGTTTCTCCATTTACTTACATATTTTAAAGACTTTCAATAAGAGTTTTTAATTTTACCCTCAAAAGTCTTTCATATCTTTTTAAAAAATGTATTAGTGGACAGTTTATATATTTCTTGATATTATAGAAGTATATTGAGTGTTTTGTTTCTAATTATATTTTGCTGCTGTGTAGAATGCTAAACACATTACTTTAATAACTCAGCAGGAACTTTTGAGCATATATATATTAAAATATAATTGTCAAAATTTGACAATTCTGTCTCTTGCTTTGTTGAAATTGATCAAATGCTTTTACTATAGATTGAGATGACCATAAAATGTTTCCTCTTCAATCTGTTAATATAGTGAATGACATTCATTGGCTTCTCAATGTTAAGCCAATCTTGACTTTATGGAATAAATACAACGTGGTCATGAAAGTGTTCTCTAACTATGTCTGGATTTGGTTGGCTAAATAGCACTTCTCCTTTGTGTTGATAAGAGACACTGGGCTGTAATCATTGTCAGATCTATCCACATTGTGTCAGCCTCAAGGAATACAAAAGGAAATGTATATCTTTCTCTACTCTGGGAATAGTTTGTGTAAGATTAGAGTAATTTATCTCTTGAATATTTGATAGAACGTCAGTAAAAACCAACAGAAATAAATTCTGGTTTGGTTTCATGAATGGTTATGTGACTTCAGTTTTCTTATTTATTTGTGGATCAACTTTGGGAAGTTAGAGTTGTTTAGGAATTTGCCTATCTCGTCTCAGTTTCCAGGATTTTTTTGGCATGAAGTTGACCTTAATATGTTTTTTTTTATTTCTTCGTCTCCACTCCATGTGTAGTAAGGCCACCTGTTGCCTTCTTAGAATACTCATTTGTGACCTTTTATCTCTGATTATTCTTCCCATTGTTTTGTTTGTTTTGAAGTAATATCTTTCTTAAAGAACCAACATTTGATTTGTTCTGCTCTTTAGAGTAGCTTTTCCCTTCTCCACTTCATTGATTTCTACTTTTATCACTGTTGTTTCCCTCGTCCAGTATGTTAAGGCTTCCTGGTTATTTTTTGTCTAACTAAATAGGTTGAATACTTAATTCACTAATTTCCAGCTGTTTTTACTTTTTTAAAAAAGATTTGTTTATTTATTATTTTAGATTGGGGGAGGGGCAACAGAAAGGGAGAGGGAGAACCTTAAATAGGCTTCATGCTCAGTGTGGAGTCTGATGCAGGGCTCGACTTCATGAAGTTCATGGATGCTTAATGAACTGAACCACCTACATGCCCCACCAGCTGTTCTTACTTTCTAATGTAAGCATTTCAGGCTATAAATTCTCCTCTAAGTAATTCATTAGCTGCATACCAGAAGTTCTGACAGATACTCCTTCAACTACTGTTCAGTTACAAATGTTTCCTAATTTCCATTGTGACTTTTTTTCCACCAGGAGTTTCTTTTTTTGAAATTGATTTTAAACTTCCAAACACTTAGGGTTTTTAAGTTCTTCTGTTATTAATTTCTAACTATATGCATTGTGATCAGAAAATAAACTCTGCTTAGCACTAATCCTTTGAAAATTTATTGAGATTCTCTTTATGGCCTCATCATTACTTTTTATGAAATGCCATGCGTACTGGAGGAGAATGTGTGTTCTGGAGTTTTGGGATACAATGTTCCTACTAGTCCTAAATAATTCATGTGCTGTTTAAATTTCATCTATGCTTCCTTAATTCTGGCTGCTTATTCTATCAATTATCAAGAACCTATGTTAAGGACCACATTTTGATAGTGGATCATCAATATCCAGTTTTAGAGTAATGATGGACTTTCAAATAAGCTCTTGAGTAAGAAGATGTATATATGAGGCTGGAGTTCAGAGAAATCCAGGGTGGAAATGCATAGCTAGAAATCTTTGCATGGAGATGATCTTTTGGGGCAGAGATTAGATGAAATCACACAAAGAATGAAAATAAGAAAGAAGATTAGAAATCTGAGGATAAAAAAAAAAAGAAATCTGAGGATAGAGCCATGGGGTACTCTAGTGTTTATAGACTGTGAAGATGGGGAGGAACAGACAGATTGACTAAAAAAAAAAAAAGCTAGTGAGTAAGAAATAAACCCAAAGAGAGTAATATGCTGAAAGCCAAGTGAAGGATTTTTTTTCAAGGAGTGTGGGCTGAATGTTTCCAATGTTGCTAAATGGCCAACTAAGATGAGGACTAAGAATTGAACAGACCCAAAGGATCTTGTAGCATATATCTCAGTTGATGGGAGCAAAGTCTATGCATAGTGGTGCCAGGGAGGAGCTAATACTAGCTGCCAGTGCTCAGGATGCTGGGTCCTGTCTTTGCCATCAAGGAACTAAAGGGAAGGGGAGTCTGATAAGAGCACTCAGGCTCTTGCTCTCTGTCAATTATCCACCTTTACTCTGACGGAGCTGCCCAACTGTGGTTTGCACAAATCTATGAGGTAGCTTTCTTCAGGTGCCTGTAAAGAGAGTAAGACAAGAGTCCTTGTGCCCTCAGAGCTCTGGTTCATAATCCAAAGCCCTTCTTCACCCTCATGGTAGAGCTTACACACAACGCTGTCACTGCCAGCCCTTCTCCTTTCTCTGGTGGACTCCTGCCCACATTTCCTTGCAAGCCAGAAGGAATAGGACTTTTTTCCTTGCCTCCATTGTATTCTTTTACTCCTTTTCCAGTCTCAGTGGTAAATAATAATAATAATAATAATTAAATAAATAAAATAAAAAAGGTATTCCCTATACTGGTAAAGAAATATGTGGTGAACTAGGAGCTGAAGAAGTTTGTGAAGTATTTGATGTTTGATAATTAATAATCCATCATGTTTGGCCTGTAAGAAAGGTGAATTTCTTATCTCACTCTTTCCTCCTATATACTCTCTCTCTCTCTCTCTCTCTCTCTCTCTATCTCTGCCTCTCACCCACACACACAAACACACAGACACAAACTAGTTGTCTCTGATCTGGAGGAAGATGGCTGTAATAGATAGGCCTTCATAGGGAGATTAAAATTAATGGTTAAATGAAGAAGTCGTCTTATTGTAAGCTTTGGGAACATCAGCATGATGAAACCTTAGTTCTAAACATCAAGACTGTCATTAGAAGGGTAGAGGACTTCGAATAACTCGATCAGTACAAGGTGGGATGAGGGATATACTGCTCTGAGACCTGGGTCAGAGAGGCCTTTTCTCTGTCTGCTGCACTTTGGTAGGAACCCAACTCTGGCCCTTCTCTGTCCATGCCCCCTTATGGGGGTAGAGTGCCAGGGGCCAAGCAACAGACCCACTAGGAATCTGCATCCCCTCCAACCCCTACTCTAGGTCATATTTCTGGTACCAATAATTCATGGCTCAAGTCCATCACTAAGGCGTATGCACAATTCTTCTTGAAACTTGTTCTCCCAAGAGTGGACCACACCTCAAGTGAACATTCCTCTAGGCCCTCGATGGGCCAGTGGGTGGTTGTGTGTGGGTGGGTGGGGAGCTGTAACAGAGCTCGGCAAGTGGACAGAAGTGTCCAGATATACTTGAACATCTTACAGTGTGGGATGGAATCGGAAGTGGAAAGAATGGGCAGTGGATTTCCCCAAACCACCAGATTTCAGCCTGAAACTTGGGAAGATTCCACAAACTTTTAGACTCGAAACTGATCTTCCAGGTTGTTAGGAAGATGTATTTGTCAGGGGAGAAAGATAGAACAGTTTTCATTTAATATTTTGTTAGATTGATTTATAAACTGTAAATATCTAAGCATATTGGATGTCTTGCTCTGGATCCTAGAGATGCTAGGGATAGAATGTAGGGAGCAGAACATATTAAGGTTGGTGTGGGTATAAAACAAGGTCATAAAATAACACATGTACATGTAAAATAGTCATAAAAATGCTTTAGGCGTCCCTTTGAGTATGACACAGTGTCTTGCTACAGCCCTTCCCAGCCCAGCATCCTAGCAATACCCTCATTGACAAATCCCCCATCAGGGTGAGTTCCTCATTCCCCTACAATTCCCCTCCTGGTAAAAAGTCACTTCCCTCGCCAGGATGTGTGCCTCTCCACCTGCCTGTATTTCTCCTGTCCTCTTATTGAGCTGAACTGTGCCATCTTATCAGCTCCCTTGTGCTCTGCGTAAGTAAAACTCTACTTGTCTTTCCAGCCCCAACACAAAGCCCAACCATGGTGATTTCTAATCATCCATTTATGGTTCTGTGGCTCCCAGTGGCTTCTGAGCCCCTGAGGTCATGGAAAATACCTGATCCATCCCTGTTTCTCTAAGCCTCGGCCAGAATCCTACCCGTGCAAGGCAGTCACTGAATGTCTTTAGGATAAATGAATAAATTCCTGGAGCCTTAGAGCATACGTATCTAGCGTGATGGGTTTAGTCCTGGATGATATACTGAATATATCAGCAGGAGGGCTGTTTCCCCCGCTCTATAGTTTTTCTTACCAACTGATTTAAAATTCTAAAAAGAATACTGTAGTTATCTTTCTATGAATCTTTCAGAGTAACTAGCATAGTTGTGAGATCACAGTTGGTTCCCGATAGTATCTCGTTAAGTTGATTAGAGAAACAAAGCTGTGCAGAAAATGATTTAGGATGAAAATGGAGACAGGTACTTCTAAAATGATAGTAAAGAATGACCTCTGTCTGCACATGTGTTTTGGTAAGGGAGAGAGGGGAAGGAGGGAAAAATTGGAGAAGATTAGAAATTATCTCTAGATCCTACAGTGAGAGTTTCATCTCTATTTTTTTTTTCTTCCCTATCATCGTCCTTATTTTTCGGATTCACAGTGATCTTTGAGGTGATCCCCCCCTTCACCACGCCCTTCCCTCTTCGTGCAGGCTGTCTTACTGCTTGACAGTTGCATATTTTTATCTAGGTGATACAACTTGCAAACATCTTTCTGAGCATCATTCTGTCTTGAAAAAATAATGCTAGCAGTTTTGACTTTGTATCATCCCCTAGAGCAATAATAGAGCTTTAAAACCCCTCCTACTAATTCACATCGGTCTCTGGAATACTTCTTTTTCTGAACATTAGCACAGCAGTGAATTAATTTCATCATGACTTTAATTAAGTTTTTTTAAAAAACCATAATCACAGATAATACAGTTAAGATGGCTAAAAAGAATCAGTATCAAGCCAAAAGCTACACTATGATTAGGCAATATATCAGGACAACACCTTTTCTCACAATTCAAGTCAAATAAAAATGAGGAATAGAGAGTGAGGTGGTTGCCGAGACAGGAAATCTTCTGTAGTCATGCCCCTTTTGCATTAGTGGGGAGGGCAGGGCTGCAAAGTGAGGCAAGCCAGAAACGGAATGAAAAGTAGATCTGATAAGTGAGAGCAAGCAATCGGATTTGCATGCATTTTTTTTTCTTTTTCAAATGGCTCATTTTTAATGGTTAAAAAAATAGTCCAAAATCATCATCTTTGTATACATTTCTCTTATCCTTCTTCTCTTGTCTAGTGAAGTAAATAAACATACACACACATACACATATAATTATGTCATACCAAACTTTTCATTTGCTTCCTTTTCTTTTCTTTTTTTTTTTTTAGCTTTTTAAACTTTTATTTTAATTCTAGTTAGTAAACATACAGTGTTAGTTTCAGGTGTACAATATAGTAGTTCAACAAATATCTTTGTTGATGCGTCACCATGCATCACCTGGTGCTCACTATGACGAGCACGCTCAGAAATACGGAACGCTTCGTGAATTTGCGTGTCATCCTCGCACAGGGGCCATGCTGATCTTCTCTATATCATTCCAATTTTAGCACATGTGCTGCTGAAGCGAGCACTGCGTGCGTTTTTTAAGAGAACTGGGGGCAAATTCCACTTACTTAAACCTTGGGCAACGAAAGTTCCCTGAACCTTGATTTCTTCATGTTTTATTAAATTATAGCGTGAAACCAGGACTAATGAGCAATATTTAATATGGCAGTAGATTTTAATAGGTTGCAGCAAAGAGGCTCAATCTTGAAAGAAGTGAAATAATGAAATATAAAGTTCTACTCCTATGACTTAAAGAAATTGCCCTATCATCAAACCCACAAATGCAGGAGTAATCACCACCCCCAGAATGGGATCAACAGAACTTGTAAAAGAAAAAAAAATACACCAGCCTTTAACTGTCACACACAGAAACTTTACAACGATATATGGATTAAGTCTTGGAGGACAAATTTAAATTCCCAGGAAAAGACTTTTGGCAACAGACAAATGAAACATTCTTACTACTCCAGAGGGCTATATAGGTAGAAATATTAGAGAAGAAGACTTTAGGTCATTGGAAGACATGTCTAGCCACCAGAACAGACAAGAATGAAATAGGCTGTTTCTGAGGCTAAGTGAACCCATCATGCCTGGAAGTATTCAAGTGAAAACTGAACTGAAGGTTGTAGAGCATAATGGGTAATCACGAGTCCTGGAGACTGATTGCCTGGGTTGAAATCCCAGGCCTACCTCTTTTACAAGCTGTGTCTTTTTGTGCCTCAGTGTAAAACCAAATATGAAAGCACACCTGCCCCATATGGTTGTTGTGTGTATTAAATAATTAACACATGTAAAGCACATTAGTGCTATGTAAGCTTTAGACATTATTAATGATAGTATTTCTTGGAGGGATTCTTGCAGAGGAATTCATGCTTTGGATGGGTTCGGTGGGGTAATCAAAAAGGGATCTGCTTCCTCTGAGATCCTATGATCCTATGTTTCTATATTCCCTGACTTTAAGGGATTGAAATTGTCAATCAGTTGAGAGCACTGGCTGGAGCATCTTTGAAAAACAAAACAATAATGACAAAACCCATGTTTCTCTAAAAAAAAGATCTTGATCATCCTTTTGAAGATAAGAATGAATAACATGTTTGAACAATTCTTCATACTATCATTTTTATAACTCTCAAAAGAAAATAGCTCCCCTCAAGCCAGCACTTGAACCCCTAGGAGAAGCAGGGATAGACAGAAAGGAGAGGTGGATAGGAATCAAAATTAAATTTATCTCAGAAGATACCAGAAATGATCTTATAGTGTGATGTATACAGAATGAAAGATGACTGCTTTGGGCCGTGGCGAATACCTTCCCCTGCCCTGAAGAGTGAACTTCACTGGGGGTCACACCAGTGGCAGCCCTACTGGATGTCCACACCTTGAGGTAATGCAACAATTCCCTAACGCAAACGGCTTCTTCACTGTTCTCACCTACCCCAGTCCTCCCTGTCCCCAGTCCATTTGTGTGCTACTGTCTCAGTGTTCCTTCTAAAAGGCCAATTCACCCCTCCCTCCCACCTCACAGGGGCTTCCCATACGTCTAAGATACGTCATGTAAACTCTTTGTCTAATGACTCGTCATCAGCCAGTAAAATTCCAACTGTTTTCTAAACATGAGATTTGTTTACATGCAGCCACCTGAGCTCCACCCAGAGCTGCACCCCGAGATTAAGCAACTCAACCCAACCATCTATCCACATTTGGTCTGGCTGCCATAACAGAGGGGTGTTTTTTCATTGCATTTTAAATGGAATGATGTTTGGCAGCCCTCACGTCTACCTCCCTATCAACAGCAGCAGCAGCAAGCACTTCACAAAGCTCTGATTGAGGCAAATAGCCAACGACAGCCTAGCCCTTCTCTCTGGCACTGTGTCTTCCAGCTGCACCGGAGATATAACTCACGGTAGCAAACCTGAAACTGCGACTCTTGACAGATTAATTCCATAACAAAAATCAATCATGGCACTTGTTGCCGACATACATAATATTTTGAGTTTCCTGTCTAGCACCACCGAGAAGCAGACCTCCTTGACCTTGACCACATTAAATGAATGCACTCATACAGTAATGCAATCAACTGATCACCGCATGCGCCATCACCCCTGGTCTGTATAACAGTGATCAGCATTGAGCTCTTGTTTCCCGTGGTGCCTCCTAACCCAACCAAATTGCCATCCTTACTAGCAGAATGTCTCTTCTAGACAAAAATAGTAGTTGCAGCGACATCCTGAGAAGGTCTTATTTTTCAGCTGGTCACCTCAAGCAATATGTCAGCTGATTTGCCTGCTAGCTTTTCCCTGAGCAAATAAATATCAACCAGCCAAAGGGAGGAAAAAAAACAGCACACTTGAAATCCCACTTTGACCTCAGATAGAGTATCCTCCTATTCAGAAAAAACCCTTGTTCACTCCTAGGCCAAAGAGGCTAAACAGGAAAGGAAATATGAACAGGTGGCTGGGTGAGCACATCACTTATATAATGAGCAAACTGCAAGGGTTGGAGCCAGGGGGGTGCAGGGTTGATGGAATGGGGAGAAGAAAACTAATTTCTCCTTTTTAACATTAGAGGAGTTGAGGCACTAGATTACACCTGACCATGTGAAATGCATCTGGTGCAGAAGAACCATCTGGAAAAGGGCTATTGACAATTCCATCGAATTGCTCAACTTGGTACGGGTCAGGAGGCTGAAGACTTTGATGACTGATGTTACCAGAGAGCCCGAACTTCTAAGTTTGGCTCAAACTGGTTCAGCTGAGTGTGAATTTCCCAGAAACCAGGACCACTCTTGTTCATTTGTCCCATTTGGTTATTTGCAGATAAAACAAGTGATATTTGGGCTGCTGGGGAAAGAGACATGATGTGGCCACCATCCCCAGCAACCTTGCCTCATGTCTAACCAGAAACATCCCTGCATGAGTATTTCAAGTGTTCAAAGATGGACAGGGGACACACCTAGACTTAGATACCTGCATGCCAAATGGGGATATTTCATTTTCACAGCTCTCAATTCACCTTTTTATAAAGTGACCCTGGGGCAAAAGGGAAGAGCTAATTAAGCATTTCATTATCTGACTGATATAACAAAGCACAAAGTGACAGTGAAAAAAAAATCAGCATTGAGAAACATCTGTCCAACTCTAATGCCGAGAATGTCACAGCCTAGGACAGCATCTGCAGATGGAGGTTTTTAAAAATTGAAATAGAGGAATCTTCAAATAGCACGTTGTAGAAATACCTCCAGGGAATAAACTCCAGGTAAAGTTTGCTCTTCAAACCTGTACACAGAATTTACTGTTCTTAGAAATGATAGCGTATCTGTACGAAGGAAATCATGTTCAAGTTGGCAGTGATTTAATGAATACAAGAAAATTATACTAGAATTTACTGTGTATTGTCTCTTTCATGCTCAACGCTTTCCAAAGTGTCTTACTAACAAGCAATTAAAATGCCGAGAGACCAGGGATGGTGGGCAATGGTAAAATGTCTGCTCTTATCCCGGTAGCTTACAAATTGCCTAGAATATCTCCTTGGTTGCTGAGGAATGTTGACTGTGGATGTCACAGCTGTCCCTGCAATTGTTGGAACAGGCAGTGAGATCTGGGATTCTCACTAGTTAGTGGAATTTAAGAGAGAACTCCATTTGTAGCCTCTTCTATTAGTACTGTAGCAAACCAGTATGCATTTATCCTGAAAATGTGCTGCCTGACGTCATATGGCTCAAAAGTGCCTAAGCCAAAAAAAGTAAAAATAAAAACAAAAAAAACAAAAAAACAAAAAACCACTAATTATTTCCAATGTGAGATTAGTATATCACTAGTTTAGAAATACAGAAAATACAGGTAAGCAAAAAGAATAAAAACCATTTATAATCTGCCCCCAGGAATTGTTTGACTAGCACAACGCCTGTTATAGAGTCGCTGCTTCCGAAATATTTGTTAAATAAACATTTCCTCTTGGTCCTTTTTAATGCAAATATATACATTGTTTAAATAAAAATTGAATCATACCGTACCTGCTTTTCTGAAACCTGATTGTAAAAATTTTAGCATGAGATTGTAAATAGCTTTCCGAGTCATTAAATATTCTAGTAGTTTCCATGACTGCTTAGTATTACATTTTGGGACATATTTGGAGTAGAAATTAGACAACATTTAATAACAATATTCTCATTCTTGCATCCATTTAATACATATTTTTGGAGCGCTTACTACTTGCCAGCCTCTATTCTAGACATGCGAATGCATCAGGGAGCAAACAAAAACCCTTGCCTTCAAGGAACTTAAATTGTGGTTGAGGGAGACAGACTACCAAATTGAGCATAATAGCTAAATGTTTAAGATGGTAGACACCACGGAGGAGAAAAGAGCCGGCTAAATAGGATAGAGAGTATCAGTAAAATAGAGGAAGAGTAGTAATTTTAAAAGATGGAATTTAAGTCAAGTCTTGAAGAAGGAAAGGGATCTGATCACAGGACTATTTTGAGGAAAGTCGCTTCTGGTGGAGGAAAGAGCCAATGCAAAGGCCCCACAGTTGGAATATAATTGGCATGTTCGAGGCCCAGCGAGGTGGCTGGAGCAGGTACAGTGGAAGGAGAGTAGAGGACAGGGTTGGAGAAGCACAGAAAAGAACAAGAGTTTTGGCTTCTTCTCTAAGGGAAACTGGGAGCCCCTGGGGTGTTTTGAGCAGAGAAATGACACAATGTGACTTCTATTTTTACAGGCTCTGCCTGAGAGCTGTGTCAAGAATAGAACGTACGGGAAAATGTGTGAGAGGCTACTGCAGTGAAGTGAGCATCAGTGGTGGTGGCTCAGACCAGAATAGGACCGTGAAGGTGGTCAGAAGTTTACTTCCAGATGGATTTGGGAGGTACTGCCAATAGGATAACCTGATAGGTGGGGTGTGGTGTGCAAGAGAAAGAGAAGCGTGCAAAGTGACTCAAGGCGTTTGGCCGAGCAGCTCTGCATTAAGATGGGAAGGTTCTAGGTGGAGCAGACTTCAGGAGGCAGAGAAATGAAGGGGGAGAGCTACGCAGGCCGGATCGCACAGGTCATGGTCGAGACTGGATTTCATTTTAAGTGTGATGGGAAGAGGTCACATTATTTAATTCCCTCCCACTCGTCCCCTCAACAGGCAGCTACGGCCCTGCTGGCCTGCTCTTCCTCCAACACTCAAAGCATTCTCCCAGCTGGGCTCTGCACTTGCTGTTCCTTCTACCTGGAGCTCTCGGGCCCCGTATTTGGACAGGCCTCCCTTCCACACCTCACTCAGTCTCCACCCAAACATCGCTTTCCCCAGACACGTATGGTCGCCCTGTCACAAGCTGCTACTGTGCTGTTGGCCTTTCCAGAGCACTAATCACACGTGGCTTCATGCAATTCCTTACTACCTTTGTCCTCCCTCACATACGCAAGTTCCACGCAGACAGAGCTGTTGTCTCATTTTACTCACATATTCACCTCCAGCAGGTGCAATAATGTCTGGCACCTGGCAGATGCTTAGTAAGTATGTTTTACATACATGAATGGCTGAAAAATACTACTGTTAACACTATGAACACTTTAATGATTTTTGGCGTAGTGACTTTAAGGGTCTTGGGTTTGAGTTCTGTTGGCCTCAACAGGTGAGTAGGGAGGAGCTCCAGGATACACCCTTCTTTCCAGCATGTGTGTGCGTGTCCCCTGAAGATAGGCGAAGGACTTGGTTCAACGAGATCTCACTGTTTAGGATTTTAATGCAGCGGAAAAAGTTTGGTAGAAAATAAAATCAGATCTGTCCTCTGTTGTGGTGGACAGGACCCTGGATGTGCATCAGAAGGCCTGGATTCAGGTCTCCACCGTTTGTGTCCCTGCTGTGTGTTTTCTGCAAGTCACTGTATCTCTGTGGCTTTGGTCTCTAATTTTAAATTTGTGAGAAATAATACCTCATGTACTTCCATCACCTCATTGCTTGAGGGCCAAGTGAGATATTTGGGATAGTGCTAAACAAATGCGCATAAATATTTTCTCTGGATGAAAAGAAAGTGTTTGAAGTGAATCTAGGCGGGGTAGTGGTGGGGGGGAAGCAGAGTTCTGCTGCAGCATATGCACCATCTGGCTCTTGAAAATGTGTCCCTCAGGAAGAAAAATGAGACTGTTGTTGAGACTGCAGCAAAGAATCATTCCAAAAGTGATATTTTCCAACTCTAATAAGTCTGTGATCAAACAATCAGTTTCTGGGGTAAAGGCCACTACTTTCCACCAACTGACCTGGAAGCATGTACCATATATTTAATGTCAAGAGTGTGCAAGCCTAAGCAGTTCCTGCTGGTAAAGAATGGAAAATAAAATGTTGTGGCATAAGAGACAAGACACCCGCATCTAGCTGGGAACTGGAAGAGAAACGTGCCTCCAAAGACCTCCAGATGCGCTGCCTGGCAAATGCCAGCCTCTCCCTGGAGTGACCAGAGGTGGTATTTGAAATGCAGCATCTGTGTACAGCATCGTTGCAAGAGAAGAGGAGCTGCCTGAGGGATGTGCAAGCCGGGAGCGGCGGGGGAGTCGGCATAGCTCCGAACTCTCGTCTGTTCCCTCCTCCTCCTGGCAGCATTTTCGTCCTTCTCCTTTTACCTGCTCCCATTCCCTCTTCACCATCACCTTCCTCAGCTCCCTCATGGTCTATGCCTGACTCCCTGGGGTCACCCTGAACCTGGAGCATTCTATGTGCAGTGGCCTACATAACTAAAATAGCCTTTTAGTGTCCTGGGTCCAAATATTTCTAGAGAAACTTTTTTTGGCCCAGCTCACCTAAACTCTTTGAGTCTGGCCGCATAAATCTTGGGTCCTTGGTCTCTTTAGTTTGGACTGCCCTTGAGAAAGATGCTCATCCCTGGACTACAGCTGTGTCAGGTGGTACAGAACATGGCTCTGCTCACTGGCGGAGACTGTGGGCTTGGACAGATTCCCTGAGAAAGGATTAGGTGGCCCAGACATTTTTAAGTGATACCTCGTTTAGGCAAGGGCCTGTGTGTGTGGGTTGCCCTCACAGTCTCTTCTAGAACCAACGTTTATTAAAAAAGCAAAAGGCTGTTACATGAAGAGACAGGTTCAATAGGTTACCAAATCTCCCACGTGAAATCTTTCTTCTTGTCAATCAATCTAAAATATTTTATGTCAGCCTTGTTAATTTTCAAGCCTGACAAACTGGTTTTTAATGTACCAAAAACGAGCCTGGACATTAAGTCCCATTAAGTTGTAAGAGTTTTGGGGCTATACACACTTTTGTCATAGTAGGCTTGGGCTGCCCACGCTGTGTAGCAGAACCAGGGATCCTACTGTGCTGTACCCTTCCTCTGATTCCATTCTCTAAGACACTCTTTCTGGTCTCTAGCAGGGAGAAATGGACATCACACTATGACCTTCTAGCTCCAGGAACATCCTTTTGGCTGTACCGACAACCAATGTTTGGCAAATATTCAATACAACTGAGGAAATGTTATAACCCCTTCACCTGCCAGATTGAAAATAGAAGCTTCATTGGACAGATGGAGAGGAGCTCAGGACCCTCTGCTCTGACCATCAATGCCCCTGACACCATCCTTCTATAAAAATGAATTTTCATGTCATCGTCATAGAGCTGGAAGCTGGAAATGCTCTCCTCTTGGCTCTTAGCTACCAATACTGCCTGAGTGTGCAACTGGTCCAGGACAATTTTGTGGCCTCTTGAGGAATTTTCTTAGAACAGTAGTGGGGCTTGGAACTCTACATCCCAGAATCTAAAGGGCGGTGAAGCACTAATGCCCCACCCCTTCCACATACCATTAACAGCCAGAGAATTATCTTTTGGAATTGTCTTGAAGTGGTGGCTTCTAGGGCTTTCTTGGTCATGTCCCTTTAACCAGCCTAGTTGTCATTTATTTAAAAAAAAAAAAAAAAGAATGAGGAGCCCTGGTTCTGCTCAATTAATGGGGCTGATTGTGTACACTTGCTATAACTCCCATTCATTCCCAGGTCTCCGCACTGGTTCAGGCAGGCATTCACACAGGTAGACTTCTAGCTGGCAGACTGCCTCTTTATGGTGGAGAGAGCCACCAATGAAAGATGGAGTTTCACACCTCACCCTGGCAGTCTGACTACCCCTACAAGGTGTCTTAGAAAGCCTGAAAGTAGAGCCTTTCAATAATGCTCTTTCTGACCAGGAAGTCCAGATGAGGATGAGAACGATGATGATGATGGTGATGATGATGATAACACCAATAAGCTCAATAAATACCTGGGAGTGTTAAGTGACTTGGCTAGAGTCACATATATAGTAATGGCCCCAGTTCTAGAGAGGTTTCCATGACCATTGAGGATAAACAGGCAGGCATTTGAGAGTTTTCCATGTGCACAGATGATTCGCTCTCCATCTATCCAGTCAGTTTCTTTTCTGACTTTTAAAAGGGGAATATTGACTTAGACTCTAGATATTTAGGGACTAAAAGGATCCTACCTCTCTCCATCTTGAGCCACTCTCTGTTTGTCTACAGTATGCGTTGGGGGATTTGGAAGAGAGATTCAAGGGCAGGAATTGCCCCTGTGGGCTGACCTAGGCCTGTATTTATTCTGCAGATAAGCCACTGGCCAAAGAAGGCACACATCTTTGCAGGAAGGGTGGCTTTGGGAGTTCTGATATTGGGTGGCCACGTAGAGTTGGGCAGTGTGGCACTGCAAAACGGGTCTGGCTTAAATAAAGCATGGAAGTGTTAAATCGCATACCCAGATCCTATGATTGGAAAGGGCCAAACTCCTGGCACAGTGCCTGAGGAACAATAGGCCGTCAGTAGATAGTTATTGAATGAGGGAAAGACAGAGTCCAAGCCCAACTTTCCATTCCAAAGGCAATGCAGTTTCCATTTGGACAGTCAGCTCCCATTTTCAATATCTTTCATTAATCTGGGAGAAAAAAAAAGGCATTCTTAATTTTACATGTTATCTCTGGAACAGAAATATGATGTTTTTGATAGTAAAGAATCACATCAGAGCAATGCATGTAGGAAGACGGTAGGAACTTAGTCATTCGGACCATCCTCCTTGTGGGCCTGGAATTTCCTTTGTGTTTAGCAGTGGAATACCAAATGAGTCTAAAATTAGTTTCCATGAATATTGGAAGAAAAGAATCCCACTTGAGATGATTGTTTGCCGTGAGTATGAAAGACAGACCAAGGCTCCAGTCTCCCCTGCTGAGTGGACCAGATGCGGATACACAATGACTCCAACCTGAGGGGACCTACGGTCCTGAGATTCATCAGGTGAGCTAATCCAGGCCTGCTTCGTGTTTTAAAGGCCGGTTAAAAATGATCGCTGTGGAATATCGCTGTAACACAAACCCATCATGGTTTGGAAGCCAGCATTTGGTTGAATAACCTACCCAAGGAGATTGTCTTAATCAAGTAGCGTAAGAGCTTGTCCACTCGTAAGGCAGACCCACAGTACGGGTGGAGACAGTGCTCGCTGAGCACTCCACTCAGTATTTAACAGGGAAGAAAAGGATTACTAAGATCTCTCTTGGATTTACAAATCTGAGAAATTTTCTCTCTCTCTCTCTCTCCCTCTCTCCGCAGCCCCTTCTTCCTCTTCCCCCTCTTCTTTTCTTTCTTGAGCTCCCAGGATCCATGAAATTTATCAACTCCACCAAATTTCTTACCCACTATAACTATGTTAGTAAAACACTCTGTAATGCAATTCTTGGTGCAAGAAATGGAGCTGTTGAGCCCAATTTGAACACTATAAAATACCACACACATGCACACGCAAACACACACACACCCCTGCCCGGATTGCTCTAGCAGTGATCTTTCTTCTTTTTTTTTTTTTGCCGTGAGTATGAAAGACAGACCAAGGTGTCACGGATCTTTCCTTTTTTTTTTTTTTTTTTTTTGACAGATCCTGCCACAGGTTTATTTGTACAAATAGCACAGGAGGACACCAGGCCCATGCAGACAGAAGCCCAGGGTTCATACCAGTCCTTTCGTCCTCACACTGGCAGGCAGAAGCCTCTACACTGGAGCCTTTGTGGGGGCCTGGGCACCTTTGGGAGCCTGCGCTGCAGGAGTAGAAGCAGGAGTAGAAGCAGGAGCCAGAGCCAGGGTCGCAGCTGCAGCCTGGGCCTTGGTTTGGTTTGAGCCTTGGCCTTGGCCTTTGGCCGGCAGAGCCTGAGACCTTTGGCAATGCGGGCACGAGCACCTTTCCCGAGCTTGGGGTGAGTGATGTAGGCAAGTCGATTGAGCTTGTGGCTGCCGCCCTTTGGGATCTTGGGCTTAACCTCCTTGGGCTTGACAAGGGCCTTGACAGCCTCAGCACACACAGTCATGGCCTTGGCATTGTTGGCCTGCATCTTCTTCATGCCCTTCTTGTTGTGCTTCTTGACAAAGCGCATGTTCCTCAGGAACTTGGGGTCTACCCCCGAGCGCCTCGGACCGGAAGAGAAAAAGAGAGAGGAAGCTGATCTTTCTTCTCATCAGTCGATCTCACTCAACAACAGGGTGAATTTTAATTATTTTTCTTATGAGCGCAAGCAAATGCTTTGCTGCCTACTTGTCTTCTGGCCTTTTGGGAACTGAGGTAGGAAAAATTAGCCAAAGAAATATGGAGGGGCCAGGGCAGAGGATGCCAGAAATATGACTGGAAACTGTTTTTGCATCCCTGACCAGAACTGACTTATCAAACCACGTTGGTATGCAAAAGGCCATCTCACCTCCAAGGTGACCTGTTTATCTTTGAGGGTAAGGGAAAGGCTCACTCTTGGTCCACTTCTGTCTATCATGTCTTCCTTTTGTTCTGGGATCACACAGCCAACAGTAGGCATCACGGAAGGGGGTCAGAAGCAAGAGATGCACCTTCCAGAGCAGGCCTGTATCCATGAAAGGCCTCATGACAGAGATCCAGAGGATTTTCAGCTTCTTGGGCCCCAGCATCTCCCTTCTTCAAAATAGAGAAATTGGTCATTGAAAATGTTCAATGACCTTCAAGGTCTTTCTAGTTCTGCACAAACTTACTGGACCTAAAGTATGATTTTAATTATATTTAATATAATATTATTATATTAGTGTCCATCACCAATGCTTCACCTCTGATTTTCCCTTGGGTGTATTTGTTGTCTTGAAGGTTCCCCCTCCCCCAAGTTTTAGTAACTTAAAATGGAATAAGGGTTGTCACATATCACTTTTGAATGGTGTCTCTGTCATACAAAGGCACTCTGTTCTCTCAGAGGAAGAAGATGCAAAATAATTCCTTAATTAGTTTAGAGGTTGTGAACAGGGTGAAGTCAGATAGAAGAAGAGAAGTGTCATAAGTTTTTTTTAATTTAAGCAGAAAAAAAACTTCTCAGAAAAGATTTATTTCACAAGATTACAACTTAGCAGTTTAGTAAGTTTTATAAAATGTAGACTCCGAAATGATGATTCAGGCAGTGTTTGGTAAGTGAATTTAGGGGCTGGGTGAAAACTAGACTCCCCTCAGAACCAGGCAGAAGTAGCCCCAGTAACCCTACAGCTTGCAGGCCGTGCGGTTCCCACCATATCCCACATTAATGGGTCACGTGGAAAAAAAAATGCCATCTTGGTTAAAGGCGATTACACAGTTCAAACTACAAATCTTGCAGCCCAGGGATCACCTTAAGTTCAGGGAATAGAATACTGCACTAGAAAACCTTACAAATCCGGAGAAAATTACCTTCAGTTGCATGAAAATCATGATGAATTTCAAGAAATACCATTCTTTTTTTTTTTTTTTTTTAAGAATTTCATGACTAACACCCTATTTAACCTTGAGATACTGATATTGCAGGAGCCAGGGTGGGGTCCAGCATTGGCCTATGTAATGATAAAGCTGCTTTGTTGGAGATAGATTTAGGTGAGGGCTATTATGTTATTATTATGATGAGGATATGATTGTTATTCTGATATGAAGATTGAAAAAAATATATATGTAGGTGGATAAGCAAATAAGGCTTTGTGTTTTGATCTGAGAGAGATTGAAAGACATTTTCTAAGGCAAAGAATTTTTTTTAGTCCCTTTTGTTTGAATGAATTGTTACCCTCCTACATTTTTGAAGGCCATTTTGGGGTGCTGATTATAAGTTTAAGAAAACTTTTTAGTGGCATGGTTTCTACTTGAGAAGACTGACTTCTGCAATCATCTCTTTTTCCCTTTGGTTTTTGCTTGTGAGACACATGTACAGCATTTCAGCTTAGGTTTTACAAACTTTAAAAATAAAGCCTTGTCTTGGAAATACAAGGAGGCATGCCACCTCCAGCTGGGAGCGAGCGGTTCTCTGGCCTTGCTCAGCATGGCAGTCTCAGTTTAGAACTCACGTTGGAGACAGTGTCAGGAGAGCTCTTGGGTAGTATGGAGACCATCAAATAAGGATTCAAAGCTGGAAATTACTGACTTGAGGCTGCGGCTTAGAGTTTTAGGCTGTTAATATCTCTAGCTGCTTAATCCTCCTCTTCTCCCTCCTGTAAATGAGCAACACAAGAACAGGCAATGCATCCACTACCCATGTGGAATTTCCTTTTTAATTTCCCAAGGTCCTTTGAAGACATCTTTTCTGTCCCATGCTAGCTCTTCTCGGGTCCTCAATAGCAGACTAAGGAAATTCGAAAGAAGATTTGAGGTGTTCAGGGTCACTTCCAGGGAGAGAAGATGTGCATATACAGCAGGGCAAGGAGACCCAAAACGAAAGAGTGTAGACCCAGGAGACAGTGTGTGTGGGGGTGGGGACCAATACCAAAGTTAAACAGAGACTGGCTTGAGGCACAAGGAAGTAGAACATGAGTCGTGAAAATGGAAGGAAACCTCTAACAGAATTCTCATATTTAGAGAAGGTCTCCAGATGTACGGGCCATGTGTTTGGTGGAAAATGCATTACGTCATCATTCTCCCCAGAACTGTTATGGGAAACATTTAGGGAGCTAAACACTCTTTTATGTAACTGCCATTTATGGAATCTTTTGTTGTTTTGGTGGTGGTAAAGTAAATCCAATAGAAAATCTGACATTTTAATCCTTCTTAAGGTATAACTCAATTCAGGGGCATTAATTACATTAACAGTGCCTTATAACCAACAGCACTGTCTACTTCTGAAACACTCATCATCCTAAACAGAATCTCTGTAACCTTTAGGTGATGAAGCACCATTCTCCCTCTCACCCCAGTCAGTCCCTGATAACGTTTAATCTATTGTCTGTTTGAATTAGTCTCTTCTAGATATTTCATATGTGAGATAATACAACACCCGTCCTTTCGTGTCTGGCTTATTTCATGCACCCTGATGTTTTCAAGGCCATCGATATGGTAACGTGTGTCAGAACTTCATTCTTTTTTGTGGCTGAATAATAGTCCGTTGAATGTATATACCACGTTTTGTTCATCCATTCATCTACAATGAACACCTGGGTTGTTTCCACCTCTCGGGTCTTGAGAATAGCACCACATTGACCTAGTCTTCTAAAACTTACAGTAGCCATTTGTTGAAGACTAGTTCTTCCCTGCAAGGTCAATTCTTTAAAGGATGGTTTTAAAACGTCTTTGCTGGGGAGAAGAATTTCCAGATCCACCCTGGATGCTTAGTATGGTGGGAATTACATTCTTGCTTTGAGTACCTGCCCAACAGACTCACTTCTGAACTGGTTCTTGTCCCACCAAGGTGACCCTGTGAAGGTTATGGGAGGAACAATCCTACCCTCTGGCCCTGAATGACCCTGGATGGTAAACAATGCTCAGCTTCAAGTCCCAAAGAGAGGTGAGATTCAAGAGGAGAATGAGGGACTGAATTAGCAGCTGAACGAGTTAACAGGGAGAGCTATGTGGTTTTAGAGCTAAGGATAATGAGTCAATCAAGGATTCATATAGGAGACAGACCCATTCTAAACACTTAAACAAGAAGGGATTTAAGATGTGGAGTTGGCTGCTTCCAAAATTGTCAGAAGGACTGGTGGAGTGGGCATGAAGAGGGCATGAGAAGGCTCTCAAAACCATTCTCCGCTGACCCTAAGAGAGTTACCATCTGAAACCAAGGCTGGAGGTGAGAATTCAAGAACACACCTTTGTGCCAGTGATCCCAGGGTTCTGGTACCTACATCATTGCCGTTGGTGCTGCTTCTGCCCCAGCCACCTCCATGGCGATTGCCTTGCAATCCCTATAAAGTTGGAAGAGGGACTCAGGATAATACCTGCAGAAATGCCTCACATTCTCCAGCCTTGCTTGCCAGCAGAAGCAAAAAGGCTATCTGTCTTAACTTTCACCTAAGTTCAGTTTGCTCTTATCTTGGGAGTCTTTGCCTTCCAACATGGTAGGATGAACTTGGATAACATCGCACTTTTCCCCCCCAATTAGTCTCACGGGCACCAAAGATAATTTAGGCTGAATCAAAGGTCATGCACTCCCCCGTGTGATTTTCTTTCTGTTTTGTCTAGGATCAAAATAGAGATAGATTGTCCAAGGCTCTTCACTGAAATCTGCAGTTTGTCAGGAAAGGAAATTGAAAATTAGAAAGAGATCTCATCACCTTGTAAATATTTTTTTTTTTAATTACAAACTTATAGATGGTGATGAAACAGCATTTCCGTATCAGTGATTTTAAGATGAGTGCCTGGGTCTGTGCAAACAGAGAAGAACTCTGTGACTTCAGAGAGAAGTCTCTTTTGGGGTGAAGGGTGGAGTTACCACTATGGGAGACCAGGGCATCCCAGTCAGGGCTGGGCAAGCTCTGGAATGAGCCTTGGAGTTTCGGAGGGAGAGATTCTAAGTTGGAGGCTCAGAATAGGGCTCTGACACTCTGACAGGATGAAATTGGTCACATTTTCAAGTGTCCAATTGGCTTGAATGTACCCAGTCTACCTAATTTTCTTAAAGGATTTTGAAAAGACCAGGTGAAGTAAGAGCTTTGAGGGTGCAATCAAGAGCTATCCACTTGTAAGGTGTTATTATTGTTTTTATCATTCTTCCAAGATTTATAATAAAGGGCCTCATATCGCAGAGCGCTCTATATAGGCAGATTTTTTTAAAATTGCCATCGAGTTAACTGATTAACTCAACACGTATTCATTGTGTTATGTGTCAAGACATCATGCTGGGGCTGGGCAAGCGGAGGTGGTTCTTGCCCCTTAACTCCTCATTCCAAAAGGCTCATGTATGCCTGCTGGATACATATGCAGATCATTTCAATGCCGAGTGAAAGAGCAATAATTGAGGAGTACACTGGGTCCTGTGGGAGCACAGCGACAGGCACCTCAACTGGCCGAGGGGAGCCAAGAAAGACTTGCTGAAGGAAGACAGAGAGCGAGAGACCGCACAAGCATGAAGGTGCCCTCTGGCACTGGTGACCAACTCTTATTTTTTTTCTTTCAGTAAGGAGGTCAGTTCAGAGAGAAACAAAATTCTTTCAAGGTTTTATTTATTTATCTGAGAGAGAGAGAGAGCAAAAGAGCACAAGCAGGGGAAGCAGCAGAGGGAGAGGGAGAAGCAGGCTCCGTGCTGAGCAAGGAGCCCGATGCGGGGCTTGATCTCGGGACCCTGGGATCATGACCTGAGCTGAAGGCAGACGCTTAACCGACTGAGCCACCCAGGCGCCCCACAAAAATGTTGACAGATCACATTAAGAATGATTTTAAAGTAGGAAATGTGGTAAGGTTGGGCCTTGAACAACACAAATTGAACTGCACGGGCCCATTTATATGCAGATTCTTAAAAATAAATACAGTACAGTACTGTAAATGTATTTTCTCTTCCTTATGATTTTCTTAATAACAGCTTCTTTTCTGTAGCTTATTATACAAATAGAGTGTATAATACATATAACACGCAAAATATGTGTTAATTGACTGTTTATGCTCTTGGTGAGGCTTCTCGTCAACAGCAAGCTATTAGGAATTAAATTTGAGGGGAGTGAGAAGGTATACCCGGGTTTTTGGCTACGTAGAGGGTCAGTGCTCCCCCCCCCATGTTGTTCAAGGGTTCATTGTACTTTGTGTCAAAGCAGGTTTTGGTGTTTGCTCCCATCACTGAAAGATTTTTGGGTTTGGATAAAATTCTGGAAACTACATTTAGCATACTTCACAGTATCTAGTTATAAGTAGCATCTCCGCAGGAATTTTCTAGAAGTTGTGATCTGGTAGTGAGGTGTCGAGACTGAGCGATTCGGAGAGGGTGATGAATTGCCTTCCAAATCCAGTCAGAAAACAAGGATGCAGAGGCAGCCCCAGTAGAGGATTCACTGGGTCCACGGAAGTCAGGAAGAGGAGAGCTGACGTTGGGTGGGGGTGGGTGCCTGTGGGATGTATCGTTGGTGAACCCCAGCAAGAAATGGAAGGGGGCTGCATGCAAAATTCCACGTGGACCATGAACTCGTCTTCTCTATCGTCTATTTGTCACATGGCAGTCTTGCTGCAGCACTTCTGGAAAGCGTGTGTGTGGTGGGGGGTGCTTTTCTGAGCTGCTTTCCTTGGGGTCTTTCATTAGGGCCTGACTGGTTGGTGAGTGGGAGAGAAGGAACAAGACAGGTAAGATCTAGTGCTTCCCCTTGGGGAGCTGGCTGCCCTGGGAAGGTGCAGGGTCTGCTCTCTCCTGTGTGTCCTGGTTCACAGGGGCCCAATGGGGAGGAGTCTGCAGAGGTCAGCGCGGCCCACCCTTCTTTGAGTTTTCATCTTTGAACCCCAGTTGTCTCCTTGGGAATCTCATAAGGGAGGAAGGCTCAAGTTCAAATATATTGCAGTCTTTCTGTTACCAGGGAGCCTTCAGGTTATCACGTCATCTCATCGCAGAACCACCGACAGACTAAATCAGACATTGTGACTGGACACGGTTCAGGTGGGGGAACCAAAGGGTGGAGGGAGTTTTGGGCCTTGGGTCTAGGACAACCTTGTACGGACCTGTCCTGTCATGTCCTGGCTGCCTTCAGGGTCTTTGGGGGGGCAAGATCGAAACTGGCTGCTAGTGCTTAGTAAAGAAGGTTTCTTCCCTCAAGGAAAGAATCCACCCCCAATCCAACCCTTAGGTTAGGGAGTATCTGGGGGGAAGTTCAGTTTTCCAGCTTCATGTTTCCATAGGAAAAACCTCAACGAATTGGTCTAACTAACCCTCTCCCATCCTTAGAGGCGCTCATTGAGAGGCGTTTCCCCACTCCCGGAGCACCTGCTGGAGCATAGTCTGTGCCAACCAGGGTGCAAAGGCCACATCCTGAGTGGCCGATTCTGATGCAGCAACCCGGTGGTAGTCATCGCCCCCCTCCGGCTGTGAAGTCATTGACTTGGGAAGAGCTTTTGCAGTGCATTTGCTTTTCAAATAGATTATTAGTGAAACTTAATTTTTTAAGTGGTATCCAGAGAAATTGCAGGGTTTCCCATAACTTGGTCTCATCAGAGTGTCTCGTGCAAAGACACACAGTCCAGCAACAAAAAAATACTTCTATTTTTCAGGCTCTGTTATAGTCACCTTACAATGATCTCATTCACTTCTCACCGTAAGTATTTTTCACCACGTTTTTATAGATGAGGAAACACACATGTGTGTGTGTGCGCACACACACACACACACACACACACCCCACATACCAATAGAGAATGGCTACCTCGTGCCAGGCACTCTGCTAGGTGCTAGGACTAGAATGGTGAGTGAACAGCAGTCCTTGCCTTCTTGGGGTTGCAGTCAAGTATGTGAAGGCAAGGGGAGGAAAATAAATATCGTATATATCTGTAACTACCAGGGAACCCGACCAAGGACCGGGGAGCAAGGAAGGTGTCCTTGAGGAAGGCATATTTCAACTCAACCCTAGCATGTTTGATGGCAAAGCCTTTTAAAACCCCAATTAGTTGAGAACTGTTGAAGTCATGAATCTTAGGTCCCAACAGACCTGGATTCAGGTCCTAGGGGTTTTTTTGTTTTAGTTTTTTGGGTGTTTTTGCTTTTTTTTTTTTTTTCCTCTCTCTCTGTGTTAAACCAAATAATTTTCAGTTTCAATGTCATAGAGTGCCGATGATGATGGTGGCGATAGGACAATGACAGCCATCTCATAAGGTAAGGATGAAAAGCAATTCTATATATAAGTGTATAGCTCAGTGTCTGGCATCTGGATTTTCTTTTCTGTTCCTCTTGCTCTTGTCCACTTTTTCCTTCATCTTAGTTAAGCAGTCTTAGTTCTGATTCCCAAGAGTCTTGCTGTTGGTCGTAAAGTCCTCCTCCTTTTGGAATGTTCCTTTTGCACAGGACATTCATGCAGATAGAATTGCTACAGGTATGTTCTCATACCCAAACTCCCTGAAGTAGATATGTAAATTAGGTGCCCCACCTTGCAAACAGAAGATCCATTGCTTAGGAGAGAAAAAGCCCTCACCATGAGTCAAGGATTAAAAACAAACAAACGAACGAACAACCAGGATAGCTTATCTCCAACAGCATGCTCTCCAGTTGGCCAGATTTTCTCAGCCCTGATTCTTTGGGGTCTTACTTTTCTCAGGTAAGTTGGAGACCTCTGCTCATTGCTCCCTCTGTTTGCTGTGCAGGTTGTGGCAACCTTGCTGAGCCTGCTCACCCAGGACACAATTACTGCCAATTGCATTGGGATATTTTGTGTGAGAGAATGCCCTATTACAAAGCACACAGAGAGAAGCAAAACACTGATTATTTAATTTGCATTGTTTTTCCATGAATCTAAAGAAACTCCCTTCTGCACGGAACGTGGAGGCAAAATGATTAAGACAAAACAATGAAAATAAAATAAAATAAACCTACTTGCTTTAAAGAAAAGGGTTGAGGGGGGGACTCACGGAAGCAGAGGCAGTCATAAAAAACAATGTTATTTAAATAATACTATATCTCTCCTGCCTTATCATTCTGATTACATTCAACTAATCTACAAAATTGAAAGGTAATGAGCAGTATTTCCTTAAAGCACATTAAATAATAGTGTCAAAATGCAAATTTATTCATTAAGTATAGATGAGTGTGTTAAATATTCATGAATTGTTGCTCACAGTATATAATTAATCCCATGGTCTTTGTGTCCAAAGCATTGAGAAGATAAAGGGTTGCACCACCACTGTTAGGGAATTATGTCAGTCCCAAAAATACCCCTCAGGGTAAAGGTCGGGTATCTAGCAGATCCCAATCTGGAACTTCATTTTATCAATATAGTACATGGTATTTTAATAGGGACATGGTCATCTGATGACACAGATTTAGTTTTTCAACTCCTGGTGCCTGATAGTCTAGGTGGAAAATAGATATTTCAGGCCTGAAGAAGATCTTGCTTGGCTTGAATATGCCAGATCTGAGATTCTCTTTGTTTATGACTTTGGGGAAATGGAAGCATTTTATGAAAGTCCCCTTCTTAAACAGAAAGTGTCATGTTTTACATCCTTTTCTTTTTTCTTTCTTTCTTTCTTTCTTTCTTTCTTTCTTTCTTTCTTTCTTTCTTTCTTTCTTTCTTTCTTTCTTTCTTCTTTCTTTCTTCTTTCTTTCTCTTCCTCCTTTCTTTTTCTTTCTGCCTTCCTGCCTTTCTTTCTTTTAAGATTAATTCTTCCATTTGCGATGGAGCAACATCCCAAGTTTTTTTCCCCCTAGTTTTATAATCTTTTGGAAATACAACCCATTTTTTCTCTATGGCCCATCTCATTCAGAGCCATATGGAATTTAAAAATAATTTCTCTCCTGAAATGATGCTAATGTATCTTTGTAAGTTCTGGAAAATTAAAACCACCCATTCGTAGTGTGTCTGATTTACTTTCTAGATTACTTGTAGTATTGTTTATTTTAATTCGTGAGTATTGTCAGTCTTTGGAGAAACTCATAAGTGTAAAATAGTAAATGAAAGAAAATTCAGATTTTTCCAAAAGTCAAAAAAAAAAAAAAAGAACTATAAGTTTTATTCTTCTTTTTGTATCTAAGTTTATTAATGAATTTTACAGTGTTTGGAAATTTTAAAGCTAGAAACCAGGTTTTTCCAATTCTGTGACTTATCAGTAATGAGCTAGCTATGTATGTCTTTTATGTAAAGCTATATAAAAATACCTTTATGCCTGTTTGGATTGGATTCTTGTTCTCGATTCTTTACCCTCCATATAGTATACTTTTACAACCCTACCTTTGGCATGTGATTTTTGCAATAGATTCTCCAAGAGTAGCCAAAGTATATTTCTCTGCTCCATTGATGTGGGTCTTGGCCATATAACTTGTTTTGTCCAATGAACTGTTAGCAGAAGTGAAAGTGGGCCAGCTCAAAGCCAAGGCTTCAAGAGGCATCATGTGTTTGTACTCCCATTCCCTCATGCTTTTGTCATTCACCACTAGAAAAACATATCCCAGGGAGCTGCTAGTCCAAAAAGTATGAAAGGAAAAATGGATCTCTCTTAGGCTGCAGCCAAGACCAGCTGAATTCCATACAAATCTGAGCATACCTGCAGGTCTGTAAGAGTGAACACAATTCTTACAATAGTCTACTGGGTTTTGAAATGTGTATATGTTTATTGTGGGAAGTATACACAATATGAAATTCACCATTTTAATCATTTTTAAGGGTATAATACTGAGTCATTAAGGACATTCACATTGTTGGGCAACCATCACTACCATCCATCTCCAGAACTTTTTCATTTTCGCCATCTGAAACTTTTTATCCATTAGACACTTGTTCCCTTTTTTCCTTCCACCAACCCCTAGCAACCATTTTGCTTTTTCTTGCTATGAATTTGATTATTCTAAGAACCTTATATAAGAGGAATCTTACAATTTTTGTTCTTTTGTGGCTGGCTTATTTCATTTAGCATGTCTTCAAGGTTCATCCATGTTCTAGCTTATGTCAAAATTAAATTCCTTTTTAAGGCAGAATAATATTCCATTACATGTGTATACAACATTTTGTTTATCCTTTCATCTGTCAATGGACACTTGGGTTGCTTATTCCTTTTGGCTATTGTGAATAATGCTGTTACGAACAAGGCTGTACAAACTTCTATTTGAGTCCCTTCTTTCTCTTCTTTTGAGTGTATACCCAGAGGTGGAATTGCTGGATCATGCCATCATCCTGTGATCAATATTTTGAGGAATTTCCATACTGTTTTACTGTTTCCTGCAGGTTCTGGGCCCTTTTTATATTCCCACCATTTCCCGCATCACTTATCATGGCAGCTCTGTTAGAATTTGATTCCTGGGAAAAACAGAAATGTGTGGGAGCTTGGAACATTTAACTTTCCCAAGTCCTCAGATTCCATCTGTGGCAGCGGGCAATGTGGAGTAGTGGAAAGTATTTGAGATTTAAAGACTGAGAATCCTGAGGTCAAATCATGTTTCTGTGTTGGTTTCTTGATGACCTTGCACAAATATTTCAACCCTTCAAAGGCTCTGCTCTGTTATTTATAAAATGGAATTGTGCATATTACAGGGTTATTGTAAGAGTTACATGAGATAATATATATATGAAAACGCCTAGATGAGCATCTGGTGAAAGGAAACCATTTTACACATGAGTTCCCTTCCCCTTCCACTGTCCCAGACTGTCGATGTTTGACAAAGACAACAGCAGCAGCAATGATAACTTTCATCTTTTGGGTGCTTATTTAATGCTAAATGCTGTGTTAACTACTTTACAATTACTATATCAAGACCCATGATTTCTAGTAATGCCTGGGGTAGTTTTCCTATGGGTATCCACGGGGCAATGTCCTGGTCTTCCTCAAATTTTTACTTAAAAGTCATCTTCCCAATGAGACTTATCCTGACCACCTTTTTACTTGTGTTTTCTCTCTGTGTTTCACTTTGAATAGATTCTATGGCTTCAGATTCAATTTGTATAGATTCTATATCTTCAAGTTTACCAAATTTTTTCTTTCTCAGTTATCTACTGTTAATTTCATCCAGTAGTTTTCAATCTCATACATTGCAATTTTCATGTCTAGAAATTTCATGAGTCTTTTACATATATGTCTTTACTTAACTTTTTTGAATATATTCAGTTATAAGAACTGTTTTAATATCCTTGCCTGCTAATTCTAATATCTGTATCATTTCTATATTGATCTTAATCAATTGATTTTTCTTTATATTTTCTTGCTTCTTTGCATTCCTAGTCATTTTTTGTTGAATGCCAGATGTTGTAAATTTTACTTTGTTGAGTACTGGATATATCTGTATTTTTATAAATAGTCTTAAACATTTTTTTGGAACACAGTTAAGTTACTTAGAAGCAGTTTAATCCTTTCAACTTGTTCTTAACACTTGCTAGCTGGAACCAGAGCAGTATTAAGGATAAGGCTAATTACACTTCATACTCAGTCAAGAACTTTCTTAGAACTGCTCTCAGCACTGTATAAATGATGAGGTTTTCCAGTCTTGCTGATGAAAATGGGCTCTATTTCTGGCCCTATGTGAACCTGGAAATTGTTCCCTCTAATCCTTTGAGGTATCGGCTTCCCTGGTCTAAATGTGTGTGCTAATAAGCATCTAGAGACTCTAGTGGGACCTTCTGCAAATCAACAAAATTCTGCATCTGTGTATTTTTCTCCTGTCTTGTACTCTGTCTTGCCAACTCTTATCACCTTGGTTTCTCTAGAATCCCAGCTTCTTCTTCTTTACTCAGGGTAACCACCAGAATTTATTTGGGTTCCCACTTCCTGAGAAATGGCTTGGACACTCTTTCAAGTAGTAAGCTGGGACAGTGATAAAGCTTACCTCATTTGTTTTCCATTTCTCAGAAATTACTGTCTTTTGTTGCCTGGTGTACAGTATCTTGAAAACCTATGTTTTGCATATTTTATTTTCTTGGTAGTTTCAGGCAGAAGGGTGAATTCAGCCTTTCCTCATCCTGGTCAGAAGTCTTTAATTATTTTTGAATTTTATTATTAAAACTGTATGTTTTATGTACATATCACAAGAAATGTCAGAGGGCTTTAATTTACTTTTGTCATTTATTGGTGGGGAAAGCTACTTTTGACATGTGTACTGGTCAATACTGTTCCATTTTTTATGATAAATTTAGGGACTTGGAAGGAGAAACCACATGAAAACCTGGAGCTAATCATCTTTTCTGTAAATAACACACCACCAACAGCAAAAGATAAAATAAAGAATGCTTTTGTTTTCCCTTGTGAGTGTTTGGAGGTGAAAAGGGCAGAAAAACATCTGGATATAATTGGAATTACCAGAAGGCAGGACTGCAGACACACAAGCTGAATTTCAGGACATCTTTTATCATCATCAGTCAAATTATTAATAAGACAAAAGAATACACTGTGTAAAGCATTAGAATAGGATGGTGTCATTGTGAAGGACATCTCTTTGAGGTGTCATGATAGATGGAAATGAATAGCGACTACAGTGATTCTTCACTCTGGAGTTGTGAGACCATAGATGCCCAGAGTGATAAACAAAAGGCAACACTAAGCAAGGCTACATTTGCATGGTCTCTAGTGGGAAAGCTGAGTTTGGGTTGCTTGATATAACATGGTTAGGCTATGAAGTGGGCTGAGGGCTATGGCACCCGAAATTTCCTTAGATAGTTGGGTATGGAGTTAAGGGTGAGGAAGCAGGTGTGAAGGCACCTCTGCCTGCCTAAGTATCACTGGTGATGCAGGGCCATTTCTGGTATCTGAGAAGTGATCCTAGATTATTTGCTTATCTTTAACCAGATGCCTCATCTCATGTTTATATATTCAATTCTGTTTTCACGGCACAAATTGAAGTGGTTATTGTCAACTCTCACCAAACTGAATCTCAGAGGTGATCAGAAGCCCTAAGGATGGCCTGGAGTCCAAGCTATGGTGCACTGGGCTGTTAAAACAAAACTTTGCACTGAGCTTGATTCTTTTCTGTCTCTGCAGGTGCTTTCTCAGCTCTCCCTGTAGTTCTTATGCCCCCTGAAATAAATTGGAAAGAGTTCAGCCTTCACAGACAGTTAGGCCTGGAATAAAATTCTGCTTAGTTGCTTATTAGCAGTCTGATCTTGAGCAACTTACTTAACTTCTCTGAACCTCACTTTCTTCATCTGTAATGGGGGAAAATAATAGCACTTACCTCACAGAGACGAGTGAGGATTAAAAGATCTCTCTTTACATTTTAATGAAAAGATCTCTGTAGTTTTTATGCTTGAAATAACAGTCTTTAATTCTTGTTCCCTTTGATATTATCTATGAATAGTCCTTATCTTCCTCCAACCCCATCACCTCTCTTTCCCATGTCTTATTTCTGCCAACTATCTTCTTCCCCAAGATCTTCCTATGTTTATTGTTGTTGTGTCATATATTTCTACATAAAAATATTCTATACTCCACAAACTGATTATTATTATTGTTTTATGCCATCAATATTCATTACTTATGTATTTATCCTTAATATTCTTTTTTTAAAATTTTTATTTATTTATGATAGTCACACACAGAGAGAGAGAGAGAGGCAGAGACACAGGCAGAGGGAGAAGCAGGCTCCATGCACCAGGAGCCCGACGTGGGATTCGATCCCGGGTCTCCAGGATCGCGCCCTGGGCCAAAGGCAGGTGCCAAACCACTGCGCCACCCAGGGATCCCTTCTTTTTTTTTTTTTTTTAAAAAGATTTTATTTCTAAGTAATCTCTACACCCACATTGGGCTTGAACTCACAATCCCCAGATCAAGAATTGCATGCTGTAGTGACTGAGCCAGCTAGGTGTCCCTCTATTGCTCTTTGCTCTTGCATTTCTGTGTTTCCATTTGGGATGGATTTCTATCTTCTGTCTTAAGAAATCCTTTCCTATTTATTTCAGCCCAGATTTACTGGTGACAATTTCATTTATGTGAAAATGTCTTTGTTTTTACTCTACCCTTATAGGATATCATCTCTGGCTATAAAATTTAAGGTTGGCAGTTTTGAAGATGGTATTGAATTATCCTCTGGTATCATTGAGAAGCCATCTGTCAGTATTATTTTTGCTCTTTTAAAATTAATCTGTCCTTTTTTCCTTCAGTTGTTTTTAAGGTTTGTTTTTTTTTTTCTCTCTCTCTCTCTCTTTCTCTCTCTCTTTCTTTCCAGTTATGTTATGAAGTGCTCAAGTGTTGCTTTCTTTGTATTTATCCTTCTTGGAGTTTAAAGTACTTTTTGAATCTGTGCTTGATGATTTTTGTTTGTTTGTTTGTTTTGTTTTAGAACATTTCTTGGCCATATATTTTCAAATCTTTTAACCTTCTCTTTCTTAGATTTCATTTACATGTGTATTACTCTTTTTCCTGTGCTTTAGCCTGGATGTTTACTATTGACCTATCTTCCAGGTTAGTCCTTTATTTGGATATATCTAGTCTACAACTGAACCCATCTATTGAGTTCTTATTTTGTTTTTGAAGTTTTCTGTGGTACAATTTTATTTGATATTTTGGTTATCCGTTGTATATTTTTAAAAAGCAGATTAGACAGTTATTTTGTTTTATGTAGGATCACTCCAATATTTTATTTCCCATAAGTTCATTTCCATTGTCTGCTATTTTCCTTGTTGATCCCTTCTACTACCTTGTCTAATACGTTTTTATTTTTTTAAATATTTAGATTTTGCACATGAGAAAATACAGAAATAATTTAACTCTGGGTCATACTGTTTTCCTAGAAGAAGGGTTTTTTGTTAGTTTTGTTTTGTTTTGTTTGTTTTCTTGGCAGGCAGTTAGGCTGGGGGCAGATCACTTTAATTCAATTTGAGATTGAGATGAGATTGAGATTGAGATTGAGATGATTAGAATTCAGTTTCATGTGGGCTGATTTATTTCTTGTTAGCCTTTTTTCTAGTGAGAAGTCCTTTAAGGGTCTCAACTGAAAGTTTTAGGTGTTTGTCATAGCTCCTTGTTAGTAGAACTTGAACTTTTTACTCTCAAGCTCCATAGACTGTTGAAAACTTTGCCTAGCGTCTCAGTGTCTCAGAGGCTGCCTACAAATCAGCAAATGCTTTGAAGAGAAAAAAAGCAGAGATAAAATCTGGCTTATTTCTTTATTTCCCTTCTCCAAGGATCTTGGTTTCTTGAATCCTTGATAGCTCCCAACGGTTTCCATTTTTTTTTTTGTTCATATTTTATCCAGACTTCTCAGTTGTTCTTGGCAGTGAATGTTGGTCTTGTACAAGTTAGTATGCCATCACTGGAATCAGAAGCTCTTATCATACTTTTTAAGGTGCAATGTTTGACGTACATATTTTATCTTTACTACTAGGAGATAAATAAATAGAAGATAAATAGATAGATAGATAAATAAATAGATAGATAAATAGAAGATCTCTTCTATTCCTAGAAGAGAGGCCCATTTTTGTAAATGTAACACCTTACCCTACATATAGTAAGTACCTATATTTTCTGACTGACCGAATTAATAAATTTTTTATTGGAATCTCCCAATTTATAAAATAATATTAAACTCATTTTCTTCAGGAGTTAAAGATTTCCCATAAAGATGCTATTGAGGAGTCATTGTGATAAATGAATATAGACTCCGAAAAGTGAGCCAGGTAAAGTACATCAAAGTTTTAAAATAATGTCAGAAATGTCAGACACAGAAATTCTAAAAACCTTTAACTCCCCAGGATTTATTCATTTTACACAAAATAGGTGTTCAGCTAGTGACACTTTGATCCAATATCCTCGTGTTGTCAGAATTCAGAAGCCTTAAGGCTTCAAAGTGCTCTTCTGATTTTGATCCAAAACCATAATCAGGTTTTGATCCATTGCAGACAAGAGATTTAATCTCTAGAGTCCAGGGGCAGCTATGGCACCAGAGGAACCATAAATGCAGAGACCAAAGGCCCAGCAAGGAGCAAGCAACTGATAAATGTGTTGCTAAAAATGTCTGTCTACTTCCTTCTTCCCTTTCTTCGATTACTTGCCATAGCCATACTTTTTTTGTACTTTTTTGAATTATAGTTTTTGTTGTTTATTTAAGAAATATATTTAGTGTTTACCATGAGCTAAATGCCATGTAAATACTAGGGCTGGATAGATGCAGATGGGCATATGAAAGTATTAAATAGAATACTTGACCTCCAAATGGAGAAGCAGGTAGGAGTGTGTGTGTGTGTGTGTGTGTGTGTGTGTGTGTGATATGACAAAGAGAGTAGATAGTGTAGACAGAATGAAACCAAAGCTAGCTTTCAAATTCCAGATTTAAACCTTATGGTGGAAAATATATTTATTGAACGAACAAATGAATTTCAAGGAAATTGTTGAAAGGTAGGTTCTGATTGCTACCAAACTTGCTTAATTTTTAGATCTGAGGTGCTTGAAACTTAAGTCACAGGAAGACAGTAAGTTAGGTTTGCAGAATTTGGCAAAGGATATTTCAAAATAAAAGCACCTCTGAATTTTGCCTAGTTTTGTAAATGTTAAAAGGAATTCTAAGATTCCAACAGATAAGAGTATGTGGGAACTCACTGATCCTAAAACTGGAGTTTTTATCTGAGTCGTACACTCCAGGAAAATTTGCACAGGGGAAGAAGTCTCCATGGGGGAATGTGAGACAGTAATCAGGTTCAGCAGAGGGTTCCCTCCCCATGTCACTTCACGGCTGACCAGTCAGTCCTGGAAACTCAGCCAGGAGAGAGTCAGACTGCTTTAGATTGAATAGTCTTAAACCAGTTGAGTGGATTATTTGATGTGGTGAATCCATAAATATAATGACTGATTTATCCAAGATGGGCTCAACCAAATTCTTCCTCTTACCGAAGAAGAATGATCATGGTAAACATTTCTCTTTCAACTCCTCAGTGAAATATTTTATAACTGGCCAAACTGAGGAATAAAATCTTTTGATAAATAAGAGGTAACATTTTGTTAATCTTTCTTTGTTTGGCAGTTATTTATTGAATATGTACATGTTACTAGATTCTTGGGGAATCATAAATGAATGATATTGGTTATTATTCAGAACAGTTTGACTGCTACTAATAGAAAATCTGCAAATAATACCCTTAGCAGGACAGGGCTAGTATGTTACTGATTTCCAGGTAATTTTCACCATTTATGTTGTCATAATCCAAGTTCACATTCACGTTCTCAGATAAAGTAGAGGGGACAAAGGATAGGAAACCTTCATTATTATCATTTTTGTTTACATACAAAAAATAACTTCTGTGTACAGTTTCAAGTTTTAAAACATACATAGATTTGTGTAACTACCACCACAAAAAGGACACAAAACAGCTTTCTCAGCCCCCCAAATTCCTTCATACTACTCCTTTGTAGTCAACACCCACCCATTGACAAACTCAACCCTTGGAAACCAGTGATTTATTCTCTATCCCTATACTTTTGCCTTTTAAAGAATGTCATATAAATGGAGTCATGGGGATGCCTGGGTGGCTCAGTGGTTGAGCATCTGCCTTCGGCCCAGGGCATGATCTTGGGGTCCTGGGATCAAGTCCCACATCGGGCTCCCTGCAGGGAGCCTGCTTCTCCCTCTGCCTGTGTCTCTGCCTCTCTCTCTGTGTCTCTCATGAATAAATAAATAAATAAAATCTTTTTAAAAAATGGAATCATGTAGTAAGTTTTTGTTCTGGCTTCTTTCACATAGCGTAATGCACTTGAGATTCATTAATATTGTGTTCATACTTTTTTTAAATTGCCAAGTAATATTTCACAGTGTGGATGTACTGCAATTAATCCAATCACTTGTTGAAGGACACTTTGGCCATTTTCAGTTTGGGTGATTATGAGTAATAGTGATATACTCATAGACAGATTTTTGTTCTGAACATCGGAGTAGGATTGCTGGGTCATAGGGTAAGTATATGCTTAACACCATAAGAAACCCTGTTTCCAGTGTGGCTGTCCCATTTTACATTCTTTTCCCCAATGTCTGAGCATTCAGATTGCTACACATCCTCATCAGCATGTAATATTGTGATATTTTGTTGTTTTTATTGCTTTGCTTTTTTTGTTTGTTTTGGGTTTTTTTAAGCCATTCTAATAAGTATGTATGTGGTGGTATATCATATAGTTTTAATTTGCATTCCCCTAATGACTAATAGTGCTGACCATTGTTTCAAGTAGTTATTTCAATCGTATATTTTCATTCGTGGAATGTCTCTAGGTGGCTATTTTTTTTTTAAGGTGGCTAATTTTATATGTCTACTTGGTTAGGCCACAGTATCCAAACATTTGGTCAAACACATTTGAATATTGCTATGAAGATATTTTTAGGATGAGATTAACATTAAAATCAGTAAGCTTTGAATAAATCAGATTATTCTCTATAATATGCCTCATCCATTCAAAGGCCTTAGGAAAAAGGACTTACCTCGCTCAGAATCCTGACTGCCCAATTCTTTTGTCCATTTTTATATTGGGTTGTTTTGTTTTGCATTATTGAGATTTGAGAAGTCTTTATGTAGTCTTGTTATAGATTGAATGTTCATGTCCCCAAATTTATATGTTGAAGCTCTAACCCAATGTGATGGTAGTAGGAGATGGAGCCTTTGGGAGGCAACCAGATTTAGATGAGACCATGAGGGTGGGGTTTTTGAGATGATTAGTGAGTGCCCTTATAGAGAAGAAACCACTGAGGGCATGTCCTTCTTGCTCTCTTTGTCTCTCCCTTCATCCACTATGTGAGCACACAGCAAGAAGACAGTCATCTGCAATCCAGCAGGAGGCCTCTCACCAGGCACCAAATTGGCCAGCATCTTGCTCCTGGACTTCCCAGCCTTCACAAATGTGAGAAGTAAATGTGTGTTGTTTAAGCCAATCTGTTTGTGGTGTTGTGTTATAGCAACCCAAGCTGACTAGAACAGTTCTGTATAAAAATCCTTTGTTAGATATGTGATAGGCAAATATTTTCCCCATGCTGTAGCTCTTTTTTATTCTCTCAAGAATGTTTTTCGCCTAGAAACATTTTCAATTTTTATGAAGTTCAATTTTTCAATTTTTCCTTTTGTGAATTGTGCTTTTGGTGTCGTATATATAAGAACTCTTTGCTTGATTCAAGATCATTAAGAATAATTGGATATCACTAAGCAAAACGAAACAAAAAACCTAGATCCATTCCTCAAGCAAAACACAAGTTAATTCAAAATGAGTCTCTTGTTGGAGAGAGAACTTTGTAGGGAAAAAGAAATTTCTTTCTTTCTTTCTTTCTTTCTTTCTTTTCTTTTCTTTTCTTTTCTTTTCTTTCCTTTCCTTTTCTTTTCTTTTCTTTTTTCTTTCTTTCAAGAGAGAAAGAGTGTGTGTATGGGTGTGTTCCTGAGCAAGTGTGGGGGTGGGGGGCAAAGAGAGAAGGAGAGAGAATCTTAAACAGGCTCCATGTCCAGTGTGGAGCTTAACTGGGGCTTGATCTTAGGACCCTAAAATCATGGACTGAGCTGAAATCAAGAGTTGGACCCTTAACCACCTGAACCCCGCAGGTGCCCTTGGGAGATTTTTCAGTCCATGTATGCATGCATACACGCACTCTTCTCAGAATACCTAGAGTGCTGTAATCCAGGGGATATGAGAGGAAAAACAGACAATGCATTCACTGCTGAATGGGATATTCTTCACATTTTTGTTTCTATCTCCAGTCTGGCTGGTATTACTTACTTTTCAGAGTTCTCAGACAGTTCTTTATTTTTTGACTAGGGATTTCAGCTGTAAGCAGTGAGAGAGAGGATGCTCGCTCCTTAAATGGAATCAGAAAACTATCAGCCATTTTGAAAGAAGGTTGTAGCCTCAAGCTTACACAGCACTCAGGTTCACATCTCACTGATCAGAACTTAATAATATGACCATACTCAGCTGCAAAGATGAAAGACTAAATGCACAGCCAAAAACTAGAGGCTTTGTCATGACAGAAGAATCGAAAAATATACTAAGGAACACCTAGCAGTTTCGACACCACTATTCTTACCTTCAAAAATCTCAATGTCTTAATAGGGGAGAAAGGCATGCAAGCCATGAGTTACATTATTATATTGTAAGTGTTAAGAAAGATTTGTCCCAGAGAGCATAGTTTCCACACTGAAGTCTCTGGAATCTAGGGTGCTCTGGGGATAGTCATATAGGTCTCAAGTCTATGACATATTTTGCAAAACTCTACAGAAGTCTTATGTTTACCTTTGATTAGTTTCCAAAAGTTAGCAAAACATTACATTTCTTTTCCTTTGGTTGGAAGTCTATCAACTCAATTAGTAATTCTAGTTTTTTCATCCTGATTAGAAATTTAGAAAATTTCCCAGTTTTTAAAAATATAAAACAAATCACTTTTTATTTAATAAGTGCAATATAGTAGACAATATATTTCAAAACATGTTGTCGATTTTATTAGTCTAGATTCTTTTGACAAGTAAAATAGTAAAAATCCAATTGAATTCTTACTTTTTATGAAACAAAGAAGAAAAGAGGCATTTATTTGCTCACACAATTGAGAAAAACATACAAAATAAGCATTATTCATGATTTTTTGAGGGTTCAAAGTATCACCAGCTACCTTTTTGTCTCTTCACTTCTATGCAGCTTGGGTATTTTTCCAAGTGAAAGGAAGATCCCTATTGGCCATATAGGTTACTAGTAAACCTTCATAGCAACGTCACTGGGAAGAGTCAATTTGTCTCTTCCAGAATTTGTGCTTCAATCACAGGAATAAGATCTGATATGACTATGGTGGGATAGATACACATTCTACCAATCACCATGGGCAAGATGATATGATCCAAAGTTTGTCCCATCATGGATTAGAGGCTCACCCTGATGATCATAGTTTGTTACTAGATGAAGAAAGGAAAAAGAAAACAATCTGCTTTGGGAAAGGAAAAATAACAGCTACTAAGCATTAATATAGAGTACAATAAGAGACTCAAATATTAAACCTGAGATTACTTGCTTGTCTTCTGGTTGAGTATCTTATTTTTTTAACCAACTCCATAGCTGTATCATCCACTAAGTCTTTCCATTGAGAAAGATCACAATCAAAAAAGTTTCTGAAATTATTACTTAGAATATATTCCAAATTTAACTTTTTTCTTTCTCTTGAGACTTCTGAATTGTCACTTTGTGTCTCCAAGTCAGGAATATTTTCTGTCATTAGAGCCAGAGACAAAATATCAACTTCATTTTAGCCACGGGTGGTGTAGATCTGAAAGCTCTTTATTTTATTTTTTCTCCATTCCTTTGCCACATTCCAGCTGTGATACAGATAACCTAGCACCAGGTCTGAGTGTTAATTTGAAATATTATATAGTTTCCAACTTAAAGAAAAGTTCCAAACTGTTTTTACTTAAACTTTCAGCTGTCACTTAGTAAATATTTATTAAACGAATAAATTATAAATGAATATCGCTCTTTCAGAATATCAAATAGAAAAGATACTTTTGTCTTTTGGGTTTTTATTTTGAGATATTGTGATTTCTCCTCTATACACTTTTATGATGCATGTTTCACCCTAAATAAAAATGTGATTTCCGTTCTTTTTTCTTTTTTCTAGCCTGTGGCTCATGCATTTCTGGAAACAGTTCCTAACATCACATCAATTTTAAAAACTTGACTGCATTTTTCACTGTTTCTGTCATCTTTCCATCATCTCAGAGCCTATCTGGTGCCAATATGTCTGGGATTCTCTATTCCCAATGTGTTTGTTCCTGTTAGGGAAGCCAAATAATAAACAAAGCATATTTAGAAACAGACTTTAGTTCCTCAGCTCTTGATATTGACTGAATTAATACTCTTTCATTTATACCTATGAATCCTGCTATGCTTCTTTTTTCCACCAGAACTCCACTCTAAATGTGTACTAGTCTTTTCTCCATTCATTTGTACATTTATAAACATGCTAACTTCTTGACAACTTTCCCCTTCTTTTTCTTTTCTTTTTTTTTTTTTTAAAGATTTTATTTATTTATTCATGAGAGACACAGTGTGAAAGGCAGAGACACAGGCAGAGGGAGAAGCAGGCTCCCACAGAGAGCCTGATGTGAACTCCATCCTGGAACCCCAGAATCATACCCTGAGCCAAAGGCAGATGCTGAACCACTGAGCCACCCAGGTATCCCTCCCTGTCTTTTTCTTGATTTTTTTTTTATAAAGGCAACTCCATGGGGTTATTTTTAGTTGTATTCATTCTTTCAAATTATATACTAGATTTATTACAACTGTGGATATGTTGGTCAATTTGATCCATGGTCAATCCTGACATAGGAAAATGTGGAAATTTTAACATCAAAATGAGAAACTGAGACGTCATCAATCTGTCTTTTCCTTTTACTATTTAGAATTCACATATCTTCCCTCATATTCATGCATCACTTTCATGTGGAAGCTTTTTTACCTCTTGTAGGTAGAGATGGAGGGGTAGGTAGATTGTGGGTACTCCATAATGATCCTGACTATTAGTTCACGGCTTTATGTAATCCCCTCCTCTTTAAGAGCTTGGTTCCCACCAATAGAATACCTCAACATTGAGGTGATGTCATGCTCATGATTAAATTACAAGCGATTATAATTTTATCTTGCTAGCAGACTGTCTGTCGTGACTTTGATAAAGCAAGCTGCCATGTTGGTGAGCTGCCCCACAGAGAGGCCCACATGGCAAGGAGCAAGTTTACAGCCCTCAAGGAACAGAATCTAGCCAACAGCCACAGGAGCTTGGAAGTGGATCCTTCCCCAGCTGAACTTTCAGATGGGGTATCAACCTTTAATAGCAACTTTGTGAGAAACTCTACAGAATAGGTCCCAGATAAGCCATGCCTGCTTTCCTGACTCACAGAAATGGTGAAATAATAAATGTGTGCTGTTTGAAGTAACTAAGTTTGTGGTGATTTGTTACACAACAATAAATAATTAATATAGATGATATTTAGGCCTTTATGATATTCTGTACATATTTTTTATCATAGAATTTATCATACCCTATTCTCTACTACACAGATAACTCCCAAATTTATATATTTAGACTAAATCTTTTTCTTGAGCTTCATATGTAAAAGTTCATTTCAATGTCCTCTGTAATCCTTTTAAAAAGCAAGGCAGATATATGTCTTTGTTTGAAACCTTTCTACGCTTTCTGTGCATTGCTCTTATAGTAAGGTTAAAATTCCTGATGACAGTCTATAAGACTTATTAAGTTGCTTATTTATCCCTAACCACCACTTTTGACTTCTCACTCCTGTGGTTTTCCTCCAGCCAACCATAGTAAGTAAACTTCTAGATTTTTGAAGTTATTGTGCTTTCTCTTTTCATAATTTTCTACACTATACTGTTCCTTGTCCATGCTTATCTTCTTCATACCTCCTTTGCTCAATTTGCTTCCACTCATTTTTCTGATCTCAGCTTAAATTCCCTTTTACCAGGAAGCCTGTCTTGATAAAACCCTTTCCAACTTCTTGTCTGGTTAGGATTTCTTCTGTCATCACCTCCAAAGCACCTGTATTTTTCCTTTTCCAGCACTATCTCATTGTTTATGAATGCCTATTCACTTCTCTGTGTTTCTCACTACCCGATAAACTTCCATAAACGTGGGAACTGTGTTGAAAATTTTCACCCAATAAGTCCTTCATGCCTAGTAGTGTTCCATTTTATTTCCTGTTTACTGTGATGTTCAGGGTCTTTTCGTGTGCTTATTGTACATTGGTACATCTTCCCTTGTGAAACATATGTTCAAATTGGTTGCCCATTTTAAATTGAATTGAAATGTTTATCTTTTTATTATTGAGTTGCACATGTTTTTTATATATTCAGGATACAAATCCTTTGCTGGCTGTGTGTAATGCAAATATTTTCTTCTGTCTGTGACTTATATTTCCATTTTCTTAACAGTGTCTTTTGAAACATTTTTAATTTGATTATATCTCCATTTGATAGTACTTTTCTTTTATGATTTTTGTCTTTTGTATTCAAGGAAATTTTTGTCTAATCCAAAGTCATGAAGATTCTTTACTTTGTTTTCTTCTAGAATTTTTATTATGTTTAGATCAATCATATCTCTTAGGTTAATCTTTCTGTGTGGTGTGAGGTAAGGGCTGAAATGCAAAATTTTTTTCCATATAGATATCCAGTTATTTGGCACCATATATTGATGAGTCTATCCTTTTTTCCATTGAATAACTTTGGCATCTTTATAAAAATCTATTGACCAAGTAAATGTGGATCTCTTTTTGAATTCAATAACTATAGCTTATGAGATCACTTGGGTAGCCCTGCTAACTGAATATATAAAAGAGAAGAATGTTTTGGAAATAACCTAAAATTTCTGCAAAGATTGAAAAGAGACATGGAAGGTATAAATCTTACAGCTAGCTGTCACTTCTCCCTTTACTCATTCTCCACCCAGAGTAAACTCACCTACCACATAGGACCATACTTTTTCCTGAAGTAGGTCACTTCCACAAAGACATAAGTAGGTTAATCAACTCATGAAAGCCATTTAATCAAGGAAGTGTGACTCTCTATTAGATATTCTTTGGATGTTGTAGACAACGAGTGAAAGTCAGGACAGGTGCATATTATGATTTTTACTTTCCCAGACTGTTTCTTAGCCCTACTTAAGTCTCCAGTTAGATGCATATAGCAAGCATTACATTAGAAAATTGTCATTTAAGCTCAGTAGCTAAGTATAGATGAAACGATTATAAGAAAAAGCATAATCAGGGTAATCCACATTCATGGTAACTCCTAAAGCTGAGAGTGAATGCATATCAAGAATAATAATACAAGACTAATTGATCTATATGGATAAAAGGGATAAAACGAATCCATATTTACACCTATATCAGTTCCACATCCTATGTTATTTGAATTCACAGCTATCTTTGAAATGTCTTTGAAAGGTACTGTTTGTTCAATGAATACATTTAAAAATAGTACCAGAGCCTTGACTGAACTCTGGGGTCCACTAGCAGATTTCAGGGCAGACAGGAGAAGAGGTTTTAGCATTTTACTATACTATGGGCATTTTCATTTCACTTTTCAAAAATAACTCCTAAATTTTCCAACAAACATTGCTCTTCCTGAACAAGATGCAGCTGTCAGAAAGCCTCATTTGCGTTAGATGAAAGTGTCTTTATGTCTTGGTGACTGTCTCCTGTATTAATGATTTTTATAAGGCATTGTTAATAGAAACTGAAGGTGCAATTCCTGAGATCCACCTTGTGATGTTTCATCCTGATTGTTTGAATCACCCTATAGATATATTTGAACACTTACTTGCACATATAATGTAATGGAATGTAATGACAATTTTTATATTTAAATCATTTCCTTAGACTTCTTTTACTTCTGTGTCATGTGCAACACTTTCATTTCAATCATTTTTGTGGCCATTGACTTGTTCTGGGTTATAGTTATTTGGAATTTTGATTTAGTTTTCTTAAGTTTTTTTGTAAGCTCCATACAGGTAAGTACCATAGCCTACTCATCTCTGTACTTTCCAAAGCACTAATGAAGTACCATGAATTTGGTTATATTCAATATATATCTGTTAAAATAATATTTTTGCAAAGATATTAATAAATACCAGGACTAATTCTATAGTTATATACTAATCATATTAGCAGGCTTCCAATCTACTTATATTCCCAGTAACACAATTAAGCTCATGGCCTATCCAATTCTCAGTAATGAGAAGACAGGTTTGACAGTGTGGGATGATTAAAATACTTAATGTTCAATTAGTCTTCTTGGATTAAGTCTAGTAAAGGAAAAGACAGGTAATTTAAAGTTGTATTATAGAGAATATTATTTTACAAAAACCTTAAGAGGGCAATTTGAAAAGGGCATTGATTGCTCAAAACGTAAAATATCCAAGGCACCATTTTTGAAACTACAAAGACCAGATAAAAGGATTATAAATACACTGAAAGTGAGTGATACAGACTAGAAACCTGAAAAATGCAGCTAAACTCAATATGAGGAATTTATTTAATCTAGCAGAAATAGGAAAAGGTGGACAATATAAATGACTCTTAAATCTACAGTGACATCTATTATCATAAATTACCAGCATGAGGAATGCTATGATATCAAAAGTAATTTTCTTGAGTCATTACATTTCAAAGACATAGCACAATAGCAAGTATATAAAAATATGGATGTGTGAAATGTGAGCAAATTTCCCCCACTGGAAGCAAAGGAAGTTATAGCTCCTTGTGAAGCATTTCAAGGATGAAGTAAGTGATATTCAGTAGTAGAGTTGGGGTTGGTGATTATGGTGTGTACATGTGTGCACCACCAGCAATGGAATGTACTCCCAACATTTGGGAACCAACTCTGAACATGAATTTGGTGGAATTTGCTATCATTAGAAATAACGTGTTTTAAAAGATGGTATCCGGGGCACCTGGGTGGTTGAGCATCTGCCTTTGGCTCAGGTCATGATCCCAGGGTCCTGGAATCGAGTCCCACACTGGGTTCCCCTCGGGGAGTCTGCTTCTACCTTTGTCTGTGTCTCTGCCTCTCTCTCTGTGTCTTTCATGAATAAATAAAATCTTTAAAAAGAGAGCGAGAGAGAGAGAGATGGTATTTGAATATGCTGCTGCTAAGGCAAGGAGCCCTCAAATTCAATTTTAGGCTTATTTTTTCAGAGTTTCTGTGTCAAATCTTGCTTTGCCATGTGGGGTTGTATCCCATTTCACAAAACATATGCTTTGGAGGGGACCTTGGGGACCAAGAAATCCAGCTTTCTATCTAATCTCATGAAATGCTGAACAAGTAGGTAGTCTGATCTGTCTGTGAATAATTCACACAAATTTACTCATTCTAAAAACCTACACTCTAATTTTGGATTTTTCTGAACATCCTGAGATAAAATCTGAAATTTCACACACTGGCTGTAGTTCTGTGCAATGGAGCCACAGAATTTGAAACTAATTTTGTACCTGCATTAATGCTTTTCAAATGTTTGAATGGAGTTCTTCCTAAAACCTTCTATCAAACTAGCTAAATGTCTCTAATCTCTGGTGCAACATGACTTCCAGTTCTCTCATCCTGATTGCTCTTCACTTGTCCCCTTTCTTTTGAATGAATTCTCATTTGTCTCTATCTTTAAAGTATTGTGACTTCTGCAATAAGAAATGGGCAAAATATTGGAACAACTAATTCATGAAAGAAGAAATACAAGTTTCCAAAAATATGCAAAAATGTTTAATTTTCATAATAATCAACTGGATACTAATTAAAGCAAGATGACATTTTTAGTATATGTAAAATTGGCAAAAATAAAAAAAAAACAATTTTTGACAAGGGTGCTGGGAAGCAGGCACCTCTGTACGTTGGTACAATAAAAGAAAAAAAATATCAGGGAAGTGTTCAAAAATTCACAAACAAGCCTGTTCATCATATAGTGAAAAATAATGGAGGCATGGTTAAATACATTATAGCACAATATAGCAATTAAACATGTTTTAGGATGATTTAGTAACATCGGGAAAATGGTTGCAATTTCTTATTAAGGAGAAAAAACAGGTTTTTCCAGTGCAGCCCAGGTGGCTCAGTGGTTTAGTGCTGCTTTCAGTCCAGGGTGTGATCCTGGAGACCCAGGATCAAGTCCCACATCGGGCTCCCTGCATGGAGCCTGCTTCTCCCTCTGCCTGTGTCTCTGCCCCCCCCCCCCTCTCTTTCTCTGTGTATCTCATGAATAAATAAATAAAATCTTAAAAAAAAATACTTCCAGAAGTGGTCTGATCAATTCCACATCTTGCTGTCTCTTCTTAGACTCTTCCAAGTGTCTTAAGTCACAGTAACCTTTTAAATTGCTATGTATCATATTAGAATGTTCTAAAACCTCCAGATATTTTTCATGAGTACTGCTGTTAAGTCATGCTCTTGTCTTTTTCTATGCTAAGTGCCCTGCTTTACATTTGTTCCTGTCAAATTTCATTTGGTTTTATTGAACCCATATGTTTGTGTTGTTGAATGCTTTTTTCCCCCCCTTTTATGTTGTTCCATATTGAACAGCCACTCACAGCTCTGCATGATCCACAGATCCATTTGCATGACATTAATGTCCTCATTCAACGTTAATGCCCTTTTTATCCATCAAAGATTATGGAGTATAGCCTTTGTTTCTACTAGAGAGGAAACCCTTTATAGTCAGCATCACCAAGAGATGCGTTGGACAAACCATTTTAAGTTGAGGTAAAACTGCCACTAAAGATGGAAAACCATTCTAAGTGAATTGCATTGTATCTGTTATGCTTCTGCGGAAATTTAGGCATGTGGAGGAAAATTATTTGGGAAGATTACATAGATTTTAAGTGATTTCAAAATAGTATGTTTGCAAAATTTTGCCCATGATAGATGCAAGAACTCTTAACAGTGCATGGTGTAAGATGTTGCCAGTGTGTATAGACACTGCGTATTTGTGTTTTTCAGAAGCTTTAGCCATGGGCTAAGGGGTAGTAAGAGCCTCAGTTTAATCCTGTGAAGAACCTTCAGATATTATCACCTGTTACAAGCCTTACACAGAAGTTCAAAGCGATGTCATTTACCAACCAGGTGCTATAGTTTCTTGCCCTTAAAAGGAATTTCACATTGATCCGAAAGAAGGTAAACACTGGCGGCTTCTCTTCTCTAATTATTTTGTTTTTAGAGTCTCAGCTAATTTCTCTCAATGGACAAACTAAGAAAATTTATATGCTAACATACAAAGCATTTTTCCCAAGACAGTAAGTAGTTTCTTATTAGGTGAGAAATAACTTTAGGATGTGGAATTCTGTTAGCGTTAAGGGAGAAGGATTTCTAGATAGCTTAAAGAAAATAATGTGCAAAAATAGAAAATATTGAGAAGGAAAGAAAAATGTTGGGAGCTGAAGAGAAAGGCTGAAGGGGCCTCTCCCCAGGGAAATATACCTTTGCTGGTCAAGGGACATATGGGCATATTAGGACACTTTTCCTTGAACAAGCTCATATGCCAATGTGCTTGGAGAAAGGGAGGGATGTGAATGAGAGAGATTTGTTATTTTCAGATATGAGAACCACGGGTTTCATTTTTTACTAAAAAAAAAAAAATCATCACAACATTGCATAGACCTGAAGACCAAACGGAAGTTGAAAAGGGAAGTTGATCTTTGTGACATCTTACAAAGGAAAGAGACACACACACACAAACTTGGCTGATCAGAAGCAAGGACAGATCTATCTTATGTTAACCAAAGATCATTAAGACATTGAAAGTCCATGTTACTTCTACTGTTGGTAGAGTTAAGTCACTCGAAAGTGTTGCTAGCATACCGATTTCTGTCTTTATATCTTTGGGTAAGAGAAATCATTTCCTCTCTTTGGGTATTATAAGGCCTAGAACAGTATTTTGTTCCCTGGTTTTTGTTTGGGTGGTTGATACTGACATCCATGTTAAGAGAAGTTTTTTCTTAAGTGTTCTTAAGAAGGATTATCAACGTAATTCATCCATGTAGTTGCACAAAACTGAATAATTTTTTCAGGCAATATGTTATAATGACTAAGGGTTTTATGACTGAGACTGCTACATATTCATCAAACTCTGTTCCTTTTGCTCCCGGGCACACCCGGTGGGCATTGCCCACCTCCAACAGGCCACATGGCGGAGCCTGTCCGATGCTATGTGGACGGAGGGCTGCACACCACTTCTGGACTTATCCATAAAACCGTCCATTGCAGAATCTTCCATGCTCTTTCCCCATTAGCTGGCCAAAGAGAGGTTTCCAAGGGTGCAGGCGAGCAAAGCCACATGGTGGGAGGAGCCTGTGTCTTTGAGTCATCCTTAGAGACAAGTTGGCTGGGGAAGAGAATCTAACGAAATCTTATGTCAAGTCACTGAGTTTTTGGGGTCATTGTTTATACCCAGTAGTCTGCCCCAACTAGGTATGGACTTTGGGTCAGACTGCCTGGGTTCAAAACCCTCATTTTATCACTAGCTGTGCCACCTTGGACAAGCTACTTAACCCCTCCGTGCTTCTGTTTCTTTATATGTGACATGGTGGTCGTAACATTACGTACCTCACAGAGTAATTGAGGGGACTGAATGAGGTATACAGCCCTATAATAAACACGGCATATCAGTTATTGTTACTTGATTCCCAAAGAAGAGTCTCATTTTAAGATCGTATCCAAATCGGGGTCACCTACAGGCTTTGGTAGAGTACTGTAAGTTGACTTGTAAAATGAGAAACCGCCCACCTATGATGTTCAACTTTAAGAGGGCTGAGTTTGCTGGAAAAAAAAGATTTAAAAGGAAAAGAGGAGTGGAGGAAGAAAAGGAGGCAAGTAACGAAAGAATGAGGACTTTTGTATTTTAAGCCACTTATGTCCTAACCCAACTGGCTAACAGGTCTGAAAGAGCAAGAAAGGAAATATAGCTCAGCATTAGGTAGTTAATGTGGACAAAACACATTCGGGAGGCTGGCCAACACCGTCTCTTGTCGCCCTGGCCGCCTTTCTGCCTTGGGTACTGAGTATATTGGATATGTCCCCCTGCCTCCCACCTTCACTCCTGCCTTGCTTTTTTTTCTTTCAATGACAAATACTCTCGGCTTTCTTCACATCCCCTCACTTATCTTGTAAAAGCAAACCAAACTGAAATATGCCAGTAGCCCTTTGCCATTTAGTAAGCTTTATTCTAAGGCATGGTGCCTATAAATAAAGCAATATGATGCTAGGAAAAAACCTCACCAAGTGCACAAACTGCGTTTACAGTCTCTACTATAAATAGATGAAGATTACAGGTTTTTAAAGTGAATGAGAGACTACAGCAAAAATTGTGTGAACTCAGAAAAATGAGTGAAGCATAAAATATACTGTATGTAATAGAAATGGGTATTTACTCGGTAGCAATGACAACAAAGTTAAACACAAGGAAATTAGTACTTTGAAGATTTGGTAACAAGGAACCATGAAATGCCCTGGCTTATGTCCATTTGGAGTTTTTCGGAAGACACTGCTCACTTTATAGGCAAATATGTGAATATAGGAAGTTGGCTATTTATTCGTCAAGATATTCTTCACTTTTAGGAAAGTGAGCTTCTATTTTTCTGAAGTCTCCAAGGCATGAACAAAAGGAAACATGTCTGTGGAGAAAGAAGAGCTTTTCTACTCCATAAACATTCTGCTTATTCTGAAAAGGGGGGAAAAAAGTAGACGACTTAAAAAAAAAGAAACCTAAGTGAGGTTTTCTGCAAAGTTACAATGCCCAAGGACAGCTCTGATTTGATGCTTTAGCAATTTACATGGAATTTTACTCTAGTGGTTTCTCTAAGATTCTGCAAAAACAAGCAACAAAACAATACGCTATCTCTGAGTCAAAGAAATCATTTTCAGAGCCTAGTGAATATGGCTTCAAAATTCTCCTCTTAAAAAAACAAAAAATCTCCTCTTCCAACAGTATCGTTTGAGTGGACTGTAAAGAAAAACCTCTTTCAGTCTTGCAGGGTGATTAAGCCCCGTGGGGTGCTTGAGCCTGTGATTTACCTTCCAGAAGAGCATCTGGCCTCGGAGATCACATGTGGTAGAGAAGGTGCGGAAACAAAGGGGAGCGTTTCACTAGCAGGTGCAGATAGGGTATTTCACTAATAGGCAGCTGAATTGGTTTGAGGATTGGGACACCTTGGTTTCTGGAGATAATTTGACAATAGGACATGCGGGTTACACCAAGCAACTTCCATGCTCAACAGCTCTTAGAGGAGTATCAGTGGCTTCATCATCCTCAACAACAATGAAGCAAGAAACTCACTTTTACATTCCTTAAATTAGGCCGAGAATTTCATGATAGCATAATGTGGTATAGTCTTAGCAATAAACATAGATAACAGAGAATATGGAAAACTACTGGGATATGTCCCTTCAATTATGTGACTGTTTCTGCACGTCAGTGTGAAGATTTCTCTGATCATGAGTAGAATCAACATTACTAACGGGAGCCCTTGAATTCCAGGAATAGACTTTCAGTAAAGACATTTATGCATTTTTCCAGCTACCATTCTGTGCTTAAAAAAAAAAAAAAGAAGTAGTGGGAACAGTAGTAGAGAAGAAGACCTGAGATAAGAATTTGAGTCTCAGTACTTCCAGTAGTCTGTGTGACAGCCGTGGGCAAGTCACTTCACTTTTAGAGATCTATTTCTTCAACTCCAAGATGGAGAAGTTGGGTCAGCTGGTCTCTAAACCCCTTACAGCTCTAAAAGTCTGGAATACTTACAAAGGCTAGCTAGCACTGAAGAGTCATTGGGTCTAGGAATGCTATTAAAATTATGAGGTCTTGCCTTTTAAAAACGCAGTTCAGGGAAAAGCATTTTTTCCCCTCATGGCTCTGGGACTATAAATCATTCGTTGTGCTAAGGCATGCAAACACCTGACACGGGGCAACATAGTTGTTCTTTGCATTTGACTTGCCACATTAAATGTTAGATGGGTATATTGTTAAAAAAAAAAAGCAAAATAAAAAGAATTATAATATTCTTACTTACTATTAAAATTTTAAAAAACTAAGCTTTCAATTAGCATCCAATTAATATGACCAGGTGAAGAATTTAATGTTATATTTTTTCCTAAGAAGTGAGTCTCCTCTGGTGGCTTTATACTTCTGGAAAGGTCAGCAAAGTCCCCAATTCAGACTCTTGCTCCCACAACGGCTGATTCATTTCAAATCCTCAAAAAGCAATCTCCTTATATACTTTCCTCTTTTCATAATGGTCACAGTTCTCTAACCATATAATAAAAATCATGCAAATCTGAGTTTTGCTTACGCCAAAGACAGGCTTATTTGAATAAAGGGACCAATGTTCATCCACTCCAGAGTGAATGCAGCTTGATGTAGTGTTTTTCAATGTGACTTTAGCTGAACTGCTATCGTCAGAGCCTGCACCACGGATCGCTGTACTTATAGGTCTGATCTGTAACAACGGTGGCTTCTAACTGTGCTCTCAGGTCTAGATTTAGCAGCTTCTCTAGCTTTATCCTGGGAGCCAGTCACTGAATATTATTTTATGTACTCTTTACAATTGGGATATTTAATTTGGATTTTTGCCTTATTTTTCAACAGGATTTAAAAATGTAAACCAACAAATTTCATTGAAGTCTAAAATAGGTTTCCTGTGATTCATACACATCACTGACGAATATAGGATTGCAGGTATGCTTTTACACACACACACACACACACACACACAAATTGACTCTGTGCATATATACAAACATCTTCCCAAATTGGTTTTTCTTTGATACATTTCATAGCAAGGTAAGATATAGTCTAGAAGTTTTCTAATTCACTTTACCATCATAACAATATAAATCATTACTACTTAATCACTAGGCTAACCTAGAAAGGATTCAAATATTAATTTAAAAGCCCTTTTAAAATTTAAAAAAATTTCCTTCCTTTTTTCTAGAATCTTGCAGAATTAAAAGGAATATTTACCCTATTATTTCTAGCTTGCATGTTTTTAGGCTGATTTCAGCAAATTGTGGCCATTTTCAATAGTCCAGTTGCCTAGAGCCTTGGATGGAATTGAAATGTGTTTGGTTTTTTTTACAGATGTTAATTAACTTCTGGAATACATACATCAGTGATGAGTGAGCTCAGTTGAATTTTTCAATGTTCAGCTGCTGGATGAAACCTCTCAATTGACTAGAACCAGTGAAATTGGCCAGAAATTTGTGTGACAAGTTTGAATTCCTCCTTTGTCATTCTCTTCTCTATCCATAAATCTTAGATGAAAAATTTCTCAATATGGGAGAAATTACACTTTGTATTTCCATTAGAATCAGGAAGCTGAAGGTAAAGAAGAGCAGGAAATGGAAGCAGAGAACATTAAGACTGCAGAGAAAAATAAGTTACGTGATTCTATCAAAATGCTGATTGCACTGGGAATCATCCAATTAGGTTTCCAAATTGAGAATAAGGTTTGTTTTTTTTGTTTGTTTGTTTCCCACTTTTAGAAAAAAAGAGATGAGAGATACAACAATAAAAAGTGGGGCTGGGGTTTAGTTAAGAAAAAAAGGGGGGAAGGCACAGGAAAGAAGAGAGGAGGGGAGGCCACCCTTACCCCTCCAGAGGAAGCACTGCTTATTCCATACCTCCTGCGCAGAGTGATGGTGGGCACTGCAAAGTCTTTTTCATGGAGATGCAGGAGAGCAAGGACGAACAAACAGATTTAACCCTCCATTTATCAGAAAACTAAATAAATTGTGTTGTTCTCTGAAGCATTCTGATAATCAAGTGTTCCTTTTTATTTAAAAGTGGAACTTCTATATCACAACAGGGGGGAAAACAATCTGTATTATAATTTTAACATTTGCATCTGTTTATTTTCCTTTGAGTGGGCATTTCCAGCCATCATTCGCTCAAAAAAGAAAAAAATACCCTGACACACATAGAACTGAAAACCACACGAGGAAACAACAGAAGAATAACAGCGATAACAGTTCCACCGATGGAAGTGGCATTTGGCCATTTTCACGGACTTGAGTGTTGGGTGTTATACAAATGGCAGTGGAGAGCAACAAAGGCTTTTTGCTCAGGACGGCCCATCAAATGGGAACTTATCGTGGGACTTAGCACACTGGTTAGAGCTGCAAAGAGCTCCTGAGGTGAAGTGTGTCATCACTTTCATCTTCCACAGCATTCTGTCGGTTAGGCTTGGCTGTGTCTTTTGAATCCTTTGCAAGGATATTTCTGGTCCCTCGTCTGCTCTCTCAGCAAATCAATGTTCTAATATTTAATGGGCCACGAGTGTATGGAGAACTATGTCATCTCAAGGTGGGGACAGGAAACTATTTCTCTGTGTTCATTCCCTACTGTTATCCCTGCTTCCTCATCTTTTCTCTACCTAAAAAGATCATTAAAAAAAAAAAAAATCAAAACTACCTATCTTCACAGGTGTCCTAGTCTATGGCCAAGACCATCCATGTGATACTTTTTGCATAATCCTGATATAATATATTGTATTTGGCACTGAAATCACTTGGTTACTAGTCTACATAAATGCTATTCTATACAAATATTAGCAGAGGGAAAGATCTGGAAATCTGCATCAAAGCAATTAACAAATTACAGATCATCTGCTGAGGAGATGTCAGAATGTGTAGGCAATTGCCCAGTAGGGTGGTCACGGGCATCACATAGGACAGCATATGTATAAGAACTTTAAATGACAAAGCACTTTGGACATTAAGGTCATCATTAGTGTTGTTATTATGGTATAACAACTGATACACTGAGGGGAAAATAAACCCCTAGAAGGCAAAAGCTCTGGTCAGATTTAATACAAGGAATCATTTCCTCTCCATGTCTAACAGTTGGCACTTGACAAGATAATGTAATGTACGGAGGGATGCATCTGAGCCTATAAAGTAGAAATTTGAATATACAAATATATATTATGAAGTATGGTAGGATACAAACTGATGTAAAAATATGCTTTGTTTTCCTTGTTTCATGATTTTAAAAAGCATATATTTTTGTGTTGTTGGATGTTGAAGCAGAGTTAGCAAACCCTTTTGGTTATGTTTTAAGAATGCTTTCACAGTATATGTTATTACAGTGTTGGTATCTTACATGTTAAATAGCTTTTTGAAATATTTAGGACTCAACCAAAAATAACTAAGCTGTAATAGAGATCACTCTAGTGACATGTTTAGTTATGTTGTTTGGGGTAGTGAGAATGGAGCGGTGAGAGGGAAAATTCATCAAGATTTTCTAGTTGGCCCATTTTGTTTGAATTGTTGAAGAATCCCGATTGGTAGGATGTCGGTGATATGTTCATTGTTAGGAAATGGCCTGAGGCGTTAGCTGTAGGAGGTCCTGTAGGACTATGGTTTGTCAGGAAGAGATTCCTTCCCTGCCTCTAGGCTAATTAGTAACTACGGTACGGTGCTTGTACCCAGATAGCATTTCTTGGGTCAGTGTCTGACAATCAACCATTCTTCAAAATGGTGGAGCTGCTCAAGTTCAAGAGACCATAGAGTCAATAATCTTGCCTCATGAGGCCAAATCCCATGGCTTTTGAGAGTTACGCACTGTCCAAGAATTCTGAGCAGCTATCTTGAAAGGTAATCTTCCCATTTCTTAGGTCACTGCTGTCATGTTACTGGCCTTCGTTTCAATTCCAGTTAAATTATAAAGTGCAGTATGTAATGTTGAACCTTCAGAAAGAATGTAAAGAGCACATCCACCCTCCATGAAACCCCAAGTTCAAATTACTGGCAGAGTCACCATCCATATCTGAGAATGTACAGAAACTCGATCATCCCTGTTGTTGTCTTTATCGTCATCATCATCCGCATCAGCATCATCAGCATCACAGTTGTGGTATTATGGTGGTGTCAAGTGTTGTGGCAAGATCAGAAAAACTAACATCAAGACACTGTCCAGTTTGGGTGTGTGAATATTATCCTGTGTTTCTTGGCCCATTTAGCAAATACTTTCTTTTCAGTGATAAACCTATGCCCCCCATATGGAGCATGTTCATGAAGAAAATATTCATCACACTCATCTCTTCCTTGTTCATAGTAATGATAGGGGACTTTCCTGTATCCTTCTGTCCTAAAAAAGAAAAAGAAAAGAAAAAAAAAAAAAGGAGAGGAGAATTGAGATGAAGAATGAAGCATTCATTTGCAAGAATCCATTACGTGCCTAGTAAATGCATTTACTTGCAAAGCCATGCGTGATTCTTGTCCGTGAACTCAGTTAAAAGCTATTATGTATAAAAGCTTTTAGGAAGATGTACCAGATTCTTAGTGCTTTAATAAATCAAATAAAATTTATATATCACACCAATGGCATTTGAACATATACCTGTCTTTGAAGGAGGAAATGGTGGATAATGGAGGCAAACTTTGGCTAGTCTGATGCTGTCGCGGAGCTTGAAGAAGCTTTCTGATTTTTCAGGGTCAGATATTTGGTTCTTCTGTGCTCCCTTATACTTATTGTGAGGGGAGAAATATTTGATCATGGAGATTGTGGCTTAGTTACCATTTTGACCATATGATTAAAATACTCTCTGAGTTAAATTGTGCAAGTTGTTAGTAGGGAAATATATTTCATTACCTTGGTGACGCATGGAGGGTTTGTTTTATTAAATACTTAGAAACGAGCCCTCCAGCGAGGGTATACTGTGGATAAACATACCTATTTTAAATAAGGGTCTGGTGGATTACTCATTTATTAGTGAAATATAATTTCCAGGAATTCTCGTTAAGCTGTCAGCTTCTCTGAGGCTTCAGGACATTTTGTCCTTCATGATCAAATAGAACCATTGCATAGCTAGCTATCCATCAAGCCATTAGAGCAGCAGAAATGACAAACTTGCTTTGCAAATTAAATAACCACTAAACTTGTTCTGTATTTCCAAGCCACAAATCCTTGATAAGCCACTGATTAAGGGAAAAATGTTCCTTCTGACATTTGACATTAGATTGTGGTAAATATTTTTCTTTTTATCACCCCTAAAAGTCACAACTTGATGCACTGACAATAAAATGTCATGTCAGCAAAGAGCACCAGGAAATAATTGTTGCTTTATCTGTTTCTCCGATTTATGGTATTAAAATGAATTGTGATATTTTGACAAGATATCAGAATTGGAGATGCATAAAAATAATTTCCTGTGATCTTACTTGCAGTAGGTGTCATTTATCATCCCGTAGACGTGAATACCATAACAGGCATCCATGGCCAGAATGAAGGTAAACCATCCCGTGCTGAGATAAGAGCCAGACTGGACTCTGTGGGGGAACAATAACAAACAACAATAACAAACAAAACAACACAAAAACAAAAACAAAAACAAAAACAAAAAAAACCCACACACATAACAACAATAAAGTGTGGTGAGAAATGAGAAACCTTTTATCAAAAAACATAGCACTTGTTATCAGGAAAAAGCATTAAAGAACTTGACAATCTGTCAAAGATACACACTTATTTTGAATTATCTCTGAATAATTTATACGTATGCTCTCACTCTTACTACCTTAAGCCTAGAAGCTATGCTGTATGGAAGAGAAGCCATATGGCAAATATCTGAAATCAAATAATCCTGCTCCCTTCGGGTAAAAAATAATTTATTTGATTTTCCGTAAGATACAAATTAGTGCTGTATATCAAAGGACGGGCTTTCTAAAGTTGCTTGGAGCCCTGATGGAAACTGAATGATAATGGTGTTATCCTGCTTACCTGGACATATCACTTTCTTAAAGACTTGTTGGGTTTCTAAGTGTAAATTGGATGCAGTGCAGGTGAATGACTTGGTCTGTGAAAGCATCTGGAAAGTTTTCCTTTACTGATTTCTAGGCATCATGAGACAAGACTTTTCCTTTGTGAGGCTTGTGTTACCAATCTCTTCAACACATTTTTATTGAACACCTACTATGTGCAACCACTGTTGTAGATCCTGGCGATATAGCAATGATCAAAACAATCAAAGATTCTCTATAGATTGGGAGGTGGCTATGTTTATCAAGGTTGGCCTCAGAAGGCCTCTGATAAGGGGAGCAACGTTCCAGGTTGGGGGGTGAGGGGGGGAGAAGAAGGTTGTTGTTGGTGGTGGTGGGGAAATAGGAAGAAACCATGTGGAACATATTGGAAAAGGCAGTGTCATCTGTGAAGTCTTTTGACTCTCATCTCAGCCATATTAAGAATGGGCCTTGGGCCTGGACCACTTCCTTAATAAGAGATAAGGAGCCCTCACAGCCTGTGCCTGGCTATTGCCTTATGTGGGGATATCTCTCCCGGATTCAGGCTCGATGTGCGCTCCTTTGTTCTGCTTAAGTATATGTGTTACATGACACCTGGTCAATCCCATACTAAACCTGTCCCCTGCCAAGAGTGGAGAGGGTCTTTCAGTTGCATGCAGTCCAATGGCTCTGAATCAGGTGCCAGGAAGGACCCAATGGCCATGAGGACCGAGGCTCACTATTAGAGCTGATCTTCTTCTGTCTCTTTATGCGAGTAAAGCATTGCTCCACCCAGTGTTTGACTGTGTTATGTTTTTCTTGGCGATTCAAATAAGACACAGTGGGAAGAAGGGCTTGGACTTCTACCTCTGGTGATAGGAGACAGATGCCACTTGTTCAACAGACCATATGAGAGAAAAATGTTCCAGGAAGAGGAAATGTAAAGGGCAAAATCACAAATGTGGAAGTGTGCTTGGTATGTTTGAGGAAAAAGGAAGATGGGAATCGTAGTAACTGAGGGGGAGAGTGGCTGATGTAGTTAGGTGTAGTGCTGATTGGGAGGGGTGGCCGACTTTCAATGGTTTAAAGGAACGCGGGATGAAAAGCTGGATCTCTGTACTTGGTCTTAGCAAAGGGGACCCAATCCATCCAAAACAGATGACTGTCTATCCTCTTAATCTCTTCCTATAGGAACATTAGGGTCTCACCGGGTTATTTGGCAACTAACTAACTGTGCAGCACAACTTCTAAAAAAGACTACGCTTCCTACCTTCCATCTAGACCTCTTGGCATACTGGAGCATGGCCAGCTCCTCTAGAAACGGACACTTTAGCTACTGATAACCACTCTCTGGGTACAGCCTTTCAGCCAGTAGTCACTTTCCACTGATGTCCTATATTATTGGCGTAGCTCTCCAGTACCAAGCAATTGGTGTGCTATAATTAGAACTCTGAATTCTTTGATTCTTCATTTTTAAAAATATAGGCATTGTTTAGTATCAAATTAACTTACAACATGTAAGCATCTCGGGAGCACCACGAGCTCACAGAGCGTTATGATAACTGGACTTTCTCACTTTTATTTTAATTGACTTTGGGGGATTTGTAAGGAGAGATAAACCCAATCCACGTAATATCCATCCCCTCTGCTCACCAGCCCCTGAGTCTGAATTGCCACTGTGTAAGTCGTCTTCCTTTGTATTTCCTGGTGTGTCTTCTAAACGGAAAATATTCCAGAAACTGGATCACATAGAGTTACATGCACTTTCCTCTGTGATAAGAATAGTAGCAGCAGCATGGGTTAGGAATGGGTGCCAAATGGTGGGAAGATGTACCAGAGGGAGGTGGAATACGCTCAAGAGCAACTTTGCTTATTATACAATTTAACTCGCCGTCCATCCTGTGTTCTGGGGTCTGAGGGGGAGCAGCGATGATGAGAACTGCCTAACGCACCATCTGCTTACAAGTCCTTATTTGAAAATTGGGAGAGATCAGAAGAGGCAAGAGTCTTGATTAAAAGCTCCCAAATTGAATCTAGAAATTTTGTCTGCATACTGAATTTTTTCCCGTTATATTCCTACTTGAACAATATACCCCCTTTACTTCTTTTTTGCCTTCTCATTCTACTTTTTTTCAATATTTCTATCCTCTCTATCCTTCTCATTGCTAGGCTGACCATGTACTAGCAGAGATCACTAAAAATTACAGAACTTATTTGTACATGATGAGAAAAATAGGTTTCATTTATTTATTTTTTAAACAGTTATTACAATCCTATGTCAGAAATTATATTATATATAATTATATATTATATAATATAACTCACAACCCTGAGATCAAGACCTGAGCTGAGAAATCAAGAGCCAGACACCTAACCAACTGAGTCATCCAGGTGCCCTGTGATGAATATTTTCATAAAGAATACATGGTGTTGTGGGATGGCATACCTGTCAAAACAATCACAATACATGTAACAAAACACAAGCCCATGTGTTTCAGTCAGTACAGAGAGCAGTATGGAATTGAGAGTATGGATACCTAGTTTCACGTTCCAGCTTTGCCACTACCAAGCCTTGGACAATGTATTTAACCTCTATGGGTCATCTTAGTTTCCTTGTCTCTAAAATGAGATATTACTCAGCCATCAGAAAAGACTAAAACCCACCATTTTCTTTGATGTGGATGGAACTGGAGGGTATTATGCTGAGTGAAATAAGTCAATCGGAGAAGGACAATCATCATATGGGGAATAAAAGAAGTACTAAAAGGGATTATAAGGGAAAGGAGGGAAACTGAGTGGGAAAAATTAGAGAGGGAGATAAACCATGAGAGACTCCTAACTCTGGAAAACACATAAAGGGTTGCAGAAGGGGAGGAGAGTGGGGGGATAGAGTAACTGGGTGATGGGCACTAAGGAGGGCACTTGATGGGATAAGCACTGGGTGTAATACTATATGTTGGCAAATTGAACTTCAATAAAAACAAAAACAAACAGACAAATACATAAATACATGAAGTGTGCCTTAGGCAACAGACAAAAAAAATGAGATGGTTGAACCAAGTCATATCTAAGGTTTGTTCTACTTTTAAAAACAAATGCCTCTGTGATCATCACCCTCAATAGTCAATCTGTTTTAAGCTTTACCCATTCTACAGTAATACGCTCCACACATGCTGAATGTGTAACTAACAAACACATTAATCAGTCAGACTTCATTTAATGCCCACTTGTGTGGTGGGCCTGCCACTAAATGTCTGAGGCACATATAAAAAGGGTATAAAGTTTCACCTCACAATGGTGGTGGCTATAGTCGCTTAACTTTTCTATCTTTCACTTTACTGCTCCTGGAACATGCTGGAATGGCTGTCCAAGACCAAGGACACAATTAGATCATAGTATTGAGAGTAAAGCTTAATTTGAGTGAGAGGAAAAGTAAACTGAAATTAGGACAAATTGTGTTTCCTTTTGTGTGGTTTTCCAGGAGTCAGTGTGTCCATAGAGTGGCTAACTGTCAAGGACCTAGATAATATTATAGCTCCAGCATGAGGGGCAGGGGGGGGGAATCATCATTTGTGTGACATGTGGACCTCAACTCTGCAAAACAAGGTCTCCTGGCTCATTCTGGTCCAACCCAGAGTAGTCACTTTGAGTGTTCAACAACAAACTTTGAGAACAGAAGCAAAGGATAAATAGGGTAAAGTTGTCAAAGTGGTTCCTCTACATATCTATCTTCTCTTTACTACACGAAAAGAAGGTCAAGAATGTCAGAGTTTGGCATCTGGTCAAAGATCTTTCCATCTTATCAATTAATAAGGAAACTTTGCCATGTCTCTGATAGTTGATTACTTTTAAGCTTAATCTATTATTTTAAGCAAAACCTTATTTTGTTTCTGGATAGACAGATCATAAGAGTTAGGCTGAAAATCTTCAAGCTGTGTTGCATTTGGTTCAGACTGTGGGGACACATACTGCTTAAGTGCCTTGTCCTAAAAACAGCACTTTAATTAGACAGTTGCATTTTCTCTCTCTGGTGCCTCTGATAAATTTGGGATGTGAAATCATGTGAGGTTTCTTACCCATAGTACATGCTGGGGATAGCAAAGTGGTGTCTTCTCAAAAAACTTGGAGCTAATGTCATGTAAAGAATACTTTTGGTGGAGTAATGGCAACCACTAGATTAATCCAGGAATTCTTCTGAACAATTGCCCTGGCGATCTGGGTCTCTAATGAGACTCGCTGGCCTGGATGGCACTGGCTCTGGGAATTCTTTACATCATTCCAAAGTCCTGCTGTGTGGGTGTTCTAGAAATGAGGATGTATAAATTACACCCAACTAGACCTTTTGAGGTCCAATAAAAACAACAAAAAGACTTGAGGTGATGTATGTGAACTTGTTTATGCTTTTTAGCTAGAAGAGACCTAGTGATGACTATCAGATGCTTTTAAGAATTCTTAAAGGGTCTCCTCTGGGGCCAAATACTGTCTTGTAATTTGTCACTCATGCACGCGGCACTAACTATGTACCAGCTGGCCATCAGCCATAGCACTTCTTATACCTTCTACATTTGGGGATCGATAAAAACAATTATTGTCATCTACAAATAAACAATCAAGATTCCCATAGGGATGATAAGGGAATTTAAGCCCCTAATTCAATACAATAAGAAAGCTTAAATTAATGCAGCAGAATAATGAGCCGTGCAGAGGAAAATAAAGGCAGGAGTGTTAAGAGGAAGCTATCAATCATCTGTTTCCACTGGCCAAGCTTCGCATCCCACTGCTCCTTGGTAATCAAGATACTTACTACTTGGAAACTACTTAAATTTACTTGCTCATCTCTTGGAAAAATGATGCTGTCAACACCTTGATATAGCACATGCTTGAAGGCATATCATTTAAAATATGATCTTTCATCTAGTTTATTACCAATAAAATATAAGCTACCTTGCCCCTTGATGTTTACTTACTGTTTCTGGATGTCTAAAGGTCATCACATGCCCACAGGGATTCGTTGTCTGTCAAGCTATCCTTATTTCTTACCAATCTCAATCTTTTTGGCTGTCAGCATGTTTCATTCACCTGTACTTTTGCTTCTGAGCATGCTTGCTCATCTTCTCATTTCTGGAAACATATTGTGAAGCATTTTCCTCCTATCGCCTGGTCAGCTGGAACTTTCTCATGACTGAGATCTCCCTTTGGGGGAATTTCAGAGGAGGAACTGAAGAAACTAAAATGGATACTCTTCAAAAGAAAACGGGATTACATTGAATCTGCTATTTATTCACAGGACCCTCTGCTAATTACTGAACACCTTTGGCTCAATGACTTGGGTTCTGAGCTCAAGAAGCTTATCTTTGATGGATGAAGTAATAGCACTTTCTCCATGTCAGAGTTTCTCAATCTCAGCATTATTGATATTTTAGATGAGATCATTCTTTGTGCGTGTGTGCGGGGGGCGGGGGGTGCTGCTCTGTGCAGTAAGTTCTTTCTCGTATCTCATCAGATTCCCCTCTGTCCCCAAATCACTGTGCTCTAAAAAGGCAATAGATTTCTTGATTCCCCAGTGCCTACTCTTTACTTGAGTGGCTTGCCTTGAGGATGTCCTTGATCCTAAAAAGCCAGGTTCCCCCTAACTACAGTTCCCATTCTGCCCACTGCACTCACTGTCCCACTGGTTTTCTTCAACTACCAAACATCTTACTTCTTTATCTTTCTTTACAAACCTATCCAAGGCCATTCAGATTTGGTCAATACTAAATCATTATCTTACCTTTAATACAAACCCAGGAATCAGCAAATTCACCTGGTCTAGACCCAAAGGGCAAGTCCTGACCTGCCATGGGGAATTTGCAATAGGAAAAGGCAAAATGTGTCAGGTAGGAACAAGGATGAGGAATCTAGTTGCTTCTGTTTCTGGTTGCTTCCTCTTCATGGAATGATTCCCTTAGGGGGCCTTTGGCTCAAACTTTGCAGCCTGAATTTTACTGTTTCTGACCCATTTCCTCTAGGAACTGTTGAAAACAAGGCCTGGGGCACTCTACACTAACATTTTAAAAAGCATGATTATCATTTATCAAAGCCCAAAGGGGATCAAAACCCTCCCAATGATGGAGGTTTACTGGAGATCACAATATTGGCAGCTGCTTCCGAATCTGTTATACTCCGGAGTAAAAAGGGAATTTGAAAAAAAAGAATTAACCAATATCTCATGTCTTGTTTTAACACTCTTGGATCTCAGTTCTCTCATCAATACACTACCCTGGCAGGATAAATAAAAATAGCAAAGTAAGTTTCCATATACCTTCCTAGGGAGAAGAAATACCTGACACAATACAGATTCTTCAATTAAAAACATTCTTTCCCCCATTTTTTCCCCCAAAAGCCCATGGATACTGAAAGAATACATTTAAACAAAGAGACTGGGCAAGAAAAACAGCTGATGATTTTCAGGAGCACCTTGGGATTCAATCTAATATTGTGAACCAGTCTAATGGAAGCAGAACTCAAAGGGTGGAAACAATTTCAGCTGTCCCTTAGTCATATATTTTTGTATATTATTCGATTGTCAGGAGCTATGGAAATACTCTGGAGCTTTCCCATTATATTAACACTGTATATTTCTACTATCTATCAGTGGGACCTGCCCAGCAAATCTGGAGGCAGCAGCAACTTTCTGCAAATCAGGCAGGAGAACTCTCGATCTTGAATCATTTGCCAACGGACATAAACTTCTCAAATGGAGAAAAATATCATGCTGTAGATGGTGATTCTTAAAAGAATGCACCAAATGAAAGGAATCCAGACCTGAAATACACTGAAAAATGGACCATGAGTGGAGTAAAGCAGTACCCCTCAGAGGTAGACTCCAATCAGCTAATGTGAAACGCCTGTGCTAATCAGGTAGGCCCTTGGACTGTGAATATAACAAATAGTTTTCCTGCCATAGAATCAACAGGACTCTCTGACTCTTGATGAATCTGATGAAACTGTACAAAAAGGAGCATAATAAGAAACGACTGTGTTCTTTTCAAAGTGTACATTTAAAAGTAAAATGGTACCGCTCCTAAAGGTATGATGTATGGCTGCTGTAGAAATAGAAGATAGCACTCACAAAAATTACTTTGTTCATTCATCTCAAAAATTAAAAGGTTATTTTGCTCTTGCCCTCTGGCTTTAAAGCCCCTTACATTGGAAATACTGATTTCTGCGATGGCATTCACTTTCTCAAAAGAAAAATGGAACCTCAAGAACGGCAGGGATGGATGGTGGAGATCTTGTGGGCCTACTTCATTAGGGTGGGTCTGGTTCCTCAACCACAGGATATTCCCTCCAAATTCTTTTTTTTTTTTTTAAGATTTTATTCATTTATTCATGAGACACACACACACACACACACACAATACAATACTGTATTGTATTGGCAGAGACACTGGTAAAGGGAGAAGCAGGCTCCATGCAGGGAGCCTGACGTGGGACTCGATCCCAGGTCTCCAGGATCACGCCCTGGGCTGAAAGTGGTGCTAAACCACTGAGCCACCCAGGCTCCTCCCTCCAAATTCTTAAGTTGAAGTGCTCATGCCCGATGTGTTGGCATTTGGAGATGTGGTTTTGGGGAGGTAATTAGCTTTACATGAGGTCATGAGGATGGGGCCCTCATGATAGGATTAGTGCCCTTCCAAGAAGAAGAAATACCAGAGCTCTCTTTTTTTCCCATCACTGGAGAAGACAGCGAGAACTCTTTGAGCCAGGAAGAGGGTTCTCACCAGAAACTGTCCATGCTGGCACCCTGATCTCAGACTTCCAGCCTCCAGAACTGTGAGAAAATAGGTTTCTGTTGTGTTCAGCCAAGGCTGTTTTGTTATGGCAGCCCAAACAGACTAAGATGATGGGCATCTCTCCCACAAACCAAACTCTCCACTCTATTTTCCAGGACTTCTCCTGAACTCTCTGGTCTAGTCATGTGCGTCCATTTTTTTGCTCCTTAAACACATCACCAGTTTCTGTCTTTTTACTCACTTTGCTGATGTCTACCTTCCTTCTTCCTGAAATGCTCTCCCCTCACATCCTCTTCAGTTTCTAACCTGGTCAAGCTTATTCTGCTTACCCTTATCCATTCACGCTTTAGGTGTGAGACCGGGTACCATGCCCAGAAAATACCAAGTTGCCCTTGATCTTAACTCAGGATCAAGTGGGAGAGACAAACTCGATGACCATGTTCAGAAATAGGGCTCTCAAGAGGGTAACTCTCTGCAAGTGCTATGGGACCACCGAGGGACGAGCAACAGACATAGCGGAGGGAAAGTGGGGAAGGTGATTCTTTCCCAATTGGAAGTAAGAGCTGAGCGGTGGATCAAGGCTGCATAAGAATATCAGGCAGAAAAAGGGGAAGGAGAAGCCTTTCAAACACAGGGAATGGCCCCTGCAGTTACACTGAGGTATGAGAATAAAGGGAATACTGAAGCGTTCTCATCTCTCCTCTAATCTGGAATGGACCTCAACGCATCATCTGTGTTTATTTCCATAATAGATTATTGGTTAGAGACAGGATGCATACATAACACGGATTTATTTTTCTTCCTTACATTATGCTTTGAAATATTAGAGATATTTTGATGTTCTATATAGCTAGTTTTTTTCAGATGATGGAAATTTATGGATCTGGAGAAAAGTATCTAGGGAAAAATCGACAGAGTTATGTTTTTTTCTTCCTCATTAAACTCCTCATTAATTCAGAATTGTGAACAAATGTAAACAATATATGACGAAGAATAAAAGCAATTAAAATATGTGTGATGATAATGGATACAACAGTAGTGTTTGTCCGTGTTATACACTAGGTTCTGAGGCATGAACAAACTTCTCTGAACTTCACTTACCACCAAGGAGCCTCCCTCAATACCCCTGGAGGCTCTTGACCTGTTCCATTTAAAAGGGAAATAGTTTTTAAATAAATGTCGAATTTACTGAATTTTTTTGACCAGTGGAAATGAAAACAAATACCATTGCTGCTTTAAGAGTGTGAACCTTTTAAAAAATACCTTTCAGCCCTAGAAATGCTGAACTAAATGACCTGTGAATGCAACATCTCCTCCACCGAGTAAAGTTTCTGTAAGAAGAGATGCTACTGTGTCCTTTTATACCTAATCTCTATTTCCAAACTCTGTTGTTTGCCTTGGATCTCTGGTTTACCTAAATGGCCCATAATTTCAAAGACATGAGAAATTCTGCGTAGCCTGTGTAGGTTCTAGTTTCAGACTATTTAAGCTACTCTAGAGGCCCTTGTCTCAGTGACCATAGATTTTCTTTCAATCTTCCTGTGTTAGGTTGTATTGTTCATCGCCTCCCAGAACATGGCTTGCTTGTGAATACAGTAACTTCCATGCCTCCTTGACTTTAGGCTTGGCCAAGTGATTTGCTTTGACCAATGGAACAGAAGTAGTAGTGATAGTTCCCAGCAGAGAATTTAAAAGGCATCACATGTTTCCCATTTCTCACATCTTCCCTCCATCACGAGAACAACAAATCCCAGTAAGGGGTGCTTTGTTAACCTGATTCCTGGGATGAGGACACCCACGCAGCAGACATGAACCCAAAAGTAGAGCCAAGTTCAGCTAAGCTCAGCAAAGTTATAGCTGATCATGGACATGTGAGCAGGAAATAAATGTACTTGTAAGCCATTGAGTTTCAGGGTTATTTGTTATGCAGCAAAGAGCTGACTACATTTTTTTATTAATAATAATAACTGTTATCATTTATGGAGCATTTATATGTACTAGACATTGTCCCGAGAGCTGTGCATAGGTTATGTCATTTAGTCCTCACAACAACCCTGACCTATGGAGAGCATCAATATCCCCATTATACAAATGTAGGTTCAGGGAGTTATAAACTACTTGCCCAAAGACAGTTAATAGTAGAAAACTCAGGTTCTTAAAGAAATTCTTTCTCAGTCATTGGTCTCAGAATTGTCCAAGATGCCACATGTCTGACCAGGCAGTCATCAAAGAACCTCAAGTCTTCAGATTCTATTGTTAGTCCTCTAAGAAATCTTGAACTTTCCACTTCTTTTTGGGCCGCATTTTTTTTTTTTTTTAAGGCAGAATAAGAAGACTGGCATAGGGAGGCTTGGGGTCTTTCATCACTAAATGTCTGGAGTTGTAGTTACAGTAACAGAGCCCATGCTGGAGGGTACAGCTGTATATTTTAGCACAGAGATACTAGTGCTTACAGATTTGTATTTATGACTTCAGGACTCAAAACAGCTTTTAGAATTTCCATCATGGTCATGTTCAAACAATAGCTTTATGCCACAGGTGTGGAGATATGCATCAACTTTAAAAAAAAAAAAAAAAGGAAGGGATAAGTCCTGAAATGATGATCAAGTTCCTAGATTCACTTCATTCCCCGGGCATGGCTTCCTTCCAGCCTTTAGGTTCAATAACCTTTCCATAAATTCTCCCCTTGGGCATGTGTCTGCTGGAGGAGGTGTCTGTTCTTTGCAACTTGAGACATGAAGTTGGATTGGTTGACCCCCTAAGACCCTCTCTAACAAAATGAGTCTATTAAAAACTCTAGGTATAATTAGGGACTTCACTTCTAACTAATCTTTAACTCTTATTAACAATCACTATTTGATCTGATCTTAGTTTAATACTTAGGCCTTAAAAATTGTCTCTTTCTAACTTCCCCTTCAACTTACCTTGAAATCATGGCCTTCCTAAATTGACGTAGGCTTCAGGATTCTGAATGCTAATCACCTGTCTATACCTGAGGCATAAGTGCCTGTTCTGCTGCTAACCTGATAAAGGTAATTAATGGAAGGTTCTGGCTTTGTCTTTTAGTTCTCTTATCATCCATTCTTTCTACATATACTTTCCTTAAGACTGAAGGGGGGGGGGGTGGAGGAGAGATTGTAATCAGGTAGGAGTATATCTAAGTAGATAAAAGCCCTTTTCCCTGCCACTTTTACTTTTTTAGAAATGAAATGACTCACACTCCCTTAGCTTTTTGACTTAACTGGAACTTGAGTGAAACCAAGATTTTCCTTTAGAAATAATCCTAGCACAGAATCAGATTCAAACTTGCTTCTGACAAAAATGCTTTCGAAAACCATGTTTCTCTTTCAAAATGAAAATTTATGCTTAAAAAGAACTTTTAAACAACCAAAAGTTTTAACAAGGATTGAAGACAGAGATTTGAGGTCATTTCACCCCACTGAAGGAGATTGGGTATCCAAGCTTCTCACTAAAGCCTCCAGTACCACTGGGATCATCAGTAAACCAGCCTCAGCCAGAGCCTGGTCAATCGGCTACGCATAATTGTGAAACTGAAAAAACTCAGAGTAGCTCTCCCATTCTTCTGGCTAAGAAAGACTAATTTTGCTGCCCATCTGAAGCTATTACCACTTTTTTGACTGAGTGACGTGGCTCAATGTGTCCTGAAATAAATTATTTCGAGGGGCATATTTATTTTTAATAGGAAAAGCTAAGCACTGCCTCAATTCCCCCTCTCTGTTAAAATCGTTTTTATCTGGCTCACTAAAGAAGGATAATTCAATTAGGAAAGGTCAGGAGCAACAACTGACGTGAATCTTCAGGCACTGTGAAGTTACGTCTCTAAGAGAAGGAGGCTTATTTGTCAGTTTTCCAGGAGGCTGACATTCACTGACTACCTTACACACAAAACCTTTGCAAATGATAGGCCATCATCAATGTATCAAAGCAGGCACAGATCTGGTTCTTCTACTTTAGCACCAGCAAATTCTTTAAAAAGGAGTCTGTCTGCTTTCGCAGGACACCTGTAGTCAAAGGATGTGGTGATGGGATCTTCCTTGAAACAGTCAAAGCTAATGGAGGCTCACCTCTTAAACTAGCTGTTTGCCCACGAAGGTTGAAAGTTATCCCAGTTTAATTTTGTCCAGAAATTTCAGTCCTAGAAAAAAAAATTCCATTTTTCTCTCTATTCTTGAGATGGGATGCGGGTTTTGAAAGGAGAACATTCTTCCTTTGAAATCTAATCTAGAATTTCCATTTGAGCTAAACTCCCTGCTTAGTGAGGTGAAGAATTTCTTTCATGGAGGTGGTATTTTCCCCTTAGCATGGCTACACAGCTTGGCCAGCAACCTGTGGGGATAGAGACCTATGTGTTTGTGGCTTACAGTTCATTCACACATGGGAAAAAGTTGTTCTGTGTGCATACCCTCTCCATACCAGAAACTCCCCCATACCAGTACCTTCAGAAACTTGTAGAAACAGGCATCCCCTCTTTTTTTCACAGTAATTTTTTCTACCCATGTTAGGAAAAAATCAGGAATATCCAAAAATGTAAAGAAAAGAGAAGATAATGGCAGTAGTTCCTTTCTTCTATTCAGAATAGAAAACTTTCATGTATCTCCAGGACTCTTCTAGTCCAGTATTTTCGTTGATCCAGAGCAGACAAAATGCCATCAAGAGAGAACTAGAACATAGAGCTGAAGCAATTTACCATAGAAAGTGCCAAGAAGAAATACAGAGTATAACTTAGAAGTTAAGAGTATCTTGGGATGCCTGAGAGGCTCAGTGGTTGAGCATCTGCCTGCAGCTCAGGGCATGATCCTGGAGTCCCAGGATTGGGTTTGCACTGGGCTCCCTGCAGGGAGCTTGTTTCTCCCTCTGCCTGTGTCTCTGCCTCTCTCTGTGTCTCTCATGAATAAATAAATAAAATCTTAAAAAAAAAAAAAAGAGCTTAAGAGTATCTGATTGAAATGTGAGAATGGCATCTCAACAGACTTCCCTGCATTGCAACACTCATGGAATGTCAGAAACAGAAATGTCCACACCCAAACTATAAAAATGAGAAGGACACAGGAAAACAGTTGAGAAGATCTTTTTACCTGGCATATCTGTTTTCATTGACTGTTGACAGTACTTGACGCCCATGTTTCTGATGCCTGACATTCTGACTAAAGAAGTTGCAAGGGAAAAAAAAAAAAGAAGTTGCAAGGGAGTGACCAGAGGAAGATCTACGGGACTCTGAAAGTTCAGCCTCAGAATCACCAGCCTGCTCTTATTATTGGAGCCCATTTATTGGATTGCATCTCCACTCTTCTTCCATTCCCCTTACCCTGCTTAGTCCCGAGGATCCATAATGATGCCAAAGGATGAAGAGGACTACATCTTTGCCTTTCGTGGAAGGGAAATAGGAGGCATGAAGTTCTGTGAAAGCCTTTTTCCCAAATAAGAAAGTGATTTGAAGGTAGAGCTGCCTTCCTTCCTCGTGAACTGGACAAAGAGAACTGGTGAGTGATGATGACCGACTGGCTTCTGTTCTTGCCACCTCCTTCTCCATCACTGCCGCACCAATCCTGTGCTCCTGAAGCTGAATGGTCCAGACCTCTCTACCATTTTCTCATTCCTGAAAAACCCTTTACTGTCACCAGAAATCAAAATCTCCCAAAGGTTGTGAGTCTACAGTCTATTCCTCCTCCCAGGGGCATCCTTTCTTCTCATCTTATCCATCAGTGCCATAACACCTGGACCTGATGCCATTCTCCCTAGAGGCCTTGTTTCTAGTCCTCTCTACCCATTTCCAGGCTCCATTTCCCATCATTGCTCTGATAATGGATTCTGATTCTATTGTTCTGGGGGTATGGTCTGAGTCTTCATACTTATTTTTAAAAATAAATTAAAAAAGAAAAAGTCTTCCAAGGTGATTATAGTGTGATGTGTGCAGCCAGGGTTGAAAATCACTGCTATAAATGGTAGTTAGGTTTGAGGATTCTATTAGAGGTTGAGTTCCACTGTATTATAAATTAAATTAGCTTTTGAAGATTGGCTTGAGAATTTAACCACTATTTTTAAATTTGTTTCTTTAGCAAAATGTGTCCCAATTTATAAATAGCTGACTTGCAAACTGACTGGAAACTTGCCAGTGAAGGGATGCTGGTCAGCAAAAAGGTCCCATCTTAGATAACTATGTCTGGCACACAGTAGGCCCTCAATATGTCCAATTTAATGGAATAATTTTTGGAATGCAGGATGTTCCTAAGGAGGAAATTGCCAATATTTTATCCCCAAGGAAGTTTAAGCAATTTGCCAATGTGTTCTCATTGATGGTGTAACAGAGAGGCTTCCTGATATGTCTAAGGATATACGACAATCACCACTTAAAATTTGGTAAGCCTCACACACACCCCTTACAGCCATATACCTCCAGAATCAGGTCCTCCTATCCCCAGCTTTACTGAGCTATTTTTTTTTATTTTTTTTATTTATTTATGATAGTCACAGAGAGAGAGAGAGAGGCAGAGACACAGGCAGAGGGAGAAGCAGGCTCCATGCACCGGGAGCCCGACGTGGGATTCGATCCCGGGTCTCCAGGATCGCGCCCTGGGCCAAAGGCAGGCGCCAAACCGCTGCGCCACCCAGGGATCCCCTTTACTGAGCTATTAATGACATAACATATGTAAGATTAAGGTGTGCATCACGACAATTAGAGACACGTACATATTGTGAAAAATGATTCCCACAATAATGTTGGTTAACCTCTCCATGCCTTACATGATCACAGTGTGTGTGTGTGTGTGTGTGTGTGTGTGTGTGTTGACAACATTTAAGATCTACTCTATTAAAAGTTTTCAAGTATAGGGCACCTGGGTGGCTCAGCAGTTGAGTGTCTGCCTTCAGCTCAGGTCATGATCTTGGGGTCCTGGGATCGAGCCCAAAGTTACGCTCCCTTCTCAGCAGGGAATCTGCTTCTCCCTCTCCCTCTGCTCCCAGCCCCTGCTCCCAGCTGTGCTCTCTATTTCTCTCTCTGTCTCTCTTTCTCTCTCAAGTAAATAAATAAAATCTTTAAAGAAGAAAGGTTTCAAGTATATAATACAGTATTGTTAATTGTGGTCACCATACTGTGCATTAGATCTCTAGATCTTATTTATCTTATAGCTGGGACAGGATCAGGTTTTAAATTCTTTTCTAGTCAGTTGACCCACGGCTCAGCCAGGATTCTGATTTCATCTGTCAGGATGGAACTGAGCTCTGTACATTTTATAAATAACAAATCATAGCAAAGGGCCGGCTACATGCAGCGGTGCCAAAGAAAAGAGAATAAATGAACCCATAGTAGATATATCAACATCAAGAGGCATATTCACTATTAAATCCCTGAAATCATGAGGCAAAATATCAATTTAACTGAATTAATTTCAGTCTTTTAAATTTTCACTGCAAAACAAACTCAGAAAATTAAGAATGTCATTTATGCCTTCCTGATTTGGTGAGGCACATACTTAATGGAATCTCGTGGCGATTAATGTCTTAGATCATCATAGAGACACAGGCAAGACTCTTGCCTCCCTGCTTTGGGCTGTCATCATGCACCCCTCCTACCAGTATGGTCTCCAGTTTCACAGTCAACAAAACCCAGAAAGCGACATTTGCATGCCAGCCTCCCATAGGAAAGCTTCCTTAGTCTTCTATCAGCACAAAGCTCCTTCAATTATGTTCAGCCTCAGAAGTGCCATTTTATTTATCAGGAGGCCATTATCCAGTTTTTAACTGGCTTTGGACCTGCCACTCTTCCGAGGAGCCCTGACTCAAAGAGCATTTGCCATTCACCTTGGACTGGGCCTGTAACAATCCCCCATGACCAGCACGCTGTTAATAGGACTAATGTTTTCAGGATGGTGCCCTGACTTCTGAGAAGGCTTTCTAAAACCCAAGCTTGCAACTGCTGATTTGCACATTGTAAGAGAAGAACAACTAAGTGTTCACAACTGTGGGGCTATGAGTACTGTTTCCTTCCGCTCATTCATGGTTCAGGAATTCATGATTACATTAATGCAGCCAAGGGTTTATGTCAGGTAGTAGATGGCTCCAGTTCCTGAATCACTTAATTTAATTTTTTTTTCTTTTTTTAGATGGCAGCACCATTATTCTCTAGGCTATGTGCGTCACACTTGACTTTGCCCTCTCCCTCATCCTTTGTGCCCCATCAGTTACTGAGTCATGTCAACTCTTCCTTCATGCCGGCTCTTGCATCTGTTTCCTACTTTGCATCCCACTGCAACTTTAAGAACCCGTGCAACAAAGTGGCTTAGATATAGGCCTCTGATGAGCACATCCACCCACTATAATATATCTATGAAATCTACGTGCACCTTTCACAGAAGACAATGAGATGATGACTACTGCACTTGCAGTGGTGGTGGAGAGGAACCCAGTTGCAGGGAAGCACCAACAACACCCAAGATGTCCCTTCACTATCATGGCATTTTCTTTAAAATCACAAAAATTAGAAGCAGTGAAGGTGGTTAAAAAGAGAGAAAGAGAAAGGAAAAAAAGAAGAAATACATAAATATATATATATATGACAACACTCAAGCATTGTCATGGAGAAAGGTATGTTTTTCTATCTCTCTACCCAATAATTTTCTCTAGTCACAGGTGACTTTATTGTGGAAGCAGCCTCTACATATTTCCTGGTAAGGTGTTGGAACTGAGAAAGTGCAAGTTGGGTTAGACACAAAATCAATATTCTTTGATTCAGTCTCTGCTCTTCACTGTAGCACTTTCCCCCATAATCTCTTTCAAGAAGGCAATGCAACAGGAAAATCAGATTTTTCTCTAATCAGGGGTAAGGAGTGATTTTTAGCTTTGTGATTGATCATCAAGGAGCTTCAAAGAACTCAGTGTTGGTTAAAATATTACAGCCATTCGAATCCTGAGTTCATATCGTTACATTCCACCAAAATCTCTTTTTTCCTTTGTGCACCACTACAGAAGTAGTATTTAATAAGCATGGTAAGCACTGGCCCAGCTTCCCCTGATGGCTATTCAGTGGAAGGATTTTGCCTAGGTGAATGGATGGGTTAGTTTCTTCCAACAATTCACCTTTGGACAATGTGCTTCTTTGAAGAGAAGAATGGTGCATGGAGGGGAGCGAACCACTTTTCTATAGACAGCCATTATTTTCCTGTAACATCCGTGCTTTCTTTTTTGGCACTCATCACATTTCAGAGAATAACTCAGGGATAGGTAATCTTGGTTTCTTTTTGTCTTTGAAAGAAATACAAGCTGGATTTGGTTAAAAAACGATAACTTCTGCAATTTGTGTTTAGGCAAAGGTACATTATTTTTATGTTTCCTCTACCCAGCATGTGAAAAGACAAATAGAAATAACTGGCTACTTATTAGCTTATTTAGAAAAAGGAATCATGTTGAGTGTTAAGTTGCCTCAAATATATTGAAATATCTGAGTCCATTATTGCACCTTGAAAGTACTGAAATTTAAAGTTTCAGGGTTATGAAATGCCTCAACTAATGAAGGATTAAAAAAAAACACCCACATATATTTAGCACGTAAGGAGTTTTTATATATAAACCTGGAAAAAGGATTCATTTAATTTATGCTCCACGTTTTAGGGGCACATCAGTTGCATAAAACCAGGGGAAGACAACACAAGGGCATTTATTTAATAAACAATATGCAATTATTCAACAAACACTAAACACATTAAGTTGCCTGCTATGAGCTTGCCCTGCACAGATAAGGTATTTTGCCTTTTAACGTTGAGTAATAATCCTTGTATTAGAAAGAAAAACAGGAAAACATTTCTGTGTGTTTTTATGCCCAAGACCTTAGGAGATCTGTGAAGTATTTAGTCTGTAATAATATGGCATCTCTCGGAATAAAGGGTTCTGTACCCTGGGGAGGAATTTCTCTCAAAAGTGGCCTTAACATCCCATTTCTCCCCTTACAGACCATAACATATCCAACACCATCCCAACACTGCTTCACAGTGTTTTAAAAAACCGAATCGACACTCTCCAACCCTCCTCATGGGATTATAGACTCATCATTGACCCAGCTCTGTTTCTTCCCTCCAGGCCTTCATTCCAGTCACCTACCCCACTTCTCACTTTGGGTCCAGCATCAGGGACAACATGCTCATGGAGAAGCGTGATTCTCCTGCCTGGAATTCTATCATTTCCTTCTTCCCTGACCTGACTTTGATGCCCTCCTGTTGTGTGGCGAACTGGAGTGACAAGAGCAAAAATTATTGCTTCTAAGCAGGGTAGGCTGTCTGAACCGTGAACCTTCTGGTGCAAAGAGCAATCATGTTTACTCAGAGTGAAGAGAAATGAAGACACTTGAAGCCTCATCAGTAAAGAAAATCGAGCTAACAGGGGGATTCAATTATAAGCTCACTGACAACCAGTTAGCACTATGTTTGGGTTCATCTCTCTTTAGGCTATTTCATAGAAAATATTTCAAATTAAGGAAATAAAATCCTATGAGAATTCTCATGCTGCATAAATTGTTTCAGAGCCCAGAAAAATATGGAACATTTCCCAATTTGTATTTCCAACCCAGCATCACAGTGATACTGAAACCTGGAAAGAGCCAAGGGGGGCAGGGATGGAAAATGACAGTACAATTACAGACTCAAAAATCCTCAATTAAAACCCAACCAGCTGATCTTAGCACTAAATTAAATAGTCATACTCCTATGGGCAAGTAAGTTCTATTCCAGGAGTGCAAGGATAATTGAATATAGGGAAAGCAATGAACATGGCACTCCTCAAGTGTGTTGGACTGAACCCTAAGTCAATGGGCCACTAATAAGTATTCTATGAGGGAAGGGGGAAGAGGTAATGTTTGGAAATGGTGGGTTTAACCAAGTTAACTGGATTATTTTCATTGCACTGAGATATCAGTGACATACAGCAGTATATAAATTTGAGGTTGTCTAGCATTGATGACTTGACTAGAGATATCATCAAGTGGTTATCACAGTAAGTTTAGTCACCATTCAACATATCATACAGATACACACACACAAAGTGTTTCTTTTTTTTGTGATGAGAACTTTTAGGATCTATCCTATTAGCAACTTGCAAACACACCATACAGCAGTTTGGTGTGTGTGTGTGTGTGTGTGTGTATAATTTTTTAACCAAATTTTTTGACTGCCAAATTCAGACTTGTCAGCATCTTTCATATGATAATGAGCTAATGAATCTCTAGGAAAAGAATATGCTATGTAACATTTCCCCAAGTTATTTGATCAGATGACAATGTTTTTTTTCATGGATGGCTCTGTGGAAAAAGTATCCACTGGGAAAACGTTTTTGGTGGATCCTATATTAATTTAATTCGTTGCATCAGTCACTCAAGGAAGCACTGTATCATTTCTTCAACAGATGCCAGAAGGAATTTGATAAAATTCAATATTCAATCCAAATAAAAATTATTTTAATCTGACTAAAGGGATATCTCCTTAACATAATAAAGAACACCTCTTAAACTAAGGGTCAGCATCATAAGGAATAGTGAGATGTTAGGGAATATATGTTTTTAAAATAAAGAACAAGAAAAGCATGTATGCTATTATCTTTTTTCTTTAACATTATTCTGAAAGTTTTGGTGGATGGAATAAAACATGAAATGCTAATGATGAGAAGAAACAGAGATCTTACACTTGAATGAAAGATTGTTTACACATTATAGAAGGAAGAGGCACCTGAGTGACTCAGTTGGTTGCGTATCTGACTTGTGATTTCAGCTCAGGTCATGATCTCAGAGTTGTGAGATTGAGCCCCAAGACCCCTCTGCACTAAGCACAGAGTCTGCTTATGATTCTCTCTCTCCCCCTCTCTCTGCCCCTCCCTTGCTATTTGCACACTCTCTAAATAAGTAAGTAAATACATAAAATAAAATCTTAAAAAAATTATACCACGAAGCTAAAACAATTAGAATAAGAGAATTTGATAAAATGACCCAAATACAAAATACATATATTTAAAAATGCACAGTTTTCTCTAATAACCAGAATCAATAGGTAGAAACTATAATGTTATTTGGATTGAATATTGAATTTTAGTCTAGATAATATTTGTCACATAGTAGGGGCTCAATAAATATTTGTACTGAAATAATCCTAATATTCATAACAGGAAAAAATATTTTTAAAATACTAAACAATAATCTTACTAAAACTTTGTGGGACTTTTAGGCCTGGACTATCAATCTCACTGATTGGAAAATAAATCCATTCTCCCTAAATTAGTAAGTTTGAATGCACTTCTGATAAAAATTCCAGTGGTGCAAAAATAATCACAAAGGTAAAATACACTCACAAAATAGAGGAAGAACCATTGGTAACACAAATGGAATGCAAAGAGTTGATGTTTTAATATAAATATTGCTCTTTAAACATCATTGGGAAACATGGGAGAAAATGGGCACAGGTGCATGCTTAGTGGTGGTCTTTCCAACAGATGCTTGTTCTTAGTGAGCTCTCCCCTGCCCTCCCTGTGTCGGCGTCAGATGCTCCCACCCTTGTCCCTTGCCCTGTCACCCAGCTTCATTCTGCTCCACTTAACACCCCCTGACATAGAGATTTGTTTATTTACTTTCTCCTCCCACTCAAGTGTAAATTCCATGAGTGTCATTTATTTGGTTAATCTCTGTTTTCCTAGGGTCTAGATAATATTTGTCACATAGTGAGGGCCCAATAAATATTTGTTGATTAAAGAAGCAAATACCATTTAGTCTTGTCTATTTACTTAAGTACTTTCTAAATTTGTTGGACATTTGACTCACTTATGTGTGCCTGACTTTTAAATTCATATCAGCATGTTCCTGCCTTTGGTTCATGTACTTAGGGCTACCTCATTGGCTTAGGATGTACTTGCTATGTTTTGTAATGAAATTGTACTTCATATGAAGCAGGGCACTAAAGCTTTGGGTAAAAACCACATTTTAATCGGAATCTGTCACAGGCCCATGAAAATTCCCATTTGTGTTGACTGATTGGCTCATTTTAATGTATCAGAAGATTCTTGTAAAGGAAGTAGTTTAAAAGGAATTGTCACCTAACAGCAGGCTGGCTGCCAAGGATGATTAGGCAAGTGGTATGCTTGGTTGGGGCCATCGTGGGACCATATAAGGTACAGGGCTGCTGAGTCAGAATCAGAGCTGTAGGTCATGGTTGTGCAGATTGTCCCCTACACAAGGGCACAAGGCCAGGAGGGAAGCAAGGGGCACATGGGGCTTGAAACCAGTCTTTTATTCTGCTTTCCATGGCTCTGGTTGCATCAGCCCAGAGAAAGGAATGCCTTTCAGTAATCCCTCACCTGGGAGGGGCATCTTTTTCTATTAGAACAAAGATTAAGAATATGATAGTACTGGGCCTCATCACAGTGGAGTCTTTCCTTAGTGATTTAACCACGAGTTCAGAAGGTAGAGAAAAAAAGAAATTATCAGAGGTTTTATAGCTAGAACATTTGTTGTCAGCGAAGGGAAAAAGAAAGCTCCTGGGACAAGCCATGACTAATTAGCAGTAAGGAGAGGAAAATGCTTTATTTTAATAAATTTCAGTAAGCTTAACAAAAATAAGGTTTTTTTTAAATAAAGAGACTAAGGTGAGTACAATCCTGGAAACATGACCTTAAAAAAGACTGAATAGGTCTACACTGAAAATTAAGTTCAGTAGGATTAAAAACAAGAAAGGGTTAAGAATATAAGTACCAACTGGCCTTTTATTCATTAATTCATACATTTTGTGAGATGCTTCCAAGTGCCAATAGGTTATGGAAAATGCAGGGGGAACAAAGTTGAGGTGAAGAGATAGTACAATGTGTTTGTGAGGTGCTACGGTGAAGGTCCAAACAGATTTTTGGTAGTGTAGAAAATAAAGTCGCTTTTATCGTGGATATTGAGGAAGGTCTTTTATATTTCTGGGTAATACATTCTGAATAGGAGTTTGCTTCCTAGATGAAGAAAGAGCATTCCTGGCAGATGAAAGACAGACAAACTGGCACATTTAGATGATGATGAGGAGTTAATGTCACCACATCATAGAGGGGCTATGATGGAATGGCAGGTAATGAGGCTAAAGAGGTAGATTTTGTGGGGTGCCTGGGTGGCTCAGAGTTGGAGTGTCTTCCTTGGCTCAGGGCCTGGGATCGAGTCCCACACTGGGCTCCCCACAGGGAGCCTGCTTCTCCCTCTGTCTGTGTCTCTGCCTCTCTCTCTCTCTGTCTCTCATGAATAAATCAATGAAATCTTAAAAAGAAAAAAAAAAAGAGGTAGATTTTGTAACATTAGACTGTGAAAGAGCCTTTTTTGCTACATGTGTGTGTTTGGATTGTACCTTTTAAGCTACCGAGAGCTAGCAGATGTTTATTAGGCAACAGTATGATTAGGTTTTATGATAATAAGCCTATGTGGGTTATGAGCTGCATTTGGAAAATACTGGTGATAGAAGATGCAGCAGAGAATCAAACTAAAGTTATCTCTAATTTGAAAACTAGGTGGGAAGTGGCACCATAATGGAAATGGAGACTCCAGAGGTCATGTTATTTTAGGGTGTAAGATTATAGAGTCTGGTTTGGAGGTGTTAGATTTGAGATGCCTGTGGAACTTCAGTTTGTGGAGTTCCAAGATAAATTTAGAATATGAATTTGGATAAGGAGAGATCTTGAAATAATAAGATTATCAGTCGTAGGGGAGGAATAGAGATCAAGGAGAGAAGAGGAGCGAGAATGGGTGTTTAAGGAACTCCAACAATTGATGTGTCAACAGAGGGCAAGGGTTCAAAGAAGGAGATGGAGAGGACACTGTTAGAGATATAATTTGATGCGCGGTTCTTTTAGATATTGCTCGAGATTACATTTATATTCTCTTTCCATCTCTCATAGGGAATATTTAAATTATGCATGCTGTTCTTTTCATTAATTTTTTTTAATGAAAAAAATGATTCTAGCAGGCAGATTAGGTGCTTACCTATGAGTTTCTAAGAGTGGGTGTAGTATCCAGCAGTTCCTGAATACATTTGATTACAGAACCCTTAACATCTGATGTTTCATAGAACATATTCTGGAAAATATTACATCCTTTTAATCTTGTGTTATGTATAGAAGCTAAATTGACAGATTCATTATAATAAAGTACTTCTTACTTATAAAAAATGAAACACTGAATTCATCTGTTCTCATAATTCAAATATTCAGCCATTCTTTTAAAAAGAACTGTGACTTTGCAAGGCCTGACTGATTTTTTACGTATCACAGAGGAAAGTCACCAAGATTTATGCATTTGAACCAAACATGTATGTTTATAGACTAAGTTTTCTTCTACATGCTTGACTTTTTATTTCTCATTTTACTTTTGCCCAGATTTACCTACATTATTATTATGAATTATTTCATACATATAAAAGACTGGATGTAATGTATTCATGGTCGATGGAATAATAAACTATCCAAGGTTAAGAAATATAGTATTGTCAATTCCGATTCTTGAATTCCGATCCTGTCTCCCTAGTGGGAGTAATCATTATTTTAATTTTTGGATTTATCACTCCATTCTTTTCAGTATAGTTTTACTCTCCATGTATGTGTCCATGAACAAAATGTTACTTGGTTTTCTGACTTTACATAAATGGCATTATTTTGTATAGGTTCCTCTGTGACTTGTCTTTTTCATTCAATATTTTGTGAGATTCATCTCTGTGAATGCTTGTTGCTGCAGTTCATTCATTTTTTTAAACTACCGTGGTAAAATCCATTTATGAGTACATAACAATTTATTTATCCATTGTTTTGTCAATGGATATTTGAGATGTTTCCGGTTTTCTTTTTCTTCTTGCAAACATTACCAGTATGAATATTCACACACCTGCACTAGTGTTTCTCCAGGGAAATATCTATGAGTAGTATTGCTGGGTAGGAAGGTGGGCAAATGTTCAACCACAAGATAATTCCAAATTGTTTTCCAAGAGGCTGGGACCAATTTAGACTCCTATCAATAACAAAGAAGAGCTCCGCCTATTCTTTATCCTTAGTTATACCATATATTTTCATGCCTTAAAATTTCTGCCAGTCTGGTGGGTATAAAATGGTATTTAATTTTGGTGTGGATTTGTATTGCCCTGATTGAGGGCAACATTGAGAATATTTTCACATTTATCAGCTATCCATGTTTCTTCTTTAGTGAAATGTCTGTTCAGGTTATTGCTTAGTTTTTTCCCAATGAGTTGTTTTCCTTTTTCTTAATGATCTTTTTAGGAATCCTTTGTGCTACTCCCATATACATGTGTTATAAGTTTCTTCTCTCCTTGTGGCATATATTTTTACTTTTTTCCTTAAATCTTATTTTCTTAAGATTTTAATTCTTTCTCCATGAGAGACACAGAGGAGAGGCAGAGATAGAAGCAGGTTCCCTGCTGGGAGCCCGATGTGGGACTCAATCCCAGGACCCTAGGATCACAACCTGAGCCAAAGGCAGATGCTCAACCGGGTGTCTTTCCTTAAATCTTTTTGACTTAAAATTGGTCAATTAGTTAAATTGATGAAATTTTAAAAAACAAAAACACTACATTAATTTATTAATCAGCGAAGTTAAGAATAATCGATGTATCAATCTTTTTTTCTTTAAAGTTTGTGTTTGGGGGGCTGTTTTTAAGAAATTCATCCCCAATTGGATATCAAATTTAAGATTCGTTAAAAAGCACATTTCCTTTGCTTGCCTTACAACTTAAAATCACAAATCTATCATTATATTAACAACTTAGAAACAAAATGATTTAGGAGGTCTCAAGTGTAATTTCATGCCTTTCCTCCAGTCATTCCCCTTCCTGGACTCTACATTCACTCGTAATCTGCTCCTTGAGGGTGCACGTATGCGCACAACATACACACACATGCACGCACCTGCCCATCCTTCTTTTTCTCTCCCAAGCTCATCTCCAGCTCTGCCTCCCCACTAACGCGGTCCCCAATGATAACCTGGGTGAGCTGGCAGCATCAGATTTTCACACTTAAGCTTGTTCCCCATGTGCTTGTTTCACACAATCTTTAACCAAGCAGTCTGTAGTTGGGGCTGTCTTTAATTTTCTCCAATTCTTTTTTCTCTTTCTTCTAAAAATACAATAACATTGGCTTGTATTTATTCATATTATGTCACTTGAAATTACATCTGCTGCATTTAAATACTCATTAATGTAAATGCTGAATGAAACCATTCCAATGGATACTCAATATCCTATAAAGTCACTTCAACACAGCCTTATGACGACTCCCACACCAAAACATTATTTTTAAAAGTTTGACCCACTATTACTCCCATGTTCTATATTTTTTTTTAGCACTCAAGCATACATGTGACAGCTTTTTTCTCTTTCTAGAAGCTCTATTAACATCCTCCCTTTCTCACATGATGACATCATCCTTACTTGGCAAAGCAGTTAGAAACTATTTAAAAGTCTCTGGGGGTGCCTGGGTGGCTCAGTAGGTTAAGCATTTGCCTTCGGCTCAGGTCTTGATTTCAGAGTCCTGAGATCAAGCCATAGGGCACCCCGCTGAGCAGGAAGTCTGCTTCTGACCCTCCCCCTTCTCCCTTGTTCATGCTCTTGCCCTCTCTCACACAAATGAATAAATGAAAACTCTTTAAAAAAATAAAAAGTCTGAAGTTTCTTCTCCCCTGTCTTCCCTTTTTGGTTCCTCCAAACTTTTTCTGCATTTATTATGTGTTCTCATTCATTTGGATTGAAGAGGGATATCTCCCATTCCATCTGGGACCCAGGGTTTGGATCCTGCCATGCCAATTGCTAGTTAGACTTCTTACTGCTCCATCTTTCTCTCTTTCCTCCTTTGTGAATGATACTGCTCTCATATCTCCCTCAGCTGGTCCCTGTCAGCACTGCCTGTCCTAATCTCCCTATTTCCACTGGATTATGTCCTCATTCTAGAGCAAATTGGCTTCACCCAGTCAGTCTACATGTGATGGACTCCAAATGGCTTTTCTTAGGAGATCTAGATTTGAATTCTGACTCGGCCACTGACTGGTTGTTTCAAGCTTTGGAAGAAAGACAAGGAATTTCTCTCAGCCGCAGTGAGTTTGCAAATGAGAATAATTATCCCTACCTCATGAGGTTGTGAGGATTAAGTAAAACACAGTATTTGAAACTGAGCTTCATGTCAGCACATGATAGGAGGTCTCTATGTGTAAATTTTCTTTAACTTTTAATTTCATTGCCTGTTCTTTAATCTCTTCTTTCAGCTTTGAAAAAATAAATTCCTATGGTTTTTTGAGCTAATGGTTGAAGTATTTTACCCTATAATTATCTTTTAACTAAAACCCAATGTCCTGATTCTGTTATTTACTTAAAATAACTATACATTTTCCTCAAATTACCTTACTCATTTCATTTTATTCTTACTGTTTATCCAGTTACATTTCGGTGAACACTAGAAAATAAAAGGCAAAGAGAACTAAAATTAGTGAACTTTAATATGCTGTTTTCCTGAAAGGGAAGGCTTTTTAGGTGGTATCTTGACCTCAAAACATTTTGCCCATTTTGTAGATGACCATTTCCTGGAAATTTTTCAGTGAAATGGGATTTGGAAAACTACATTAGATAAATGGCTTCTGAAGTAGTGTTCTAATCTAATTATTAAAGCCAATCCATATTCATAAGTTGGAAGCTGGCAAAGAAATTTCTTTGATGCATCTATTTTATAATAACCTTGACGTTTTAAAATGCATCAGACAGCCATCTACCAGAGACAGCACAGAGTATTCTCAGCACAGTGAGACAGCCACAGAGGTGAAACAGATTTATATACAGGATGATGTAGTGATTGGTATACACTTAGATTCAGGACATTTTTGGAGGGAAAGGGGCACAGAAAAATGAGCAAAGGTCATGGCTTCTAAGTCCTTATATGCCTGCCTCCAGCAGAATGAATATACTCAAAGTGGATACTCAGAGAAGGCTGGACTGAATAATGGGAGGAGGGTTGAAATATGACTCTTCATTTGAGAGAGGGGAAGGCGATCCCATTTCCAGATTAGAGCGCTTTTAAAGTAATCTTTGCTTTAAAAAAGATTTTTAAATCTTACCTATTTCTATCTTTCCCCTAGATTAGTTTTTTAGCTGCAGAGAATAAACATAGCACATAGTATATCAAATTGTGTGTTCTGAAAATTGAGTATTAATGATCATAATCTCATTGGTGTTCATCATTCCAAATAATAAAATACAGCAGAAAATGAAGTGCTTTTCCATACTTTCTAAGCAACACTCTAACACACACACACACACACACACACACACACACACACTGGACTAAATAATAAAGGGAGCAATAAAATAATCAATCCATTTTATCATGATTTCTTGGATATTCCAGGTAATCTATACTTCTGACTGGATTATACTTGATTTGTTGTATGTGGCACGGCACTCAGATCCTTTTCACCATCAAATGTTGACTCTAGTTCTTTTACAATAAGCTCCTACTCTAAAGCTGAAAAAAAACCACACAAAATTTACATAAACATTTCAATTTTATGCATAACAGAATGATAAAAGATGACTTATTTTAATGTGAGCAGCTAATGAAAAATAAATGAGAAGTATTAATGATATTTCTTCTACCAAATTTATGGAAATCAACAATCTTAAAAGGATCTGTAAGAAAAAAAGCAATGAAAGGAACTTACAACAAAAATCTCATCCAGTGTTTTTTACTATCCACAGAAAACACAGAAATGCAGTGAGAATTAAATATACTCAGATTTCATGTATTTTTGTCAGAAATTTATTTTTTACATAGGTATAGGAAGAGGTATATGGTAGGTATTGGATTTATTGAAGATATACCCTACTCAATCCACACTTAAGCACTTAGAAAAAAGAATCCTTTCCCTTCGGTCTAAGAGAGGCCGAGTTCATTTACTTTTTAAGTTGTGAAGCATTTATGGCAGGAAGGCTTCATGCTTGTCTATAAAGCACACATGAATCATAAGTGTAGACAAGATCCAGAGAAGGATTAGTGGAGGTGTAAGAAGGTAGTTTACTTTTCCCATCATTCAATACAGTGGAGTAGATACTGAATACAATGGAGTAGATACAAAATTGTTTTGATCTAGAAAGATCAAAATAGGATTAGAATTCATATTTCTTTTTCAAAGCCTTACCATCAGTTTAAAATCTGAATCTGTAAGCAACATTTTGCAAAACATTTCTACTTGTCAGTTTGACTCCAGTCATTCCTTGGTACCCTGGGGCAGCTTATCCTCCTGAAAGCCCTGGATGCTGTGGGGTGAATGCACGGGATCCCTGAGCTCCTGGAGTCTGACTGACATCTTGCTCATGGAGCCATTTTGGTTGATAGTGTGCACTTAAATTGAGCCTGGATGTGTAAGATTAGGGCCTGGTGGAGAGGAAGCATGCCACACAGAGTGAAGAGAATAAGCAAATGCATTCTTTTAGGAATGGCTCAGCAGAAAGAGCACAGGCCCCTGGGGCTTCAATCCCAGCTCTGATACTCACTAGCATTGTGAATTTGCCTCCATTACTCAAATCTCTTTAAGTCTCTGCTTCTTATAAAATGACAATAAAAGTACAGCAGCCCTCCGTTTACTAACAGTTTATGTTTTCAGCAGCTGTTCAGAGGTCCATTTGCTTAAGCCCAAAGTGTCTACTTTTTGAATTTCTTTCAAAATAATAGTCTAAACTGATCCTTCAAAGTTTAAAGCCAAGAATATTTTTTCTCCTTCTAATGGGTATATGTTATTATGGGGTTACCTTTTTTTTTTTTTAAGAACAGAGTCTTTTTGCTCATCAAAAATCTGAAGAGAAAGGTAAACAACCTCCGCCATGCCTTCCCAACACAAAGGATACCCACAATGGTCAGAGGGAGCACTGCCAACTCCAGGATCTGCACTCAGCACTAGCCCCTTCCTCACATGGTACAGAGTTGAATAGTCTGCGAACTTATGGAACCATCCTTAGCACACAGGGGAATAATTCTACCAAGAGCTATTTCCCATGCTTCTTAAACTATGCTTGACCACTCCTGAGTTAACGTAGAGTGGGGCTGAGTTTCAGGACGCAGAATCAGATATATAAAGACATAAATTTCTTTATTTGTATTTTCAGCTTCCATTCAGTTTTATATGGCAAAAATTGTGTGTGTGTGTGTGTGTGTGTGTGTGAATGCACATGTGTGTGTTTGGTCTATATGTGCTTATCACTTTCCACTAGAGAGGGAAGGAAACTCACCACTGTTCTCACCAGGACTTGGCACATGGTAAGCAAGAAACTTAAATTTATTGAATAAATGAATGTAAGATGACTCCAAATGAATGATTAGTCAAGTTGGAATACCTAGGTTCTCTGCTTCTTCATTATCCCCCCCAAAATTCTAGATAGAAGTGTCTTTGGCAGGCCTCCTACACTGATCAAATGAGAAAATGAATCAATAGAAAACTGCCCAGTATCTCTTTGCTTTATGCTTTCAGACTCAAACTGAACTATGGATTTTCTTTGCTTTTATTAATGTTTTCTTTGCTTTTATTAAAATCTTTTAGGCTAGTGAGGTTCTCTGAAAACACAGCCGTAAGGACAAAAAGAAACCTTTTTTAAATCACCTCTTAAACTCAAGAATAATTGTAAACTCACAAGTGCAATCAAAATTGAATTCAGGTCTAAAGAGACTGAGAACATCCTATACATCTCTTGGTGTGGAGTCCCAGATTATGGCTGGCCAAGTGCAGTCCATTGATAGCAACTGTCGTCCCAAATATTCTGACATGTGAAATATAAGGGGAAAGTCCTGGACTGATATAACTTCAATTTTATTGTGGCTCAATGGAACTAGTCATTCACTTGTTAGCAATCCCTATTTCACTCTATGTTGCTTTGTTTTCTAAAATGAGGTGCTAAGCTAAATTATTTAAATTTTTAAAATGTGATAGCTGCTATATATCTTGCAAGTATCAACCACAATACAAGGACAGATATGTCTATTGTAAATTTCTTAGAATTTGGAATCAGTGTTTGTCCAAGAAGAATCTTTTCAATAATACTTTGTTGTTGTTTTTCCTCCAAATTTATGCCCCACGCTTCCTTCTTAGGACACTTACTGAGCAATTGCCATGTGCTAGAAATTTTGTTAAAAGCTCAGGCTATCTCACATAAACAGGACCTGGTCTCTACCTCAGAGACAGACTGCTTAACTGGAGAGACAGACATTGAACAAATAATTATAATTTCATATGAACAAATAATTATAATTTCATATGATAAGTAAAATGAAAGAGGATGCATAAGTTTCTAAGGAGGGAGTAATTAATTCTGCTTGAGAGACAAAAAGGCAAAAAGGAAACAAAAGCTAAAGCAGGAGGTCCTTGAAGAGTTTTCTAAGAGTCTGCTAGGCCTCGTGTTAATAAAGAAGGCCCACATTTCATGTGTTTATCTGAATTTAAAAAGATAGACAACATTTTCCAATGCAGGGTTTCTCTGCTTCAGTTGTGCATTAGCATCACTGGGGGAGCACTTAACAATGGGGATGAGAGGACTACACAGATCAATTAATGCAGAGTCCATGGAATGAGTCTTAGTTACTGCTATCTTAAATAAATTTGCCCAGGTGACTCAAATTATGTCACTAGGCCTAAGAACTACTTTTCCATAGTAACCAATTATAAGACACTCTCATTGCCCTAAGCCAACGGGACCATTAGTTTGAGAGGGGGATAAGAAATGGAGCAGAACTATATATGTATGTCCTTGAAAAGAAACTATAAGAAAAACACAAATCGATTTTGAAAACAAAGAACAAAACTGGAGATATCAAGGGATGTCTGGGTGGCTCAGTGGTTGAGTATCTGCCTTTGGCTCAGGGACGTGATCCCAGAGTCCTGGGATGGAATCCTACATCGGGCTCCTTGCTTAGAGCCTGCTTCTCCTCCCTCTGCCTATGTCTCTCCCCCCTCGCTCGCTCTCTCTGTATCTCTTGTGAATAAATAAATAAAAATCTGAAAAAACCCTGGAGACATCACAATCTGAGATTTCAAAATATACTACAAAGCTGTAGTAATTTAAGTAGTATCGTACTGGCACAAAAATAGACACACAGATCAATGGAACAAAGTAGAATCCAGAAGTAAACCCACACTTTTATGGATCAATCTATGACGAAGGAGGCAAAATATACAATAGGAAAAAGATAGTCTTCAACAAGTGATGTTGGGAAAACTGAACATCTATATGAAAAGAATGAAGCTGAACCACTTTCTTACACCATATACAAAAATAAACTCAAAATGGATTAAAGAGTTAAATGTAAAACTTGAAACCATAAAATTCCTGAAAGAAAACATCGGCAATGAGTTTTTTGACATTGGCTATAGGAACATTTTTCTAGATATGTTTCCTGAGGCAAGGGAAATAAAAGCAAAATTAAACTATTGGGATTACACTAAAATAAAATGCTTTTGCACAGTGAAGGAAACCATCGACAACAACAACAACAAAAAACAACCAACTGAACAGGAGAAGATTTTGCAGATGATATATCTGATAAGGAGTTAATATCCAAAATGTATAAATAACTTACACAACTCAACACACACGAAAAACAAATAATTCAATTAAAAATGAGCAGAAGACATGAAGAGATATTTCTCCAAAGAAGACATGTAGATGGCCAATAGACACATGAAAAACAATACTTATCATCAGGGAAATGCAAAGCAAAACCACAATGAGATATCACCTCACACCTGTCAGAATGGCTAAAATTAACATAAGAAATAACAAGTGTTGACACAGGGATGTGGAGAAATAGAGATTCTTATGCATTGTTGGTGGCAATGCAAACTGGTGAAGCCACTATGGAAAACAGTATGGAGGTTCCTCAAAAAATTAAAAATAGAATTACCATATGATCCAGTAATTCCACTATTAGATATTTACCAAAAGAAAACAAAAACACTAATATGAAACGATATGTGCATCCCTCTGTTTATGGCAGCATTATATACAGTAGACAAGATATAAAAGCTACCCAAGCGTCCATCGATAGATGAATAGATAAAGAAGATGTGGTGTATGTACACAATGGAATATCATTCAGCCATAAAAAAGAATGAAATCTTACCAATTGCAGCAACATGGATGGATCTAGAAGGTATAGTGCTAAGCGAAATAAGTCAATCAGAGAAAGACGAATAGCATATGATTTCACTCTATATGGAATTTAAGAAATAAATGAACAGAAAAAAAGAGACAAAATACTAGTCTCTTAAATATATGAACAAACTGGTGGTTGCCATAGGAGAGATGGGTGAGGGGATGGGTGAAATAGGGGGGTGAAGTGGAGTGAAGGAGGTTAAGAGTATACTTATCATGATGAGCACTGAGTAATATATAGAATTGTTTATCATTATATTGTACACTTGAAACTAATACACAAGAGAGAGAAAGGCAAAGGTTTAAAATCTATAGCTCACTTTTGTACAACTAACTGTAGTCAATGTGAAAATCAAATCCAAAATGGCCTAGTATATCCAATGATGTTCATTGATAGTCACTGGCTCTTGGGAATTACAAGTCAGTACGTGGACCTAAAGACTTTTTACCTGCTCAAGTACAATTATAACAGCTGCACTTGGAATGATTCCTGTTTCAGTCAAATAATCCTGACTAGTTTCTGAACATTTTTTCTTTCTTCCTCCTTTTTCTTTCTTTCTTTCTTTCTTTCTTTCTTTCTTTCTTTCTTTCTTTCTTTCTTTCCTTTCTTTCTTTCTTTCTTTCTTTCTTTCTTTCTTTCTTTCTTTCTTCTTTCTTTCTTTTTTTCTTTCTTTTCTTTCTTCTTTCTTTTCCTTCTTCATTTATTTATTTATTTTTAAAGATTTTATTTACGTATTCATGAGAGACACAGAGAGAAAGGCAGAGACATAGGGAAAGGGAGAAGCAGGCTCCTCATGGGGAGCCCGATGTGGGACTCTATCCCGGACTCTGGGACCATGCCCTGAGCCAAAAGCAGAGGTCCACTCAACCACTGAGCCACCCAGCTGTCCTGATTTCTGAACATTTAAGTATGCAATGGATTAAGTATAGAATATATCACCAACTAGAAGTTGTCCCTTTTTATTTTGAAAATTCAGCAATCTGAATAAAATATGCATCTTGGTTAATAATAATTTGATATATAGATCTTGGTTCATTAATTATGACGAATGGGAAATATTAACGTAAGACATGAACAATAAGGAAAATTCAGTGTGGGATATGTGGGAAGTCTTTCTGTACTACATTCTTGGCAATACATATTGTAAATATAAGATTTCAAAATTTTAAATGTCTCCTTTTTAGAAGTCTCTCCTTTTTGTTTTTAAAGCTAATATGCCTTTGATACTGTCTTTCTCCTTCCACATGGGAATCTGACCTTCAGTTAGCTTTCTAGTTCTCTTCGCCTATAACCTAATAAGATTGAATATTCAACTATGTTCCTAGGCTAAACTGCCTATGATAAAAATGACAACTGGTTGATAAATTGCATCTGAACTGGGAGAACTATGAACACCTACTAGGAAGCCATAGCATTGGGCTTCCTTGAGTGTGGGGACTCCTTCTAATTGGCATGACTGGGGATCCCTGGGTGGCTCAGCGGTTTAGGGCCTGCATTGGCTCAGGGCATGATCCTGGAGTCCTGGGATTGAGTCCCACATCGGGCTCCCTGCATGGAGCCTGCTTCTCCCTCTGCCTGTGTCTCTGCTCCTCTGACTGTCTGCCTATCTCTCTCTCTCTCTCTCTGTGTATGTCTCTCATGAATAAATAAATAAATAAAATCTTAAAAAAAATAATTGGCATGACCCGTGGGAGGGTCTTGGAGATTGTGCCTATGGCGTTGTTATAGGAGACATTGACTCTTGTGAGGTAGGAGGCTTTTAAAATGAGAGCTCTCACACTTGCCTGGCATGAGTATATTTTCCTTACACTCAACTGTCACCTGGATGTCAAGAGAATAGCTTCAGGACAGCTGTACGGATTCTGTGAAGTGTCCCCGAAGAGGACAATCCAATACTGTCCCACTGGCAGGGTATATTTCTTGTCCTAAAGTTTTCTGAGTATCCATATCACCAAGAGTGGCCTATAAGAAACCTATGAGTCTGTTAGAGGAACACTACCTGAAGAATATTGACTGCCCGTATTATTACCTCCTAGGAGAAGCTGTAGACAGATGAGAAATGGTATATTTTCTTTCATACATTCACACAATTTGTTCATACATCTATTGAATGGTCACATAAATCAATTCAAGGAATGGTACTAGTATGCGTACTTATTTATGCAAACTCCCTGGAATCACATTTATTTATTCATTTATGTATTTTTATTTTAAATCTTTAATTTAAAGATGATCAAAGAAAAGAGGCAAAATGCCCAAGGGAGCACCTGTATCTATCTATCATCTATTAATCTATCATCTATCTATCTATCTATCTATCTATCTATCTATCTATCATCTACTTAACTTTCTGTCCATTCATCCAACCATTTATCTATTATTATTGAGATTTTCCTTTATGAGAGGACAATATCAGCATACAGTTAAGAATAATTTATTATAAAGAATAAGTTGATAACACAGGTTTTCTGAAAAGCTGGAAGAGAGAGAGTTTTAGAGATGTTTGACAATTTCGAAGGTCTTAAAAGTCAAGAAAGATATGGAGGGACAGTATATTTCTTTCTTAGAGGAGAGCAAAACCTTTAAAGATTGGGGTAGATGTATGTTCTTTTTTGTTTATCCACGAATTGTATTGCAAATGGAAATTGCAGGATATCATATTTGTAATATTGACTGATGAGACTGCTAGCTCTCTAATTAAAAACAAAATTAGTTCTGGATGTGTAGAAATAGCTTCATTTTTAATAGCTTCATTTTTATGTTAGTATTTTTTTCATTATCTACATTTGTCAGAAAAATATATATTTATTTGCAGGAGCCACAATTAAAATCATGTGGCCAAGCAACTGGATTTCAGCAGCTACTGAAAGTTATTCCCTCATTTTCAGAGACATATCTAAAGCTAATCCAGGAGCTCCTGGTGGATGAAATGTGGGGAGGAGGCAGCACAAGGACCCCTTCCACTCCAGGTTCTTTCTTGTGCTAATTGTGATGGGCCTTGTGTGAATCTGGGTAATTTTTAGAGATTTCCATAGGTGTCTTATTCCAGATGGTCTCCTTTGTCATCACTGTGATGCACCATCTACTCCATCAGCATGCTTATTACACTGTAATAAAACTATTTGTCTACAGGCCCATGTTTCCTACTAGACTCTAGTGTGAATAACTTGAGAGCAGAGACTGGGTCATTTTTACCTTTGATTCCCCAACAAGTATCAAAATTAGTAGGCATTCAGTGATTAATTATTGGAATGAAAGCAAACTTTTGGGGAAGTAGAGCAAAGAGTCTCAACCAAGAGTCTGGGACATGATTCTAAAACTCTGGACAGAGTCTGGTACATTCTTTACCAAAAAAATAAAATATAAAAGTTATTTAGAAAGATGCTTGATAAAGTATTTTTTTATTCTGACAAATTCAGTTTCTTAAAATTGTGCCCTGTTTAGGGTGTCTGGGTGGCTCAGTCAGATAGGTGTTTGACTCTTAATTTTGCCTCAATCATGATCTCAGGGTTGTGAGAGGGAGCCTTGTGTTGGGCTTCTTGCTCGGCCTGGAGTTTAGTCGAGATCCTTTCTATTTCTGCCCCTCCTCCCCCTTACCCTCCTCTCTCTATATTTTCAAATATATATATATTATATTTATATTTTATAATCATATAAAATATATTTGAATATATTTATTATATATTTATATTCAATATATTTATATACTGAATAAATATATTCAATTGAATATATTTCATTGCACTATTGCAATATATATTTCATACAGATGAATATATATTGAATATATATTCAGATATTGATATATATATTTGAATATATTGAATATATATTTAGATTGAATATATATTTAGATATTGAATATATATATTCAAATATATATTATATATTTTCAAATATATATATTATATATTTTTTCTCTCAAATATATATATATTATATATTGTATATAAAAATAAAATCTTTTTTTAAAAAACTGTGCCCTGTTCAAGGCTACCAGAACCTTCTGTGTCTCTCTTCTATCTTAGATGGATATTTATTTCTAAATGTTCAACATACCAAGATTTTGTTATCTAATGTGGGCACTAAGAACTCTAGGTAGGTGCTAATAACCTTGTTGCTACTAAGCATACCAAATTAAAAATTAACAATGCAATCACATAAAATTCCAGTGATAGCATCACAATTAGCTCTGCAAAACAACACAGTTCTTTACAGAATTTTCCTTTGCTTCTATACTACATTTTGTCTGATAAGGTCTTGCAAACAAAGACATCATACTAATTACAATCTGTTGTACAAAGGGCAGGAAAACTGATAAATGATTCATTGATTATTTTCTTTCAGAAATAATTCTTCCATTCTTGTCCTTAAGTTACATTTGGATAATTAATGGAGGCTTTAAGTGCTTTCCCAAGGAGTTATTTAGAAGAAATCATGTTGACAGTTTTAATTCTTAGCAACTAAGCAAATGTAAGTGGATACCCATTAAAAAAAAAAAAAAGAGGAGGACAAAATACACACAAAAGTATTTTGTATTCTTTGTGTGTGGAAATAAATAGTTCTTTTAACAGTATATTTGTTTTATAAAGTGTTCTTTTGCCTTTCTGTAAAATTCTTTAAACCCCAACATTCCATGTTATGTAGGCACGACTTTCTCTTCTGTATCTCCAGATGGGTGTCCAGCAGGGCAAGATGTCACTTAGCATTTATCCCAGTTTTTCTGTCCTGAGAAGGTCAACATAGGATAGCTATCATGTGCAAGGTCAATGGCTGTGGAATAGCAGGAATTGGGGCAGAGTACGGATGTGTGCCAGTTCATAAAGTCTTCAGTGACTAGGGAGGAGTGCCCAGAAGATCTGAGATGAAGAAGGGTGGAGGGTGAATAGTGCAAGAATCAGGACCCCAGTGTTCTCTTTGTGAGTGAGCGAGTGGGGCTTTTTAGTTGTCGTTTTTGTTTTTTTAAGTAAGTTCTACGCCCAATGTGAGGCTTAAACTCAAGACCTTGAGATCAAGAGTTGCATTCTCTACCGACTGAGCCAGCCAAGTGCCTCCCATGTGAGCGTGAGAATGAGTAAATAAATAAGTTCATGATCTCCAAATTTATACAAGAGGCCCAGGGCTCTTCACATCTGGACATTTCCCTTTTGTGTCTATGACGGTCCCCTTCAGTAACATGCCCCAAACCAATCTCTGTATGTTTTCTCAACCCATTTCCCATTTCTCTATCCCCATCTCAATTAATGGTGTCTGTGACCATGTAGACCAGAAACATCTCCCACCAGCCCTGTCACTTTGTCCTCCCTTAAGTCCACATGTGATTGCTGGATTTTACTTCATAATGTTCCCCCAAATTCTCTACCCACTTCATCTTCATTCACTTGGGACCTCATCATCTCTGTCCTAGGTCTCTCAGCCTTCAGTCTTTTTTGCCACTTAGGCATCTCCTAAACTGCTGCCGCGGTGATTTTTCTATAATGCAAAGAGAATTTTGTCATTGTCCTCGCTAAAAATACTTCAGTTGCTTTCCACCATCTAGACCAGTGAATAAAATCTAGGATTCTTCATCTTGCCTTAAAAAATCTTCACTGTTTTACCTCTATTTACATTTCTGGCCACATATTTGAAGTTGACTATCTCCTTGCGTAGTGTATTTGAACCATTCAGAATAACTTGTAGATTCTGTTACCGTTACAGATGGTAACGGTACCATCTGTAAACTAAACTTATTTGCTGTTTAGGTATTAGGTTCCAGGCACTTTGCTAGGTCCTGGGGATGTAGCTGTGTTGTCTTTATACATGCTTTTCTGGAATGCCCATCCTAGGCTTTCTTGAAAATTCTGCTCATGCACTACCTTCTCTGTGACGATGTCACTGACTCATCCATGCAGAGGCAGCCAGGCCATTTGCTTGCCGCCAGAATTTATTGACCAAACATGCGCAGCTCTGATATGGTGTATTATAAATATATGCTTTGGTATCTTTTTTCTTCTCTAAATCTTAGGATTGAAGTCTTTGAAGTCAGAGGCTGTGTCTCATTCATCTCTGTATCCTTAGCATTTAGGGTAGTGGCTGGCATGGAATAGATGGCTGGTAAATGTTGTCCAAGTGAATGACAACATGTGCCCATCATATATGTCCAGGAGAAAAGCACCTCATGCATATAGGCCTTGGACTCTACAAAATATCTGCCCATGTCACCAGAGGACCCACATACACACCTACTGTCAAAGTAATTCCCCAAATTTCTGGATCAAAATCAAGCTCGTGTTGTTAAAAAAACAAAAAAACCCCAACATAACCAGAAGGAAGGTTGACAATGGTTGTCTCAGTGTGGTGGGCTTCCAGAGAAAACCTGAGCACAGGTTCCCTCTCCCTGAAATGTCTATCCCCCCCCACCCACTGCCTAGTTAACCTGTAAGAATCCTTCATATCTCACACTCATGTCCATTTTTTTCAGAAAACATTCCTTGGTCCTCTCCTTTCTGCAGATTAAGTGAAATGCTCCTGTCATATACGCTTATAGCATCAAATATCGTCTTTTTATAACTTTTATCTACATGTAATTATATTTATTTGTGTAATTATTTGATTGCTTTCTATTTCCCCTTCCATACCATAAATTCAACAAGGACAGACTCCATGTCTGTTACATAGGAGGTGGTCAAAACATATTTATTGAATAATGAACAAACAAATGATCTTCTTTAATCTTCATAATAATTATCCAGGGTAAACACCATTATCATCTGCCTTTTCCTGAGAAAATAGTACAGTGAGTACAATTAAATAACCGGCCCAAGGTCACACAGTCAGGGATGAAACCCCGGGGCAGTGACTGGATTTCTGCATGAGGCTTTCTGCACCACAGACAACTAATCTGGAGCTATTTTAAAACTTTAAATAAGTGAGCTCAGCTTTATTATTCACTGTTGAATGACTAAGAAAATTATTAATTTTAAACATGAGTTAAGAAAATGTGAGTGGATCCACAGAGGGTTTGTCTTTTTTTGATCTCTCAGCTCTGATTGGAAATAAGTCAGTATTAACAGTGTTGCTGAAATCTGTACCATGAAGATCCGTGTGGGTGCCTGGAGTCTGACAATAGGAAAGGTAAGCCTATTTTCTCCCCTAATATATGGTTCTTGCATAATTCCCAGTGTGGGTTTGAAATAATTAAAAAAGTAATCTGATATCTGCAATTTAGTGAAACCTATCTGACAACTGGATAATGAAGAATTTATTGTTGTGTTATTTTATAGGCTTTCTAAAATCCTAATCCTATTTCCTTTACAGAATGGATATTTTCTTTCCTGTTAGAAGACACTGAAAGTAATGGCAGGTGAAACGTGGTCACATGAAGCAGTTGCTCAGGACCTCAGGAAAGTATGGGTCTTGATCACAGAGTTCTCTGGACCCTAGGTAACGGGGAGTAGAAAGAAGCACATCCTGAGTACAGAGGTACCACATGGGTATAGCTGAGCCACACTGAACACATCTTCCAAGGCCACTTGCTGATCCTGCCACTGGCTGCCGTTGCACTCAGCTGGAGATGACCAAAATACATTCCTGGTTGGCAGGATACTGAGCTCAGTGGAAGGGAAGGTGAGAATGAACACACAATGGATTATAAGAATAGAACCGGAACCCACCTTCTACCCCTAAGAGAGAAAAGAGGGACTGTCGTGTCCCCTCCTTCCCAAACTTGGCGTGGGCAGAAAGCTAGATGCATCAAGAGGTGCTGGCCATCAAGAAGAATTGGTTTCTGACTCATTAAGTATCTAAATGCCCAGTTTATCTGTTTCTTTAGTCGGACTTTGCTATTTTCAAAGCTAATGTAATCTGTCCTTAAAAACAAGCCAGTTTTTCTATTTCCCCTTATTTCACGTGGGTTCTCTATAACTCAAGCAGCCATGCAGTAGGGATGAGTGCTCTGAAGGGTCAGCTACCCCACTTGACATGTCAAATCATATTAATGCTGGATCTCAGACGTGAATTATTTTATAAACTACCGCCTGAATTCTTACAAAAAATTAGCAAGTTTTATTCTCTAACCACTTAATAAAATCTCTTTCCAGGTTTCTTATTCAGGAGCTAGTGAAATGCAGGTTAGGGCACATTTGTCCTATGGACCATGCAAATTCCTTTATATCAGGGCAGTGGGCAGGCCTTCTGGGGGGTAGAAATGGACTATATGTTAGAAAGCACAAGGTGAAGGGAAACTAGTTCTGAAGCTCTAGACTGAAGTTTAGTTTAGTTCTAAACTAAAATTTGGTTGAGTTTAGAGCTGTTTTTCTCACCTGGAAAAGTGCAGAAATCTTGCAAACTATTGTAGAAGTATCTGATTGTCATGTGAAATAGTTTAGCTCTAATGAAAAATCCCTAGAATAACAAACAGGGAGATATTTGCAAATGGCACGAAATCCTGGAGACCAAAAGCAGTGCTTTGCTGTGAGGGAACGTCCTGGTGCATTATTCATGCATTTTTGTTTTTATTCAAAGCTGTGTAGACATCTATCTGCTTAAATACATTAACCTTCCTATTCTAACTGAGTCATTGGGCAGAAGTACACCATGTGCAGTGTTATCCATCAGGGTTCAGACAAGAAATAGAAACCACTCTACGTTCTTCACATAGAGAAAAATTAATACTGGAATGGTGACCCGGATGATGGAAGACCGAACAAGCCAACCAGGGGAAGATGAGGCACCTCTGCGACAGGGAGCAGCAAGAAGCAACTACCCCTGGGAAGCGGTATTTCCAGAAACCAGCCCAATCAACCTGGAACAAGTACCTCTATGGTGCTGCAGAACCAGGAGCCATAGAGGGAAGAAATGTCCATTGGGAATGGAGCCAAGGGAGATACAGTTTCTACGGGAAGTGTCCCCTCAAAGGCAGAGGGAGAAATACCTTGACTTTCCAAGAATTACTTGATTTCTCCTTCCTCCCAGCCTCTCGTCTTCTACCAGGACCACCAACTGGCCAAAGCTACTGAGAGGCTGATTGTCAAGGGAGCCTGAGAGATGGTGTTTCCTGTGATGGACACTAGAGCAGGGAAGGGAGGACATGGACCAACAGGCAAACAGGCCAATGGCCCCCCAGCATCCCATCCATGGCAGATGCCAAGTACATTCCTTTTGTGCTATAAGCTTTGCAGTCCAGTTAACTTTTTTTTTCTTTTCCTTGTATGTCTTAGTGACTTTTATTGACCTATGCCTTGTGTCCTGTGTAATGCAGAGATGCTGGGGTTTGCTGTGGTAGGTAAGCAAAAATCAGGGGGGCATGTGCCCAGTGTGGAGACAGGTGGGGAAGGCACTGGATGCATTATTTGGATATGGCTTCATTTAAAAAAAATCTCAATGGAATGTTTTCTTTTTAAGATTTAATTTATTTATTCATGAGACACACACACACACACACACACACAGAGGCAGAGACACAGGCAGAGGGAGAAGCAGGCTCCATGCAGGGAGCCCAATGTGGGACTCGATCCTGGGACTGTAGAGTCACACCCTGGGCCGAAGGCAGTTGCTAAACTGCTGAGCCACTCAGGCGTCCCCCCAATGGAATGTTTTTTAAAAGTGCATTTCTTTTGACAAAACTTACATTAAAAAAAAAAAGTACTCATGACTACTGAGCATTTACTGCATCCGTCATTCATTTTTAGGATGGGAGTAGGGGCAGACAGAGTATACAGAGAAATGGGCTCTAGGCTGAAATCTAACAAGGAGCAGAGTGGCTCTGAGTAAAAAAGGGAAAAGAGGCAAAGTGTAATTCTATGCATCCATCACCGCTGCTTCCTACCTCTATCCCCCCGTGGCATATCCCAGGCCTGCTGGAGCACATGCCCCCGGTAACCCTCCTCATGTTCCTCAAGGCCCCGGGTGGAGCCTCACCAGCAGATGCCAGTGGCTTATGCTGCCACGACCAGCAGTGGGATCTGTCTGCCTCTCTTGCCAATCCCAGCCTCCAGGCTTCGCTGCCCACATGCCGTTTCTCTTGTCCCACTAGAACTCATTAGACCTGAATCTCACTGCCCGAGGGCCACGTTCTCTTTATAACTTCCATTTATCAAGAGCCCATTATGTGTCTGGAGTTGGACTAGACACTTTGCCTGGATTATTTCATTTAATCCTCATGGCATCTCCCAGTTTGCAGATGAAAACACAAATTTACAAATTAAATACTTTTCCCAGGGTCACCCAACCAGTAAGTCATAGAAGTGGGATTTGAACCAGCTTCTGTGCTCAAGCATATACTTTATTTACTGACAGCTCAGGGCCAGGGCAGGGCAGCAGTGCTGCAGGCTGCTCCTTATTTATCAGCATCTAGGCTGTCAGCATTTAGAGAAATTTGCCCCTCACCTTTTAAAAATGACTTTATTTATTTATTTGAGAGGGGGGGAGAGAGAGAGAGAGAGAGAGAGAATGTACAGAGGGGGAGGAACAGAGTACAAGGAGTAGTAGCACGGAGCACAACAAGGGGCTCGATCTCATGACCCCAAGATCCTGGCCTGAGCTAAAATAAAGAGTCCGATGCCCAAGCTCAACTGACCGAGCCACCCAAGTGGTCCCAGAGAACTTTGCCTTTAAACAGTATCTGAAAGCCGCAGTTACGGTTCTGCACACACACAGGAGCTGAGGATAACCAGATGGACAGTAGTAGAACCTTTCCAGATGCCCAGTTGGCCAGTGACAGTGTCCACACTGACAATGTGCTGACAAGACCCATGCAATATGCTCTCCCGGCCCCTGGACTTCTATTTAACTTTCCCTTCCACAGACTGAGTTGGTGTCAGGTAATCAAACACACTTCTTTCCTTGTCTATTCTCATTTAAGGGGCTGTATCTACTTCCTACTACTTATTTTGTACCACTTATCAGGACTAAGATAAAAATCATTCTAATAATAATCCACCCAAACTGGCTTTCATATCTGGTGTCTGCTGGAGTATAACAGAAATCTTTTCATTTCAGTTTTAAAGCATTGCTTCATCCAATGAACTGACGCACATTCTAACCTAAAGGTTATGGATCGGCAGCTAAATGCAGAAATTCCATTAGTTTTCTGACCTGGGGTTTATGCCATTCATTAAAAAAAAAATCAAAATCCTATACAGGGATAGGAAAAGTACCATGGATAGATTCATTTTTAAAAGCATCCACTTACCTATTACACAAGGGCCAAGAAAGCAGGAGTTTCTGTATTACCAAGTAGATATTTTTCATTCCCGTTCATTGACTTTGACAAAGACAGTAAATAACACACAGAGAAGAGGTACATTTTGGGGGAATATTAAAACACTGATTAATGTAACATTAAGAAATGTAAAGTCCCTCGCCTAAAGAGAGAGAAAAATTAAAACGCCTTTGGTTCTTAATGAAACCGCACCAGGCTTATATAAATCTAAATTCCTTACCTTAACCTGAGCTTAAAATAATGGGCTACCCTGCCAGAGCTTTACAAATCCTAGCGATGAACATTATCATTTATTACCAGAATGAGTAATAATAGGAGCAACAGGGAGATATCGCGCACTGGGAAATGTCCAAAGAGTTTAGCACGACAATACTTCTTTTTCACAATATGAAGATAAAACAGTCATAAAATTGAGAGTTCATCTCATTCACTGGGAAGACAAGGGCAGGTGGGTGTTCTCCTTAAACAGATTGCAACCCTCTCCTATAGGAGTGTAAAGGAGACTGAGCAAACACGAGAGGTAATATTCACTCCACGGTGCGAGAAGGTAACGTGGATTTTAAAGTCCATCGCGGTAATTAAATTTCAGTGTTGACACAGTACATCTCAACATTCAGAGTTCTAAATATAGTTTATACAGTGCCTGTGAGCAAAATGCAATGCACATGAATATTTATCTCTGTAGCGCTGATTCCTCTGCCACATGCTCAGAAAAGAAGGGTTGAGATTAGGACAGACCAGAACAGAGTCCACAGAATTTGATGATAATCATTTCAAATAGTTGAAATGATCGTGTGGCCTTATCTGAGGCACTGGTTTTCTAAACATTTTTGGCTGCAAAACCCTTTGTACAAATGAAATCTAATTAGAAGCCAAATATTTGAAATAGATTGAAGTGGAGGAGGTCAGTTGAATTATGGAGGGGAGGGGGGGAGGAGGAGGGAGGGTGTTGCAGCCCCTTGGCTGCTCAGTGCTACAGCAGACTATGAGATGGACAACCTAAAACCACTATTTAACCCATAAATAAGTAAAATAAAAATCCATTTGGGATTTGATGGATCTTAAGGTATTGCAGTGATTTTAAGGTACTGACCGATGGTGGAGAGCTATGTATTTCAAAGGAAGGGCTTATGGACCTGGTTGATTATGATAGGAAAGAAGCAATGAGATTAGGAAAAGTAATGTTATTTTCTTTCTGCCACTCTCCAGGCAGATATCACCTTCTTTCATATTATTCCCAAGCCCTTGACCATGGCCCTGGTCCTGGCATGGGCCTGTTACCCATTCTGTGTAAGCTTCTATCCCCAGTCTGTCCAGCTCTGCCCTCAGGGATGGGCTGCATTTGGGCTCGCCCTTTGCTGAAAGTGGATGGTACTGTAAGATGCTGCTCTTCCTCTGATGCCTAGCATGTTTTTTCTACCAGTTGCTCACATTTCCTCAAGTAGGTTATGCATGCTGTGCTGACAAATAACCCAAGTCCTCAGTGGGTTAGAATGTGCATTAGTTGGTTGGATGAAGCAATGCTTTAGGTTAGCCCCCTTTGGTTAAGCATGCTATGGTAACAAATAATCCCAAGTCCTTAGGGGCTTAGAATAACTTATTTCTTGCTGGTATTACATTACCATAACGGGTTGGCTACCTGTCTTCTCACTCCAGGACCCAGGCTAATGGAACTCTCATATTTAGGACATTGCTGGCCTTGTGACAGAAAGATACTGGCCATACGGCAGTATACTCCATAAGGGTTCTGAAAACCTTCTGCTGAAAGTGGCACACATCACTGCTGCTCACATGCCACTGGCCCATGTAAGTCAATTATCCAAGATTGATATCAGAGAAGGGAGGGATATATATATATCACCTTTCCATAGGGATGTATATCCCCATAGGGAGGGGCCCGCTAGGGACGTGGCAATATTTTGAACAATCTGCTACAACTAGTTAATTTTAAGGTGGACCGCCTACCCCCACCAACACCTCTCAGCCATTGAGGAAGCTCAATGATCTTCCTTTATTTCTTTTGTCACATCATTTCAATGCTGGATATCATATTTTTCTGGAGTTGCTAAGACCCATGGCAATTTCCGCGAAGGGGTAGAAGTAGAATTTCTTGTATGTTCCTCTTTTAGAGCTTGTTCTTCCTATTAGGATTGTCCACTAAATAACTTTAGGCCTGAGGCTATTGCTAGCTTTTAAGATATTTGGAAGGCAGAGATACCTAACATGTCCCGAACAAAAGGATTGGCTCTGCCTCAGTGCTGCTGACTCTCACAGGATATTTTTATGGGATTCTATAATTGTGCAATTATAGCTTTAAAAAGATTTTTACTTTAAGAGTGACAGACCTGATTTGCATCAAGAAGAATTGGACTTTGCATCATAGATGCTTATTAGTGGATTCATGGATTGACTGACCCGTAACGTATTTATTCATTAACTTACTCAGCATCTACTGTGAACCAAACAAGCACCATGCCCTATCAAGTCCTATTCTCTTGTGGTTTACAAATACAGCCCAACCTAGGAGGGATAGATGCCATCATAAATGGCATATTCAAAATCTCTGTTATAGGGATGCCTGGGCGGCTAGTGGTTGAGTGTCTGCTTTCGGCTCAGAATGTGATCCCGGAGTCCTGGGATCGAGTCCTGGATCAAGCTCCCTGCATAGAGCCTGCTCTCCCCTCTGTCTGTGTCTCTGCTTCTCTCTCTGTGTCTCTCATGAATAAATAAATAAAATCTTAAAAAAAATCTCTGATACAATCCCAACTGCTACAATGATCTCAGCTCTATCATTTACTGAGTATAAGGCCTACCTAGATTCTATAATCTCTCCATACTAAGATGGGGAGAATAAGTAGTTACTTACCTCATAGGTTGGTTATGAAGATTTCTGAGATCGTGAAAAGCACTTAAATGTTCCTGGAGCATAGCAAGTGCCCAGTAAAGTCATATGCCTCATCATGACCATGACCAGATTAAACACTAGAATAAGGATGCGGAAGAGAATCTGGCTTTCCACAGTTTCCTCTGAAGAAGAATCTGGAGGTCTTCATTGAAGAAGCTTAACTATGGGTCAACTGTGTAATGTAGCTGGTTAAAAAGTAATAGATGAAAAATATTGTATTGCAGCAAAATCGATTCTATTTCAGCGTCCCCCTGATCAAAACTCACCTAAAATATAGAAATATGCTTTTTGGTGTAGGGCATACATTTCTGAAAATGGAATACTAGCTGCTTCTGCATCACACGGGGTCCTAAGAATGTAGTCCCTATAAAGATGAGTTCATGGCATTATATGCTGGCAAGCATTCTCACTTTCGTTAAATCACTAGAAGTCATGACATGCTCTAGTTTTAGTTTCTTCTAGGAATTTTTCAGATAACTGTTGGTCAATCCCACAGAGATGCTTTATAATGCCCTTCAGAATGTCAAAAGGACTTACACCAATCCCTAATTTCCTGCTGATCTTTACCATCTGTTACCTTGACCTTTTCATCAAAGGCTCCTTAAGCTGCTGGAAGCCCTGCATGTTAACACCCTGTATGATAGTCTTCCTGTGTTTCTTTGTCTCAATCTCAGCACTACCACTTGCATACATTTTGTCTGCCATTATGGTTTGAAGCAGTTCACCAGAACACAAAAGTATATGCCAAAAAGAGAGACTCCTGAGTGGTAAATAACACACATTGCTGAACACTTTCAACTCAGTGTGGTGCAGTGGAGTGTTCACTGGCTGAGAATATTTGCCATATGGGGCACAAATGTTTGCTGCCTGAAAGGATATAGAACGGTCTACCACACCAGCTCTTACTGGCTCAAAGTGTGCCGGCACTTCAAGGATCTGTGACTTGTTCTATAAATGCATATATTTTGTCTTTGGGAAACTATTTCATATACAAATAGTACTGTAATGACCCGGCCAACAAGGGGTAGTATTAAGTGGAACATGTATTCAAATTTAGTGGCACTTTAAGAGGGAAAGGGATAAACTGCTGCTCGCTTAGAAGATAAAATCAGGCAATGAGGGATATAGGAAACTTCGTTCCTAGAACAACTAGGAATGTGAGCATCCAACAGGAAATACTATTTACTTGAAAGCTACTTTCAAGCAAAATGGGAAGCTGACTTGCCTTGTTTGGTTCCCAGGGGTGGAAGAAGGACTAAAGATGGGAAATTAGAAGAAAGTATATATTTGTTCACCTTGAGAAAAGATTTTTCTAATATTTAATACCATCCAAAAAAGGAACAGCTTGTATTCTGTAATAATGCGGTCCACATCTCTAGAGGTAATAAATCTGGATGACCATTTGTTAGGCACACTCTATGGGATTCATGCCTTGAGTAGTGTGGTGGTTTTTAAATAATGCCCACAAATTGAAGTGTGACAAATTGACATTTCTTCCACATAGATGTAGGGTCTTTGTCCCCCTTGAATCTGGGTGGGCTCGTAATTGCTTTAATTAATTAAAGATGGTAGAAGTGACACTAAGTGACTTATAAACCTGGTCATACAAATCTAGACAATGTCTGCCTTGTGTTCTTTGAATGCTCATTTTTGAGATGCTTCCATTCAGAACCCAGTTACCATGCCTTGAAAAGTCCAAACCATGTCGAAAGATACATGTGGGAAGAAAAATTCCAATTAAATTTAAACTTTCATTTCTTTTTTATCATATGAAAAATTAGAAATAAATTAAGTACCACTAAAATGCAATATTCTATTTGACAATGGCACCATCACTCATCCATGTGTCAGACAGTCAACATTAAAAAATCTCTTTAGTATCTTGTGACATATTCTCATTTAGGGAGTCTAGTCAAATTGGTTTATATATGTATTATATTATTTAGTTTTGACTTATTAATTAGCCCTCTTAAAATGGACAAGAGGCTTAAAGAGATTCCTGCAAAGAAACCACAGATTGACACATGTACACAACAAGAAATGGGCAGTTGATACTTCCTTGCTTCTAGGTCAAGTTTCTAGCTAGCCACAGTGCCAGAATGCAAACTGTGATAGTCTGATGAGAATGAACTAAGCAATTTAGAAACTATTCAGGAGACTATGAAACACAGATTTCCATCCACTATATTATTGAGCCCTTAAGAGTTGTCCTTGTATGCATATTTGTAAATAATGAATACAAATCAATGGTTAAAAATATGAAATTACCAATTTAAGTATTTTTGACCCATAAAATGTCAATTTCATGTGGTTCAACCTCAAAAATGATTGACCTTTTAATAAGGGCAATAAAAAACTGTATGTAGACAACTGATTTAAAGAATAAGACATGTGGCAAGCACGGGGGGGCTTGGGCAGTGCACAGGAAACTGTTTACCATTGTTCTCCAATTGTCTGTATCTCTTGTGTATGTGAGCACTGACATGTGACACGTTACAAAGTTATTGCTTTTTTTGTCTGGGGGATAAATAATTTTATTATCACACATTGGACTCTTTCCAATTAAAGTGGCTCTTAGCACCCGGATATATTGTGAAGCACTGACTTGAATGACAATGATTATTCTTTGCCTGACTCCATTCTGCAATGATCTATCTAGAAAATCAACATTCCTTAGGAAGAAACAAGGCTTTAAAAAGAATGATCTTTATGGGAGCTGGTGGTTATAGAGAATTTTAGTGCCAATAAAAAGAAGATGAGGATTACTTGTTCCTTAGAGGCCGTGAGGTAATTAAAAAACAATATTTAGTGGCTTTTAGAACACCTATTTCCATGAAATCCCAGCACTAAACAATTCAGGGAAATCAGAATAGATAAATCACCCAAACAGATCAGAAGAAATGGATAAAGCAACCATAATTCTATGCCACCTCCACCCCCTTCAGGTTCACTAAATTATGTCAAACTCTTGGCACAAAATCCCATAACACTCCAAGGCATGTGTCTTGCTTTGGTGCTTGTCAAAATTAGTGTCTGAAAGATTACACAGGGAACCCTTTTCCACACAAGGGACAGCTTCCTGTTGAAGCTCTCCTCCCAAATGGCTCAGGAGGAGGGCTCTCATGTTGTTCAAGCGGTATCAATTCTCTTATTAGCCATATTGTGCTGTTTCACATCACAACATCAACAACTGGACTAATGCTGAAAGTAAAGGATAAAGTGGATTTTTTTGTGCATTTGCTTATTCAGTCATCGATTCATTCAACAAGTATTCCAGGGTCTACCACATGCCAGGCAGTGATGGAGGAGACACAGAAGAACAAAGCAATTTGCAGTCTGGGGCTAAGAGACCACCAAAAATTAGAATTCCAAATACCAGGCAAATTTGGTTCCCTAAGATAACATGAAAATGTGAGAAGAATAAGACATGTTGTTGAAAACTAATGTGTCTGGCACTTTGGTGTACCTCAAGAATTTACATTTAAAAACTAGCTTCCTGAGAAGCTATCTCAGTTAAAGCCCTGTGATAGAACACCTGAATATGTGAGAGACAGAAAGGGTAGGCTGAAAAAAGGGAGCAGTCCATTTCCAAAGTCTCTGAAAAACAATACTGCAAATAGAGTTCAGAATGGACATGGACGTTTCAAAATAAATTAGTTGGGGCGCGTGGGTGGCTCAGTCATTTGAGTCTTGATTTTGGCTCAGATCATAATCTTAGGGTTGGAGCCCCACATTAAGCTCTGTGCTCAGTGAGGGGTCTGCTTGAGATTCTCTCACTCCCACTGTTCCCCCTCCAACTCGTGCTCTCCACTCTCTTTCTCTCAAACTCTAAAGTAAATAAATCTTGAAAAAAAAGTTAGCCAACTTTAAGAGGCATCCCAAAGATGAGATGATTTTTGAGTGTGCACAAGGATAATGACTATAATGGATTGATATACTTCAATAAATTTTTAATTCCTGTGTTCTTCATATTAAGAAAACTATTGGGTACTTAGAAAGAATGCCAGGGAACTATGTTATTATTTTGAAAACTAGAAATAAACGAATCAAGAATTTGTCCTTCCTTTTCTATACTAATAGTACCACTGTTAACCAAAGAGTAAATGATGGGAATTTTTAAATTACAGAAATATTACATCTAATAATAGATGTAAAGAATGCATGAGAACATAAGAATATCACTGTTTTATAATCCCAAGGAATTAATGGATCTGAGTATTGAACACCAATATCTCTTTAAAACAGATAACTAGATTTTATGTGCTTTCTACTAAGTAGACGATATCGGATGTGTAGTTGTCTTTTAAAAATATAAAATATGAATATGATCAAACCTGTAGATCCAACTACTAATTACAGGAAATAAGAGGACCAAAGAACATATTCAACCATAGTATGAGGATGTAATCAGCAAAAGGTAGACTGTGAGAAGCTATGGGACAAATAACCAAGTATCTCAACAAATGAACTGCAAGGACAAGAAGAGGAAAGGAGTGTATGTATATTTTTTAAAGATTTATTTATTTGAGAGAGAGAGAGCAGGAGGGGAGGGGCAGAGGGGGAAGGAGAGAGACAGTCCTCAAGCAGACTCCCCGCTGAATACAGAGCCTGAATCTGGGCTCTATCCCATGACCCTGAGATCATGACCCGAGCTGAAATCAAGAGTCCACCACCCAACCAGCTGGGCCACTCAGGCACCCCTGAATACTTAAATATTTTTTAAAGTACTGAAGATATTCAATCAATTGCAATATATGGACTTCATTTAAATCTTGCCTTTTTTTTTTTTAAGTAGAAGCATTTATGATACTATTAGACAATTAGAGATGTAAACACTAATGGGGTAGTTGAGGATATGAAGAAGTATGGTTAATTTTTAAATGTGATATTGGCTTTCTGGCCACATATAAAACTTGAACTTTTTTTTTTTTAAGATTTTATTTATTTATTCATGAGAGACACACACACAGAGAGAGAGGCAGAGAGATAGGCAGAGGGAGAAGTAGTCTCCATGCAGCAAGCCGGATGTGGGACTTGATCCCAGGACCCCGGGATCATGCTCTGGGCCAAAGGCAGACGCTCAACTGCTGAGCCACCGAGGCGTCCCTAAAACCTGAGCTTTTTATAAAAATTTAGAAGTATGTACTGAAGTATTTAAAAAATAAAATAATATTAACAAGATTTTGGATTTGCTTCAAAATAATACAGAAGATGGGGTGGGGAGATGTGGTTAATAGTGGAGATGGGGCAGGGTAGACCATGAGCTGACGTTTGTTGGGGCTGGTGACGAATCAGCATGGAGGTTCATTACACGATCTTGTTTATATTTCTGTATTTTTGAATTCTCCACAATAAAAAACAAGAAGAAAAAATTAGTAGATATATAAACTTGTATCCCAAAAGACCAGCAAGAACTAAGCTAATTTAAGCTGTTTCAGATTTTCCAGTCAAGTAACTACACACCTACTGGTTTGGTTTTCCCAGATCCAAAGCCATCTCCACATGGAAGGAGGTGAATATATATGTAAATATGATAGAAAGAAAATAGAAACTCTCTCGGTACATTTGAATAGAATACAGGTATGTCTACGTACACACAAATGTGCGTCTGCATAGATATATACTCCTTAGGTGCATCTTTTTGATTTTCTGCTTGACACTGACATTTTCAGCCTTATTGGAGAAGGTTAAGATCATGCTGAAAACAAATAAACCGGTATTTCAATTAGTACAAAAGCACATTTCAGATTATATACCAGAAAAACGACCTTGGTGGCACGGTTAAGTAGTGTATATAATTGTGTGTCCATGTGAATGAGCATGCAGATGTTGTTCCTTAAAGATTAAGGGAATTCTACCCCACCAAATGTCTGCGTCTAGCTCAATTTCAGCCTGGAGAAAATGCACTAGATCTAGGAATTCATACTTCAGAGTGGCTCCAAGTTTCCTGGGGCTAATCTTTAAAACCGAATACATATAGACTTTCTTCTCCAATCCAACAAATCAGGCAATAAAAAGATGGCTCACCTACTTTTCATATCAAAGGTCAAAGCATCCGTCTTAATACTACACTGTCAAATGCTGGCACAATGAAATTAGAACAAAATAACACAAGCAAACAAATACCCCCCACCCCCAATCTCCAGAAAGGAAACAGGGTTTAGATTATTATACAATGGCCTCTTGCGTCTGATTGCTTGCCACAACTAGTTGTTTGCACAACATAGAAACCCTTAAGGGTCCCTGCATTATTAGAGCAAATTAGCATGTTTCAAGAAAGTAGTGGATTATTGCAGATGAAAGTGTTTTACCAACAGGGGTTTTATGGTTGGCAAATGTGATTATATAACCATTAGCATCTGCAAGCCAAACAAACATGTGCCATGTACCTCCCGGAAACACCTCAATGTGGATATTCTAATTTCTACCATTTCAAAAGAACAAAAGGATTTTCATCCAGGCATAGCCAAAGATAATTTTAAAAGACTGAGGAGTAAACTAGGGCAAATTGTTTCTGTGACTTAAACAATTATCAACTTCCCATCTGGTATCTAAGGATAAATGGCAAAAAGAAGCGTCTGTCATTTTTTGAAACGTGGCAAATGTTGACCATCTACTTAATTAGTCTACTGTGCTCACTCACTGAACATATTGAAATTTTATAGAAGAGAAACTTGGGCAAAGTGGTAAATAGTCTCTTTCTCCATCTAAAGAGACTCAGGTCATAAAAAATGTCTTCCCAGAATTGCCTGCTGAATACAATTCTGTGGAGCTCTACCATTGCGCTGAGGTATGCCTGCAGCTGTCATTCCCACTAATGGCAGCAATGTGTGCGAGGGGATGAGAGGACAGCATCTTGAGGCTTTGAGGGTGTTGGCGCTAAATATTCCCCACTTGATCTCAGCTTTATTTTTGACAGATACTGCTGTGCTTGTAATGAACTTCAAACAACAGCTGGAGGAAGACATGCCCAGTTCTCGAGGTCTATGGGAAATGAATGTTCTTATGACATGATTTATAAATGATATTATATCTATGAAATTTTAATGCTTTAATTTTGGCCCACATGGCATGAATTAGTGAGCCAAGATACTAACGGGCCCTATTTTCACAAGAGTGATTTCCAGTGAAAGATGAAGAGGCCATAGGTCTTCCTGGCAGGAGGACCCAGTGGTGGTGGAACCTAGCGTGGCCTTTTCTACAAACCAATTCCTTTGGAGCGACCACAAAGCCCTCCATTTCTACAGTCTTATAATCAAAATCAGAGTAATAGGAAGATGACAAGGTTTGCTTGTACAAGACTCGATGAGGACAAATTGGGTCAAACAAAACAGATCAGAAGAGAGAGAAATCGTTTAAAAATATTTACATGGCACAATTTCTCCTCCTTTTGCTCGGGCTGCCATTCCATCTGAATAATTATGCGCCAGGTCAACAAAGGAAAAGAACTTTGCATTAAACCACAGTTTTAATCTTTGAACCACAGAGACAGACATTTGTTTTGTTTCGCCTTTTTTCCCCTTCCGTTCTTCCTTCCTTCCTTTCTTGGTGGTGGTGGTGGGGGTGGGGAGTGTCTGGGGTGGCAGTGGCTGCCCTCAGTCAATCAGCACAGCATGTGCACCTCTGTCTGAGACATTGTGGCAGGTAGGGAAGTACAGTCATGTCAGAGCTGGTTTCCATCTCACATCGTGGGGTGTGTGTGTGTGTGTGTGTGTGTGTGGAAGGAACCGTCGCAGAACAATCTGTCAAAGTGGATGATGACATGGTATAGGTCACAGACTCTAAATAGTTCAGGGAGAAGGGAAACCAGGGACATCTACGGTGGTCAGGGAAAAGCTCCACAAAGAACAGATGGAGAGTTGGGGCTTGAATGGGACGTGGCTAAGGCCAGAATTTTGACAGCTATGGGGAGAGAGGACATTCTTCCCAGGCGTGAGATCCTACTAGATCAGTATTGGAGCTTCTGGCCTCTGGATAATGTGTATAACTGTTTCAGAAGAATACACACCACATATAAAAAATATTATACTTACATTATATATATGTTATTTTATACATATACAGAGACAGAGAGAAAGAGAGAGGAGAGAGAGAGAGACTGAAGGGAATAGTTGCACATGCAAATCTACCCCTTCAGCTATGAGAACCCTCTCGGTTCCTTGGGACTACTGTAGAAATGGTTCATCGGGATCCTTAGAGCCCATCCTTCTGGCTCTTCTTCTAACATGTCATCTGTATATTCCAGAGTTATTATACAACTTTTATGAAACTAAGTCTACGAGACAGGTTCTAATGTGTGACTGATGCCTCTTTTGTGAGCCAGAGAAATCTGCACAGCCTGTGTCTCGGGAGACTAATACTTCAGCTCTTCGTGGGGTGTTATTACCTGTTTGTGTCTGGCTTCCACAGCACTAGACTGCCAAAATTCCTTGGTCTAACTGCAGCAAGGGAAAAGCTATCATCATTATGGATTGGGAGCAAACAATTAACTTTGCAGGAAGCAATTCAAATGAGAGCCAAATTTCTTTTTGGACATTCTGTGATATCAAAACTTTGGTTTATTAGGAGATACAAAAACACTTCATTTTCCGTAGTGTCTATGGCTTGCATTAAGTTTTATCCCTTGGCCTTTCCCTGTGTTGCTTTACGAATAAAAGCACCATCACAAAGAGAAATATTCATTGCCAAGTACCTAATAATCCTGTTCTCCACTGCATCTGACAGTCTCTAGGGGAGACATTCTTTGAGCAGAGTTGCCTAAGGTTTCCCTAGCTGGCCCTGACTATACTGGCCACCTGTTCCCTGTTTAGAAAAACCATCCTCCCCCATCCCAACCTTCTGTTCCTTGTCTCAGACTAACGATGATATATGGGGTGCTGTGCTCCTCCTAATTATGAAAATTGCATTCCGTTGGTTCCAAGATTTTTATTTGGTATCTTCTCAGAATCTTGGCTAGCCTCTGTACCTTGGAGTCCTTAAGTAAAATTAGATATTGGAGCCCCCCATATGGGGAGCTTTTAACCAGGAGCTCTTATTTTAAAAAGGAAAGCTAGCTCCCCAGAGAAAGGATGCCAATTACTTACCCTATAGTCCACCAAACCACCAAGCCTACCTCCATACCCGAAGAAAAGTTCCCAGACCCTGGTGTGTGAGTACCATCACGGGTGAACACATCATTGCTCACGACACCTTCCTAGTAGATTTTCATCAGCACGTTGCTCCTTCACGACTCTTCACCTGTGTTCATGGGGACACCATCAGCCCCTAACTTCTCAAGTCAGAACCTGAGAGTTCCTCTTGATGCCTTCTCAACTCTCTCCTTCTGCACCCCCATATTTAGTTACCATCAAACCTCCCTCCTCAATATCTTCTAACCCACTCCACTCGATCCACCCACCCTATACCACTTTATTTTAGGGTCTCATGATTCCTCACTGGAATTATATAGCAAACAGGTGGCAATCCATTCTTAGGCCCATTTGTCCTCCTTTTGATTTCTATTTAATGGTTCCTACATACTGTAGTCCGGATGATTGCTCTGAAGTGCAAATCTGCTATTATCATCCTCCCCTTTCAAACCCTCCAGTGGCTCTCCACTACCGACAGGTGATATACACACCTTTTGTCAATGGTGCCTGGACTGTCCTACCCCTTCTTCTTTTAAATAACTCTGATTTATCCTAGGGAACTCATTTCTAAAATAACTGTTTAATTATATGCTCCAGGAGCTTCTTTGGGGGGTGGGAGGATGTTTTATCTGACTGGTCTGTGAATCCTCAGCACAATGAGAATGTCTGACAGAGCCTGGGTTCTCAATATATGTTTAGTGAATGAATCAGTGATGCAATTAATGAATAGTCTACCGTCCTCCTGGCCAGCCACAAAGGGCGTTACAGGATAGGAGTAGTGTTCAGGTGCTACTGGAAATCACAAGATGGAGAGAAAACTCAACTGTTTCATTTTTACAACAAAACAGTTAATGTGCTTGCAATGTGTTGGAAGAGAACCTAGGAATGATTATCTTTCCTTCAGTAACTATAGCGAATTTCCATTTCCTCCGCATATAAACTTTTGTTATGGCTCAAACCAAGACATTTCAACACTGGCTTCCCCGTGACAGCATAGTCTGCATGTTAGAGTCTCTTCTCAGCCACAAAAACAGGTATTTGGGCTGCTTCCAAATGCCATTCCAAGTTCAGACTTTCTATTAAAGTGATTCAGCTCTTTAGATGCCCTTGACCAAAGAAGAGTCCAGATAGAGCTTAGAAGACCAACTTCTTTGCCTTAGCATACAGCTTGAGGCAGGCCACGCAAGGATCAGTGAGGGAGGAAGGGGCCACCTTTCCAACTAGCTAAGTCAGATGAAATTAGCCGTGCTGACAAAGGAATGATGGATGTCAAAGCCACATCACCTCACCCCTAGTCCTTTTATACACCACTGGCGTTTCCTTATCCATTCTATTATCTTCTTCACTGGTTTTATGAACGGGACTTTAGTACCTTAGACAATTTCAGGGTCTCTCTGGCTGGTTGGCCTTGGAGGCTTGGGAAAGAAATATGCTCGTGCCTCAATTCCGTTGGCTGAGACTCTTTCTGGGACTTGCAGGTTACTTTCAATGGAAGAAACTACAGGTCATAAGGAAGAACATTTTAAAAACTGGAGCACTGCCTGGTAGGACAGGCTGCCTCAAGAAGAAGAGAGCTTCCTGTGCCTGGAGATTTTAAAAAGAGACCAATAATTAATGTTTCATATGCTGGGGAGAGGATTCAACCATAGGGAACAGGGGTATAGGGTTGGTAGGAACAGTAGGGCAGACCATGTAATATTCTAGTCTCTTCCATCTCTGAGAGTCTATGAGCCTAACAGATTTGACTCAACTGACGATAAATTCTATCCATGTGCAGGCTTAAATAATTGTCAAAAGGCTATAAAATATCATCTGGAAATAAGACTGATAGGACTTTCTCAGTTTTATGTAATTCACTATTTTAGGCACACCGATTAGATAAAAATTCCTGATCGTGAATTTAACAAATCATCACTCAAAAAACTATGCCAGATACCAAGTCCTATAAAAGCTTATTTAGAAAAGTTTGGTCACAAATTATTTATTGGACTTTAAAGTTTTGCACTGGGTATTTCTACTCTTTCCTTTCCACTATTATGACACTTACATTGGCATTTTTTTTTTGCATTATTCATTGTACTTTTAGTACCTAAAACAGTAATTGGCACATAGTAGGTGTTCAATTAATATATTGTGAATGGTGAACATTCTCTTACCCACAAGACTGGACAAAAAAGATAAACAGTATTTTTCTAAAGTGAATATTTTCCTTGGATCCTTCTCTACTGCCCCTGTTACCGCCCACTCCTACCCAGAATAGCTCTAAGTACTCAGAGAACATGATGAGACCATCCATTACTTCCTAGAACTGTAAGACCAGATGATACACACAAAATGTTAACAGTAATTATATCTTGATAGGCAAATTATTAAATGTACTTTTTTTCTTTATGCTTTTTCATTTTCATGATTTTTCTAGAATGAACTTTTATTACTTTTGCTATTTTTGTATGATACAAAACTAAAAGGAGAGAAAAGGAATAAGATGCCCACCTTGGCCCTACCTTCCTACAAATCTGGCTGACATCTCTATAAACATGGAATCAAGAGGTTGTTTTTTCTTTTCTTCCATATAGATGAAGTACAAGTAGTGTGAGACTGAGGCTACAGAGTCACACAAAGATCGGGGTAGAGAACAAGTTGAACATGTAGGCTCCCTGGATCAGGGCAGGGACCAGTCTTAAATTGCTCCCTACTGTGCAATTCACGTGTAGCCTCAGGGTGTTTAAGATATATGTGATTTTGATGCTAACTGCTTGCCAATCAACAATAGGATTTGTAATGTGGAAGGAGGAGGCAGCTGACACAATGACCTGTCAGAGGGTTCATATTGCCTTTGACATGTTAACAGGTAACTAGATACTTGTGAGAGGAGCCAAAAGACACTTTCACTCACAAGGACTGGTAATCAGTTCTAAAAAGTGCCCGTAAGAATCATCAAATGCCTGGCATGCTCCCTGAATGAGAGTTGGCCAAGTGACTTCTAAGGTTTGCTCAGCATCGCCTTCAGTCCAAGGTACAACTAAAACAATGAAGCCTATTTTCCCACCACTCCTCTGGCAACACATTTCTAATCTAACCACATTGATCATTGAGCAAAGATTATCCATTTCTACAAAACTTAGTTAACTTTCTGAGCTACGGTCTGAGATCAGCAAAGCTTCTCTTAACCGATAAGCAATTTCATTTTCTTCTCTAGTGAATTTAAGGTACTAAGCCATACCTAGAAGTGTTCAAAATGGTATCTTCTTGTCTCTTTGCCAAGCCGTAAGACTAACAATACTTATGACAAGCTGAAAAATTTCTTAGCTGCCTGCTGTTTCTGCAACAAATTTCTTTCATCAACTAATTCACTAATTTGGGCCTTCTTGAGGACTCAGCTAATTTGTAAGAACAGGTGGCTCATTCCATAAGTGTTCAATAAAGATTCACACATGATTACACATACAGCACTGCCTTAAAAACAAATGAAGAAATGTGTGTATTTATGGAGAAGCTAAAGAGACAGACAAGAGATTCTTCAGTGGCTAATGGTGTGCATCTGGTAAAATTATTTCAAAAACTGATAGGGGAAGGGGATGGAGGCCAGTGACATAAGGATATTAAAGTCCTATCACATAGACAATTAACTATTCTTGGGAAACCACCAAGAGATAATGGATATGGGAACAAACAAACAAAAACTACTATTTACAGCCTCACTTTTATTTTTCTCTCTATTCTTATGTTTATGTGGATTTGTGTTCATTCATTCATACATACCAAAGTTTCTGAGCACTTAATAGCACTTATTGTGTATCAGACACAGTCTCAATCAAAATCATCTACTCTCTTTTGTCATAAAAAGATGAAAACATGTATCATAAGATTAAGAAAATAGCATAACCTTGCTTAAAAAGATATTACTAGAATAGGTAAGAAAAAAACAGTTCATATAAAAAAATGTAAAGCCAATCAACCTACAAGAAGAAAAAAGAATTACAGCAACAATTCTGGCTGATGTTTTTGTTGACTTAAGGATGATTTTCCCATGAGAAAGATATAACTAATTCAACAAAAAATGCCTAACATATGAAAAAAATAGAAGCTACAAAGTGATGTTATTCTGTTTTTTGATGATTAAAAGGACAATAATTTCTGCTGAAATAGTTACTACAAGGGAACACAAGAACTTTCCCCTCTTTTTTCTCAGTAAGAGAATTGAGAAAACCCATGTGGATATTGCATAAATCATCCCCTTATAAACCACCAGAACAAAATAGTACAAAGTACAGTGAGTACACAATGGTTTTGAATTAACACATACATAACAGGGTGACAATGAATTCAGTCACTTTTTACATGCAGTATATAAAGAGAATCAAGTCACTCAGGCAAAGTGGATCCTTCTTTCCCAGTTATAATTCTAACTATCCTTTTCTATTTATATGGGAAAAAGGAATGTTTGCATTTATAAGACAGTAAACACTTCTAGTCTTCTGAATGTTTAAAATACAGGTTAATGGACATGAGGAATTCAACAATTCCATAGTAAAAAAACCATAATTTTCTAAAAGAAAGAGGAGCTTGGAGATCATAAAATCATGGTTGTGATAATTCTTCAGCTGGTATAAGGTTTACTAGCCTTTATAAATGTGGAAGCTATCTCTTAAAAATAGATGGATACAGAGGTAGCCTATGTTTTGTGGTTCAAAGGATCAAGAGCTGCTCAGTCATTTATTCACTTTCATTAATTTGTTCATTTATTCAATAAACATCTGATAAGAACTGAACATCTAATAAGAGCGAGATATTTTGATAAGCTCAAGGCATATGAAGGCAAATAGATCATTACCATTAACGAATACAGTAAAGTTTGGTAAATGCTAAGAGAGGGACATGTAAACCAGAGAAGGGGGTCTAAGCCAAATTTCCCAGTAGAGGTGATGATAGACCTAAGTTTTGAAAAATAAGTAGAGGATGGCTCTAAGAAGGGAATTGGGATATAGAAAGTTATCCCAGGGTGAAGTAGAGGCAGAAAGTTGTAAAAACAAACGAACCAACAACAACAAACACATAAAACAAAATAATCCATAATGTATTATGAAAATAAAAGTAGTTCGGTGTAGCTGTAGAGATGGGAGTAAGCCAAGGAGGTAAGAGATAAATTCAGGAAGAGTTCGAGAAAAGTCTCATCTGCTAAACTAGGGTCCAGAAACAGTGGGTGTGCTGTTTCTAGAAAAAAGGAAGAAAAAAAAAGGAGGAAAAGGAGTGACGATAGCTTAAGGGACTATGGCGCACCTTATGTAGACCAATACACATATTACGAGCATATATTGTGTATATTATTTAGGAGAATGGAGAGAGAAAGAAAGGGGCAAAACTTTTCTGCAAAGGAATAATAGCTGAAAACTCCCCAAATCTGGGGGAGTAAACAGACATTCAGATCCAGAAATCCCAAAGGATCCCAAAAAAGATGAACCCAAAGAAATCCACATTAAGATACATTATAATCAAATTGTCAATAGTCAAAGACAAAGAAATACTTTTGAAAACAGGAGGAGAAAAGTGAGTTATCTCAAGGGAACCCCCATGAGATGATCAGTAAGATTTTTTAGTGAAGCCTTGCATGCTGGAAGGTCACAGTGCTGAAATCAGTCTGCTGACCAAGAATCCTATTCCTGGCAAAGCTGTCTTTCAAAAAATAAAGGAGAGATTAAAACTTTCCTAGACAAAAGGGTGAGGGAATTCATCACTAGTGGATCTGCCTGACAAGAAATGTAGAGCTCTTCAAGTTGAAACAAAAGGATGTTAAACAGCAACATGATAGTAAAAGAAAGTATGAAATTCGTCAGTAAAGGGAGATATGTAAATAAATACAAAATATCATGTTACTACAATGATGGTGGATAAATTACTTTTCTTTCTGGCTTATATTTATCTTAACATTTTTAATCTAGTGTCCAGTCATACATCTATCTAATCTTTCATTTCCCACATTTCTTTTTTTTTTTAGGTTTTAATGCCATTATAATTAACATACAGTGTTATATTAGTTTCGGGGTATAACATAGCAATTCCACAATTCTATACATTGCTCAGTGCTCATGGTAAGTGTGCTCTTAATCCCCTATTTCACCCATCCTCCCACTTGCCTCCCCTCTGGTAACCATCAGTTTTTCACTATAGTTAAGAGCAATCATTTTTAATTCCATTATAAAGGATAAAAGACAAAAGTTTTAAAAATAACTAAATAAAATTACATTTATGGGTATGCAATTTAAACAGATAAAAATGTGATATCATTAATATATCATGTGAAGAAGGAAAGGTGTAGATTTTTTGGATGCAAGTGAAGTTATTATCAGCTTAATAGATTGTTATACAATTATAGATTGTTATAGCTATAGATACTTTATGTAAGCCTCATGCTAACCATAAAGAAAATACTTGTAGAGGATACACAAAACAAGTAGTGGGTATAATGATTATATATAATGATTATTTTTATGTGTTATATATAATGTGTATAAACATGTGTATATATAATGTGTATAAAATGTACATTTTATGTGTTATATATAATGATTATTTTTATGGGTTAACTTGAATGGGCTAAGGAATGTCTACTTAGCTGGTTAAATGCTATTTTTGGGTGTGTCTTTGAGAGTGTTTCTAGAATAGGTTAGCATTTCAATTGGTGGACTGAGTAAGCTAGATGACCCTACTCAAGGTGGGAGGGCACTATCCAATCCATTGAGGGGTTGAATAGAACAAAAAGGCAGAGGAAGTTTGAAATCACTCTTTGCCTGATGGTTTGAGACATCAATCTTCCTTCTTCAGAGCTCCTGGTTCTTAGGCCTTGGAACTATACCACTAACTATCCTTCAGCTTGCAGGTGGCAGATTGTGGGGCTTTTCAACCTCCATAATTGTGTAATCCAGCATCTAATGACCTATCAGTTCTATTTTTCTGTAGAACCCTAACTAATACAGTAGGAAACCATAGAGAGATTTTAATCAGAGGAGTGAGATGATTGGATTTGAATTTCAGAGGAGGTCATACCAGAACTACAGATTGTATTTCAGAGGAAATTTTAATAATTTGGCAGAAAGATGACAATTAAAAGGCAGTAGGTGGTAACTGGACTTAGTGTGGGGAACATTTTGTAATGTATAAAAAAATTGAAGCATTATGAATGAATGTGCACCTGATACTAATAGGATATTGTATGTCAATTAATTTCAACAAATATACTTTAAAAGGAGAAAAAAGCATGGGAATGGGGAGAAATACAGATATGACACAGAATAGATAATATTCAGTGTAAAATTGAATGTGGAAGATGAGAAGCCTTGTCTATCACCAAATATGTCCATCATTTTTGCTCATCCTAGGGAAAATGAACCAAGGAGAAGTTTTGGGAGAAAAGAAAATGTGTTCAGTTTAAAGTATTTTGAGTTTTAGTTGCTTACAAAGGTATTGAAGTACCGACATCTAATTGATAGCTGAAACTTTATTCTGGAGCTCAGCAGGCATAGGCTGAGAATAGGAACGTATAAGTGGCACCTGAAGCCATGGACAGGGATGACGTTGCTTAAATATTACACATAGAATGAAAGGGAAAGAGGGGTGTCTGGGTGGTGCAGCTGGTTAAGCATCTGACTCTTGGTTTCAGCTCAGGTCATGATCTTGGGCCCTGGGATCGAGCCCTGCAACAGGCTCCATGCTTGGTGTGTTTCTCTCTTTCTCTCTCTCAAATAAATAAATAAAATCTTTTAAAAAAATAATGAAAGGGAAAGAGCCAAGAAAAAGATCCTGGGGAGAATGATATTTCTGGATTAATAGAAACAAAAATCCATGGGATGCCTGGGTTGCTCAGTGCTTGAGCATCTGCCTTCGTCTTGGGTCATGATCCTGGGGTCCTGGGATCGAGTCCCACATCGGGCTCCCTGCATCGAGCCTGCTTCTCTCTCTGCCTGTGTCTCTGCCTCTCTCTATCTGTGTCTCTCATGAATAAATAAATAAATAAATAAATAAATAAATAAATAAACAAATTAATAAAATCTTCAAAAAAAGGAGAAAGAGAGCGCGAGAAATCCAAAGGAAAGGAAAGAGGAACAACCAGAGCAATGTCTCCCCAGGCAAGAGAAGAGAGAATTCTGATAAAGGGAAATGAGTCAAATGCCCCAGAAAGATAAATGAAAACAAAGAAAATGTCCATGTACTTTTGCAACACAGGATGTTATTGGCCAGTTTATCGGTATGGTAGTCTGAAAACCCAGCTGTGTTAGTTAGGGAAGCAGACGAAAATTTAGGGAGAAAGACAATGAAAGTGCACACGACTTTGAAGTAGCTTATATGAAGGATAGAAGAGTTTATCACAGTAAAAACAGGGGAGTGTGGGATTGAAAAAGTGAAAAGTAAGAAAAATGGAATTAAGCATTTTCATAGGTGGCATGGAGAAAAATCAACAGTACAGAGAAATAATCGAATGTATGTAAGGAAGGAAGCAAGAAGGCAGGCAAGAAAGGAAAGGAGAACAGGAGGATGGATGGCAGGAAGGAAAGAACGAATGGAGCGGGGAGGGAGGGAGAGAAGGAAGGAGGTTGAGAGGAAAGAAAAACAAGGACCCTTGGTCTGAGGCAGAGGATCCAAAGCATAGGCGAAGAGTTGCCCATCGCTCTACATACATTTTGAATGATATTTTATGAAGGTTTATGTGTTTCCTAAAGATATTTTAATGCACATATTCCATAAAGTTGGAATAAGTTTATGAACAGATTCCATAAAGTTCATGTTGATTTTAGAAGGACATTATCAGCTCAACCAACCTGAGTGTACACTACTCAGAAATGGCCCAATCAACCGTCTAAATTAGACCCAGTTCTTAGCGGTTTAGAGCAAAGCCCAGCCCCTTCACCTTCGCTGCCCCCTTACAGAAAACTCACATCCTGCGTCAGCCAGAAAGCGACTGGTGATTCACACCACCTAGACCTGGATGGGACACTGAGTCACTTGATTCCTGAAGAGAAAAGTAGGTGGAGGAAGTGGATTTCCTGAACTTTATGAACATCAAATCCAAGAACACAGAAGTTTCGTGGCTTAAAAAAAAAAAATATCTGATGCTAATAGCACTAGTGATAAAATAGGGGCCTAATCAAAATGACTCAGTATTGAACAGTGAGCCCTGCAGCACCCGATTATGTAGTGCTGTTTCTGGTGAGAAAATATGATATTTGGGGATATAACCGAACCTATAGCCATAAATAAGACACGGGGAGAAGTAGGAGGGCTCTCTACACGCTGTCCTGTGTGATTTTAATTGTAGTTCTATTAAGAGAGTAATTATTGGGGAGTGAGTTTTCAAGCAATCAGGTTTTCACATCCAGACTGCACTTCTCCTAAAGTTGACTTGCTAATAAAGTTGCATTTGCAAGCCATATTAACATGATTTTATTTTGAACGTGTCATTTTGATTTGCCTAGGAGTCTTGTTTTGATTTGCCTGGGCTAATTTTGCAGCAGAACAAACACAGAATTTTCTTTAGTTGTCTTAGTTCGGGCAAGGTTCGTCAGGCAGGCCCTGGACTGGGTTAATAAGCGACCTACTGTGTTCCTATTAATTCCTTTTTGCCGAGTATTCCATTTTAAGTCTGGAATACTACTTCCTCCTTGTGTGTACTGAACTAGGTTTTTTTTTTTTTCTTTATTGAACTTGTTTTGTATCATTAAGACAAAATATGCCCTGGAAGGAAAATGTAATACTTTTTAAATTATTATTTTTTTGTTATATTGTTTTGGTTGCCTTCACTTCAAACAAGTGTACATCCGGGCAGCAGAGACAGTTGTATAGGACTCTTCGTTCATTTTCCCTAGAGAATGGTTTATCAGTAGCTGAAAAGGGGTTATTTATTCTGCAAAATGCAGAGCAGATCCTCTGACAAGCAGATCTCATCAAGGTGCGTTCAGAATGCCCGGGTGCTTGCACAGACAAGCCATCCCCTGGAGCACTGTCACCCATTTATTCTTCTCAATGTCCCTCTAGGTTTCTGGCTACAAAAAGAACAAAATAAATTAAATTAACAATAAATCCATTTTGGAAAATGCATCTTTTGTGATGGGTTCCGAGCAATGCTCAGTGCAGGCATGAATACCACAAGCATTTCCACTCACACCCGAGATGGCTTTGCTGTGATACACGGGATTTGAGGCGAGGGCTCATTAATGCACCTGCACACTAAGTAACGGATGGTGTGTCAGTATTGCCACTCTGCACTCCCATCGCCCCCTCTGCGTCGTGTAGACGCTCAGTCTGCTATTGTTTGCTTGGATAAAAACTGCGGGTGTGGGTGGGGAATGGTTGTGTGTGTTGAAGTAGGTGTTCCTCCCTGCGCGGGCTCAATGTGGTGAGCTCCTGTAGAGATTCTAAATTACAAAGCCACCGCACAGAGTTTATAGACGACTCTCACGCTGGGATAGAGATGGTCTGCAAAGAGTGTTCGGAGGAAAGCACATACACCACACAGAAGCGGGCTTGGGCACAAACTTTCCCCACATCTCCATAGACAGGAGTTGGTGTGTTAGAGCAATGTGCTAAGGCAGCTCAATGACCAGGGGAAAGGCCCAGGTGTCCAGGAATGACAAGCAGACTTCAGCTGGGAGGGCAAGGTTCGCATCCCGCCTCTCCTGGGTGCTCCTCTGATCTTGGGCAAGCCACTGACCCTCTCTGAGCTTCACGGGCAGGGTGTGCTGACTCCTGCTTGGGGGTGGGGGGGGGGTGGCTTACAGGATGGGACTGACCTAACAGATAAGCAGCCTCCCGATGCCCACACCGAGTTCGTTGGGCTTCCTGCCCCACGCTGGGGATAGAAAATGAGAAGATGTGATTCCTGCCTTGAGGTTAGAGCGTTTTCTTCCTTGCTTTGATTTCTGAAGCCTCTTCTCCCGTTGCCATAAGACCTCAAGTCCAGCAGTCACCTTATTTCTATCATACAGATGCAACTACTGAGGCACCGAGGTATCTAACTACTTGCTTAGATCAAATGAGACAGATACTCCATAGAGGGTCTGTGTCCTGGTACGTGCTTGGCCATTCCAGGCTTAGGAAACAGATCTTCCTTGATCACGTTCCACGACTGATTACCAGTTGGCACACCTACCCCACATAGACTGAAGTATTACCAGGGCAAATCACTAAAAGCACGGGGAAGAGGACAGTAGGGTCTTGGAACCACGGCGTACGGATCCACAAGAGAGAGGACCAGTTTGATTTGATTTGGGCCGTTCAAAGGCCATCTTTGAAATATCAAAGGAATTAAAGATTAAAACTGCAATATTATTAAGTACCTTTGCATTGGGATATTATTGCATCCGGGGGAGTGACTGCTTAGTGGTGCAGCTTTATGATGTTTTATTGTGTAAAGGGAAAGAAAAAAATGACATTTTATAACATTGTTTTGTTAGTTTTAGTACATCAGTGGAAACAGTCTTCCCATTTTGCTTCAGTTTTTCTAGTAAAATGTCGTAAGTAAATAACAATTGGTACTCCCCCTGTTTCTTTGATTATTGTTCTCTTGTTAGTACCTTACTTTGCCAGTCATATCAAAAGTAAGGGCATGATTGCTCCCATGAATATGCATAATTATAGAGCCTACACCAGCTTGCATAGTATATTAAACCTGAAATTGAAATTCCAATCAGATGTGTTATGGTACTGTGAAACATCAAAACCAAGAATAAGAGGGTCTCACTGCTTTAAAAAACATATTTAATTTGATACAGGCATGCCCTGAAAACAGTACAAAAATACCTCTTTTGCTTTCCACATATATAATAGGGAAATATTCATATCCTCTCCCTCTCTCTTTTTCCCTCTCCCTCCCCCAACCTTCCTAGCTCCCTGCCACCCACTTTCCTTGTCTTTATTCCTTTTTTCCCTTTCATTCATTCATGAGCTATTTATTGAGAGTGGGGTCGCCAACAGTCTGGGATTGCCTGTGGCAGAGTGGATTCCAAGGATGTGAAACTTTCTGCTAAAACGGAGAAATTTCAGGGACGCCTGGTGGCTCAGTGGCTGAGCATCTGCCTTTGGCTCAGGGTGTGACCCCGGGGTCCTGGGATCGAGTCCTGCATCACGCTCCCCCTGGGGAGTCTGCTTCTCCCTCTACCTGTGTCTCTGCCTTTCTCTCTGTGTCTCTCATGAATAAATAAATAAAATCTTTTTAAAATAAAAATAATAAAATAAACCAGAGATTTCTAAGCGATCTGCAATGAGTCGGTCACTGTAAGTGACAGTCTATTTTGTGCCTGACACTCCTCTAGGTGCTGGGATTTCAGCAATAAATAAAGCAGATCCCGTCTCACGTAGTGTACTTTCCAAGAGAGAGCAACCGAAAATGAATTCTGACGATGGGAGTAAGAGGTAGGAAGAAGAATACAACAGCGTAGGAGGCAAATAGTGATGTGTAAGGCAAGGAGACGGCTTCATGCAGGGTGGTCCAGCAGTACCTTTCTGATCAGGTGACATTTCAGCAGGGTGTGAAGGAAATGAGGGGATGAGCCACAGGGCATCCCGGGGAAGAGGGCTCCAGTAATTGGAAAGGCTCTGGAGTGGGAGTGTGCCCAAGGCTTGGAGCAACAGCCAGGAGGCCCGTGTGGCTGGAAGGGGCGGGAGAGGCAGGGGGTAGGACGTGGAGGGTCTGCTGCGACATCCTAAAGAACATGAGTTTTCACTCTGAGTAATGAGAAGCCACTGGAGGGTTATGTAGGTTTACATTTTTATGCAGAAAATAAACCATAGGGGGAGTGGGTTGATGCAGCAAGACTATTTAGGAAGATCTTGCCATAGTCCTTCTATTGTTGGGATGTCTTAAGTATGAATTGCTCTTTACCTTCTAGTTGTTAAACCAGGCCCCTTTGAAAGTGACAGTTTACATCCAATCGTGTCTGAGATATGGTTAGATATCTAGCCACAGGTATCTAGCAGGTCGTTATTTTGGAGTAGAATCTGGGGGAGCCTTGCTGATTGGCATTTGACCTTCAAGGACCCAGAGAGCACCTGCCAGTCACTATGACCTCACATCTACTACCTACTGAAGTCGTATTTGTTAACCAAATATACATCTGTACTTTCCTGACTAGTTAAACTAGTTCCTAAGTATATCAGAGTACCAAGTTGTCACTTAGAACAATCACTGAAATAAAGCAAAAATGCAGCACTGCTCAAAAATAGAAATATTTTCAAAAGAAAATCTAAAAAAAGACCTCTTAATCGTCTTATGGTAGAGGTAATAATTTCAAATTATGTCAACGTGCTTTTACTTTCTGCAGTCTTTTGTGCACATCCCCATATTGTTCCAGAGGCATCCATTTGCCCCTGGGAGGATTAGGATTATTAGGGTAGGATTGCAAAGGTACAGGGAGGGTTGATACGCGGCTTTGGATATCCAGATCTTTGGCACAGGCAGCAAGACAATAGTCCTTAACAACTGGTTCTGTTGAAAATGAAAAGGATTTTCTAAAATCTGTTAGCTTCAATTAACACATCAAGAACAGGCCTGAAGCACAAATCAGGCATATTTGTGCTTTTTCTGTAACATAGAGAGAACCCTCTTTCTATTACTTCAGCTGAGCTGTGCAGTTTATCGTTCTGGGAAGGATATGACTTGGAAGGAGCCCACTCAAGAAAGGAGGGGAAAATGGGGCATGGGGCATGGGGCATGGGGCGTGGGGGTTTCCTCTTTCTCTGAAGAATTCTCTGTGGGAAGAAACAGGGAAGGAGGTCGGGGAAGCCAATGGGAAGATAATGTGTCCTGCTGTCTCCTGATGTGGGGTGTGTATGTGTGTATGTGTGTGTGTGTGTGTGGCTGTGCTCTGGGAGGAGACTCTGGTAGCCCCACAGAATGAAATAGCTCGTGTTTAGCTATCTAGAATCCTGCTCCACCCAAGCTTCCTCCTGCATTCTGGAAGACAGCAGGAAAATGGCATGTGTGCTACGGCATTTTGTTCCTGGCATGGCAAATCCCCAGAAAGTTTACCCAATGAGAGGTCAGAAAAAACAAACAAACAAACAAGAAAACACGGGCTTCATGAATGAGATAAGTGGGGTCCTTTGCTTTTGGATACCAACACCAATGGACATCCCCACCCCTTCTCCCTACACCCATAAAGCATCTTTGGGAACAGAAAAGGGGGAGGTGGAAAATTCTAAAAAGTTCAAGCATTTTCCTAGAAATGAGTATTTTGAAAGGAAAGAAAGAGGAAAAATCACCCCAGAACTACCAAATTGAATTTTCCCTACTACCCAGGACAAAGATAAGGAAAAATAAAGATGTGGCATTAAGAAAAACAAAAAACAAACGATTCGGCATTTACTTTGCCTATTTGAATTTGGAGTGTTGCCTTTGGAGGCTCAGCAGTTTTGTATCACTAGTAGATCTGCCACTGGTTTGGCATTTAATCCAGATCTGGCCTTGCTATGAAGGTTGAAGCCATTTGCTGTGGTATTATTATTATTATTATTATTATTATTAATTGTTAAAGATTTTACTTTTAAGTAATCTCTATACCCCACGTGGGGCTCATCCTTACAACCCTGAGATCAAATGTTGCCTGCTCCACTGACTGGGCCTGCCGGGTCCCCCTATATTATCTTTGAATCAAGTACTTTGCAAGGGTGGATCCAGGCAGCATGAGGCCTAAAGCCTCTATATATGATTAGGAGGAGTGAGGTAAGAAAAAAATAAAATTACAAATACAAATTAGGGATGAAAGTAAATGTGTAGAAGGGAAAAATAAACCACGAGTTATTGGAGACCTGCAGAACCTTTCCTTCTGTGATCTCTTTATCTCCAAAAGGGGCCCATGCAAATCAAGGGCCATGGCGCTCAAGCTGTATTAGCTTCAAGTTAAATGTCTAGTCCATGCCAGTAGGTTGTCCTGCTTTTTGTAAGAACCTACGCTGCAGGAGTAGGTTTGTGGTCTAGTGAGGGGGAGAAGTGGAGAGCCTACTTCCTTGCTATGGCTGGCCTCATTGGGGAAATAGGGTCAAGTTCACCATACGCTCACTCCCAAACCTCGTGTCTACTCCTCTCTGGACTTGGGAGAGTCAGTGGATCCTCCCTGACAAAATGGGAGAAATTATTGCTACTCTCTGCTCCTGGTGAAGGTATTAGGAACATTTAGTATTAGCCAAAGTGTCTTTGGAGGGGGCGGGAGGGGGAAAGCACATCGCTGAGCATTCCCATGGAAACTGTGCTAAGAACTCTTCTATGGCCTTTATTTTCCTGTGGAGAAAAACTTTTTGCTTCATCTTTTTTCATAATAAAATCAAATGAAACCTATATTGAACAGTTAAACAGCACAGTTCCCTCCACTGGGTAAATTAAATAAGACAATATATGTGAAACGCTTTGTGACTGTACCATGCTAAATAAATGCAAAACATTTCTATTATTGTTATTATTGCTATTATTTCTACTGCTCTGGAGTATGAAAGTTAAATTGGTCACTAAATAAGCCTAACTTTGTCATCAGGGTGTTGCCGAGACTCTGAAATCCCAAGTACTATCTTCCTTTGGGGAATCCCAGAGAGAACTGTATGGGTGAAAGAGCAACATTTTAAAGACGGTGCTGGAAACAATCAGCACGACTCCTGAGATACCTGGGAGTGTCCAGACAAGAGCAGGGTCGGGCATCTGCCTCTCCAGGTGCGTCCCTTCGTCAGCATACGGAAAGGGATGCAGCTTGTAAGGTGGATGGGCCGACACAGATTCAATTTCAGCTCTGGCTCAAGGCCGGACGCATCCCTTCCTCCCTTTGCACAGGGCTCCTGCCCGCCTGGCTTGGTGAGAGGGTGGCCAGAGGAGATTGGAAACCGATTGATTTCCTGTTTTGATACAGCTGTTGCCGGTTGTATTTTTCTTTAGTGGTGTTAAATATTTAATGGAATCTTAGAGAAAAATTCTGTCTGTGTAATGTAAACACATTGGCAGGTTGCCAAAGAGGGTCCCACCTTGATTAGGCTGAATGTCAGGAGGCCCAACAGCACCTTCTGGGCGTTCCAAAGAGATGCTCCCCCCCCACCCCCCTGTAGAAGCCCCACGTTCACGCAGGCACTGCTGTGCCTTTTCTGCACGGCCCAGGTGTACTCACGGGGAGAGAACTGGTCCAAACCCACACGGGGTTTGATCCCTTCACCGGCCCATCTGGTTAACAGTTTAGTATCTCAACTGTGGATGTCTAATTTGAGAATGAGCCTCTCTGACCTTTACTGTACAGACACGTATATATTCTAGAAGCCACAACAGATTCTGATCATTTACTGAACAAACACAATTTTCAAAAGTCAAAGCAACACGTCAGTTCCTACAAGGCAGACCTAAAACAACGGGTGAATATTATAGACACACAGACACACAGATTTTGTCACTAAACAATAAAATGAATTAAAATGATTCTCCAGTTAGACCAGCTGCAGGAGAGAAACTGATGGACAGAAGCCTCAGCTCTGGGTGTTTATATTCTCTTATTTTTACTTATTTTTTTTTAGAGGCAGGGGGAGGGGGAGAGGGATAGAGAGAATCTTAAGTAGGGCTCAATCCCACAACTCTTGATTTCTTGAGCTGAAATCAAGAGTCGGATGCTTAACTGACTGAGCCACGGAGGCGCCCTGGGTATTTTTAAATAAGTTGATGGTTACTGCCCATCAAGGATGATGTTGGGGTGGTTTTGCCTGGTTACCTCCGAATCCTGCTCTTGTTCTCACAGTGTCATCCTCATTTCCACTATGTTGGTTCAAGCCCAGTTTATCACTTCCTTGGATTATATCAACACTTTTTGGCTTATTTCCTTATCTATAGTGTCAGTCTCTAACATCCTGTCTTCCACATTAATGCTTAATCTTTTTTTTTTCTTTTTAATAGCTTTGTAGTAACTCACAGACCATAGTATTCAGTCATTTAAAGTAAACAGTTTAAAAAAATAAAATAGTTTAGTGTTTTTTGTTTTTTTTGTTTTTTGTTTTGTTTTTTTAGCATATCCACTGAGCTGGGTATCATTTTCACAATCTACCTTTTTAGACTTTTTATCAGGTCCAAAGAAAACCCCCGCACCCATTAGCAGGTCATGTCATTCCTGCCCTAGTTCCACGTCTATTCTGGACACTTCATAGAAGTGGCCTTTTGTGACAGGCTTCTTTCACTGAATATAATGTTTTCATGTTCACCCACTTGGTAGTGTTTATTTGTACTTTTATTGCTGAAAAAGATTCTACTGTATGAGGATGCCTGGGTGGGTCAGTGGTTGAGCATCTGCCTTTGGCTCAGGGTGTGATCCCAGGGTCCCAGGATCGAGTTCCACATTGGGCTCCCTGTATTACAGGGACCCTGCTTCTCCCTTTGCCTATGTCTCTGCCTCTCTCTCTCTCTCTCTCTGTCTTTCATGAATAAATAAATAAAATCTTTTTAAAAAAGATTCTATTGTATGCATGTACCATTAATACATTTATCACTTGGTGAGCATTTGGGTTGTTTCCAATTTTTTGCTATTATGAATAACGCTGCTATGAGCACTTATGTACAAGTTTCTTGTAAACATGTGTTTTCACTTCTCTTAGGGTGAAACTACTGGATCATATGCAACTGTATGTTTAACTTTTCGAGGAACTACCAGAGTGTTTTTTTAGAGCAGCTGGATATGTGAGACTTTCAGTTTCTCCATCTTTGTCAACATTTGTTATTGTCTATCTTTTTCATAACAGCTATCCTGGTGGTTATGAAGTAGAGTCTCGTTGTGGTTTTGATTTGCATTTCTCTGATGCCTAATGATGTTGGACATCTTTTCACGTGCTTAGTGGCTCTTTGTGTATCTTTTTTAAAGAAATGTTTATTCAAATCCTTTGTCTATTAAAATCATTTATTTTATTTATTAATTTTTAAAGATTTTATTTATTTATTCATGAGAGATACAGAGACAGAGGAAGAGACACAGGCCCAGGAGAAGCAGGCTGTCTGCAGGGAGCCCTATGCGGGACATGAAGCCAGGACCCCAGAATCATGACCTGAGCCAAAGGCGGATGCTCAACTGTTGAGCCACCCAGGCGTTCCTTAAAATCATTTTTAATTGGGATTTTTGTCCTTTTGTTATAGTGTTGTAATAATCCTTTATATGTTCTAGATACAAATCCCTTACCAGCTATATAATTTGCAAATATTTTCTCCCTTTTTCTGTGAGTTGTTTTTTTTCACTTTCTTGAAAGTTTCTTTTTAAGCACAAAAGTTTTAAATTTTGAAGTCCAGTTTCTCCCTTTTGTTGTTGATACTTATGCTTCCAGCACTGAATGTAAGAAACCATTGTCTAATCCAAGATCATGAAAATTTACTCCTGTGTTTTCTCTTAGGGGTTTTAAACTTTTATTTCCTACATTTAAGTCTGTGATCCATTTTGTTAACTTTTGTATATCGTGTGAGGTAAGAGTCTAACTTCATTTTTTGGTATGTGGATATGCAGTTGTCCTAATACTGTTTGTTTCAAGGGTGATCTTTCTTACATATAAATCTAAGGGTTTCACTTCACTTCACACTCAAAATTCCTCAGTAGCTCACTATTGCCTATGGTAGTGGTTTTTAGACTTGGGCTTCCTGAACTAGCAAAGTAAAATAAACAATTTTAGGATACTTCCATAGGGTTTCAAACTCTCTATTATTATTCAGGAGAGCAAAAGGTAGAACAAATAATGTTTATACTTTCTACATAATTTAACAAGAATATGTTTTACATAGATGCAAATGTCAGTAAAGGATATAATCTAAGCAGCTAAGTATTTTAAGTAAATTTATTAAAAACTAAGCAGATTGCACCCCTCTTTTAAATGCTTTTGTGGACCATGAAATATTTATCACAGTCTGCCATTTGGGAAACACCATGTTTCCTCCTACCTAAGAAGCTTCATCTGTGTCATCTTCTTCCTATATGCCTTTATGATTCAATCATATCAAACAAACTTGATTTATTTTCTTTCTAATAGAAATGTTATAATAGTGATACAAAGGCCATAGGTGTGTAAGAGTTAGTTTCCAGCCTATCTGACCTACATTTCTTGGGTAAGAAATCAGAATAGTTAATGCAAGAAGTAAGTTAAATATGGTCATCACTACCAAGTATGGACAAACTTTTACCTTTCTTAGACTACAATTAGACTGTAATTAGAGACAATAGTGTCTGTCCCATAAGGTTACTATGAGGGTCAAACGATTTAAGAAAAAAAAAATGTGAGTCATCCAGTGCAGAAACTAGATGCATAGTAGCAGATCAGTAAATATTATTTGTGTTTCTCAGACATCTATCAGTGGTTTGCAACCCTAACGACACATTAGAATTACCTAGGTGGTTAGAAAAAGCCCACATCCCATTTGCAAGCTAATCATAAAATTGATATGGCCATTCAGGAGATCCAGAGTGACCAAAAAACTCTTGAAAAAGAAGAAGAAAAAAAACTTGGGAGGCTCACATTTTTTGTTTTTTAACTATTTCAAGAAATTCCTCACGTATTTGTTTCATCTGCCTGTAACAAGATATACAGTAACTTCATCCCACATGAATTTCCTGTGCCTGTTAACAATAAAATATTTGCTCACACTAATGAGCCGATATTTCTGGTGTCTTTGTGAAACCTCTTCTTATATGATTCAAGGAAGCTTTTACTTTTAAGGGCATAAAGGCTATTTTATAAAAGGGAACAATAAACTAGTCTGTTTTTATTTCACTGAAGAGAGAGAACAGAATTCTGATTCTCTATGGTTTTTATGAGTACAGCTAAGTGAACGCTTCTTTATATCTAGAAAGCACTTACATATGTACCTGCTCAGGAAATATTAGTTACTCTTATCTCATAGTCATTATGGTTATTAGAAATATTTCTAGCCTAGAATTAGTCCTTAGCAGCCCACAGACTTTTACATAGTTGGACTATGGTTTTGCTTCAAGCATTGAAGTACCTCTTCATTGGCCTGTTTGAGTTAATTATGGTTTCTCAGCTTTCATCCAATGAGTACAAATACTTAGAAAACTAAGTATTCAAATTATTCAAAGCACTAATTTCCACCCATCCATCCATCAAGTTACATGTCTAAAGGAACGGACTTTATTAACCAAGTAAACCTCCTGACTCCAGCCTTCAGAAAAGGAAGAGCCTGCGTCCCAGAGCACATACCCTCCATTAAACAGTAACATGTCCCATGTGGCGTGTTCTCATTAGTGGAGTTCTTCCATCCATTTTCAAGTTGAAGTTTTGTTTTGAAGCTGAGTAAACCTGGCTTAATTGGCTTCTCCCAACCCCCCCGTAGCAGAAGTTTTGGGCAAGATGTATATCTTGAAATCTAATTACATATCTTAACTGTAACCTGAGAAGCTTAAAATTCACAGATGTACTTTATCTGTCAAATATGGAGACAGTTGGCAAATGCAGGCCATAAAGGTGGAGATTTAGTACCCCACTGCATGAATTGTTGCTGCTTTCCTGTGTTTATTACTTCACAGTTAATCAAGGAGATAACTCCCAGGAGTTTGGTATCGTTCTCCCTATGTTCTATAGAATGAAGAGGGAAGGAGAAAAGAATATTTCCTTTGTGACACATTTCCAACTGGAATAAGGTACTTGCTTCACAAGTCCTTGAATTCAAAACCAACATGAAATGTCTTAATCATTTGATGTTTCTGAAATCCTTTCTAAAGCCAACAGACTGGGACATCACATTATTGTTTCTATTTGTATACAGTACTTTTGGTAATATGGTGATTGTATGAATATGTGCATGTCATTGGGACAGATATTCAGAAACAGGGCAACTCAACAACCATCAAAACCATATTTCTATAATGACCTGACATTTTTCCACCAAGAGCAATTACATTGAAATAATTTTTTTAATATGAAAGCTCTAGTTATTGAGTAGAACATAGCTTCTTTGCTGAGTGTTAGAACTACAAAAGGTTTTACATGTATATAAGTCTCAAAAACGATGCAATTACCAAAGATGAATAAAAACAGAAAAAACAAAAGAGGCTCTAAGAGACTCGGAGCAGATGCTGTCCCTGTCACCAGCCATCATCAGTGCTACCCAGGATAGCCTTTAGGAAGACAAGCCATCTTACTTCACAAGCAGTGCCAGTTACCTGGAGCAATTAAAGGCTTGTTTCCTAACCAACTAGACACAGGTGTCACCAGGTTCCTAGACAAATGGCCTTCATGATTCACCTACTCAGTAAATAAGGTAATTATGGCAGTGGACCAAGTTACCCAAGAAATTCTGCTGATAGGAAGTACTTCTATCCCTCCATTTCACGGTCCAAAATAAGGAGAGCTAACACTTCCATCCTCCTTCTCTCTTAGTGTGCATATGTTCCCCTACTATTATACAACTTTTACATGTTTTATTTTTAAAAATATAGAAATTCCCCCAACATAAAAGAAATAAAGAAATTATGAGCCAAACATACAAAGATCCAAAAAGAAACGTATATGAAGTCAAATTAAAATAGTAATTGCTCAAAGGCCTTAAGGTCTCTGGTCCTTTAGGAAAAGACCCAGGCATTTTCTTGAAACACTCTGGATAACCAATGTGTAGTATCTTAGGAACGAAAAGATGCTTCAACAATAGAAAATCTATTAATGCATTACACAATATTAATAATTAACAAATTAAAGAACAAACAATCCATGATAAGCTCCATAGATGCCAAAAAAAAAAAAAAGATTTAGTGAAGTTTAACATTTACTTAAGTTTAAACTCTTAGTAAATTAGAAGTAAAAGGGAACTTTCTAACTTGATAATTATTATTTATCAAAAATCTACGGCAAGGATCAAACTCAACAATGAAACTTAACAGTGTCACTAATTAGAGTTAGAATAAGACAAGGATGCCTGCTGTCACTTCTCTTCTTTGCTGCCGTTAGAAAGTCTCAGTCAACACAATGAAAAGAGAAAAATAAAATGAGGTACATATCAGAAAGATAGGAACAATACTCTATTTCTGTACAAATGGTCAGTTTGTTTATACAAATAATCCATGAGAATCTATAGACCATTAAAATTAGTAATTGTTCAGCAAGGTGGCTACTTACAGGATCAACATAAAAATAATGATAGGATTTCTACACAACAGTAATAAGTCATTCAAGAACAATAACATAAAAAAGTACCTCGTTCACAATAATGACAAACTAAAATATAACTAAAGATAAATATGACACATATGTGCTGACCTCTGTGAAATAAATTACAAAATTACTTTCTCATTAACACAAAAGGACTGAAAAGACGAATAGGTACACCAAGTTTATGGATAAGAAAACTCAAATTAATCCATGTAGCAAGGCAATGCCATTTGTATTTTCAATGGGCTTTTTCATGAGACATTATAAACCAATCTTGAAGTTCCTTTAAAAGAGCCAAAGGTCATTAATAACTAAGCATCTTGAGTAAGAAGAAAAGGGTAGGGGTGGCTTGATTGATCAGAAATCCCAATTAGTAATAGTGACACTACAAATAAAAACAGTAGCTGCTAACTTTTATTAAGCATTTTTATGCCAGGGAAAAGCCTTTCATTTACTCAGTTTAATAAAATGATTGCTACCATTTTACATATTAAAAAAAAAAAAACGATAGGGGTCACGGAGATTAAGAATCTCTCTCAAGTTACCATGGCTAGGCAGTAGCAGAGTCAGGATTCAAACCCAAGGAGGGTGGCTCCTGAGTCCCTGACCAAACCTTATGAAATAGTGTCTCTAATGCTAGTGGTAAACAAAATGCCATATTGACACAGGAATAGAAAAAACAGACCACTGAAAACTACTACAGAACTCAGAAAGTGACCATTGTAATGTGGAAACTTGATATCAATAAGTGATCAGAAAAATGAAACACATGATATGTTATGAAATTACTAGTTATCAATGTGGAAAAAAATAAAATGAAACTAGGACTTTTATATTATATATCTATGTAAATATACATAATATAAATAATACAGGGATCCCTGGGTGGCACAGCGGTTTGGCGCCTGCCTTTGGCCCAAGGCGCGATCCTGGAGACCCGGGATCGAATCCCACATCGGGCTCCCGGTGCATGGAGCCTGCTTCTCCCTCTGCCTGTGTCTCTGCCTCTCTCTCTCTCTCTGTGACTCTCGTAAATAAATAATAATAAAAAAAAATTTTTTTAAATAAATAATACATTAATATATAATATATGTGTAAATATATATACAATGTAAAGGGACCAATGATGAAAAGCAAAAGCTTGAAAAATTTTATAAGAAAATATGAAAGGATATTTTCAAGATTTTGGAGATAGCGAAAGTTTCTTATACAAGACATAAAAAGCCCAAACCACCCAGTGATAAATTTTACTCTATTAAAATTTAACTCTCCTACTCCCAAAACAGTAGTATAAACAATATAGGTAGTCAAGCAACAGTCTGGGCAAAGACATTTGCAATGTGTGTTAAGAAGAAAGGATTTCTATCCGGGATATATAAGGAATGTTGCAAATCGATAAGTGAAAAACCCAGCAACTCCCCATTTCTTCTATAAAGAGCAATGGCCACAAATAGGCAATTTTAATTAAAGGAAACCTGACCGGCCAACACACCTATTGAAAGATCCTCACTCTTCCTCGTTGTTCGGGAAATACAAATTAAAACATTGTGATATCACTTCATATCAGAATCTGATACAAAGCGTTAAGTACAAAAACAGTTTCTCTCATCTACTACTTGTGAGAATATCAAGTGGTACAACATTTTACAGTACACTTTAGCAAAATGAAAGAAAATCGAAATATACCTCCTCAACCCCATAATTTTACTTCTAGGTATACACCTCGCACTAAGAGACCCTCACGCACGTGACAAGGAAATATGTTGAGGAATATTAATTGTAGGCATCATTATTTGTAATAGGAAAAGACTGTAAATGATAAATCCACATGGTCGTCAAGAGAAAAATAGATAATTAAATTGTGGTGTATTCACACAATGAAACTGCATAGTTACATGCAAAAAAAAATATAGTTAAACGCCAATAACAAGACTGATTGAAGAGATTACAGAATAATACGTTAGGATTTATATGGTGCGTGTAGTGTTCATGCATAATATAACATTTATATACAGCTTGAAAATGTGCAAAAACACCCTATAGTTTTATATTGCTTAAGGATGTGTACAGATAGTCATAATACAAACACATGCTAGACTGGTAAACCCAAATTCAGGGCAGTGGTTGCCTCCAGGCAGAGAAAGGCAGGGGCGGGAGCATGGAAACAGGGGAAGGGACGCAGGGACTTCAACTGCTGTTGAGATGTTTTGTTTTTAAATTCCACAACGATATTAACAGGCCTCAAAGGCCTCTGGCAAAATCTGTGAATCTGAGAGAGCTGGGGGATAGGTATTGGAATGTCCATTATTTCATTTCATGTATGTATATATACATATATTTTATATCTGAAATATCTTTTTAATAAATAAAAAAGGAGCTATATGTCAATCAGATGTGAATACTCAGAGTCCTGTGTTCCTGGGAGGTTGTGGTTATAGGATGATTTCAGAGGAAGATAGAAACCAACTAGAAGTCAATTGAAGCCAACTAGCCCGTCAATTAAGCGTGCCCTTCGTCAGGCACCAAGCAAGGTTCTGGCGATAGGGTGGGCAAAGAGTCACCCACAGAATGAATATCTATCACCTTCCAGCGGGATTACAAATGTACCTCCACCAACCATGACAGGTGCCATGGAGAGAAGTAGGGGACTACGACAGAGAATAAGCAAATCCTTGAGATCCTGAGATCCGGCCGCCTGGAAGTTACCCACGTCTGCCCCTCTCCCCGGCCCTCTTCTAGTACAAAGGTTGGGGAGCGGATACTGGTTTTCCAGACTCCCTGGCAGGTGGCACAGTTCTCATCAGTCAGACATAGTTGGGAGTCTCTGGGGAGAGCAGCCCTCTCTGAATAAAAAGGCAAACCCTCAGAGAAGAAAGCCTTACACACACGCACACACACGCACACACACACACACCCACCCCCTGCTTAACTTCTCCCACACTATTCTGTCTGCGGCATGGGTATGATGCTGGGGGTGGAACAGACGTCTTGACATGATGAAGATGGGAGCCATATGCCGTGGGGGGTGGAGGACAGGGGTGGGCTCCTGGGTTCCCGATGATGCGGCTGAGCCACGATTTGGATCGCACTGTTCACTCTGAACTTCTTTTTTAGCAGGTTATTAATATCTTCTGGCTTGTGCCACTGCTAATGCAATTTCCCCTTATTTGGAAGAGTCATTCCAAACAGACACCTTCTAGAACAGGCGACGTTGAAATTGAGAGGAGAGGAAGGGGAGGGGGCGGCCCTGCAGAAGGCAGGCATGGGGCAGGGAAGTGGCTGGGTAAAGAGGCCCCACCGGAGGGAAACACCACGTTTCAGAGGGCTGGGATGCTTGAGGAGCTCGGGGAGCCCACCGAGGCTGTGCGGCTGCTGGGCGACTGGCTGGCCGTCTGAGTGCTTGACCATCCCAGGTTAAGAAAGTGGAATCCATGATCTGAAACCAAAGACAGGCCCAGGAGCACCCGGGTACTTGCTGTTGCTGTTTTCAGAGACTTCTTTCTATAAAACAAAGAATTAACCCCAACCCATCTCCTTGGATTTGTAAGTGTTTGACCTTTTAAAAGTGAACTCCACCAAGTCCACCCTCAGTCCAGAGCTAGGGCTCTCCCCACCCACCTCCTCCACCCCAGGAGGGGAAAACAGAATCTCCCCAGTCCCCTTGACATAAAGGAAACTGCAATGATAGGATTTAACCAAAGCCTAGCCAACCGTGTCTTAGGCATTCCCTATGCTCCAGAGGTTTCTATTTTGTTCTGTACCGATCCGAATGGGAAGAGGCCGCATCACTGTTGAGACGAGCCTTTCTGCCTTGAATAAACACAACAGAAATCTAGTTCCTCGAGTCCTGTCCTCCCCAGGCACCGAGGCAAGGGTTGGCTGACTTTCTAATGCGCTTCCCATTGGTCTCTTTCCTGGATCCTGTGCTCTTTTGGCAAACGAAGGTTATTTTGCAAGACAGTATTTACCGAGCACCTGGGTGGGCAGAGTGCCAGTGGAGGCGAGAAGCCCATGGCTTGGAAGAAAATGTCCATTTTCCTCTGCAAAGTCTCAATTTCCTGGGTGTCCTGCAAGTTTCCACTTGGTGATTTTAGAGCAGACCTGGATATAATATTTATTATTAGTTTCCGGGCCTCCCCCTCTTGCCCCCTTTAGCTTTCTGTAACTAAGCCATGGCCCGGCCCATTCTTCTAATCTTCCACCCACGTCCTTTCCCGAGCTCATTGGCTCCTGGTGCTGTTCCCTGAGCTTCTTCCAAGTTGCCTGAGCTGCCCCGGGAACAGGAGGTGGGAGGGGGGCTGCTCGGCTCCCAGGGGCCGTAGCCCAGCCTCGTTGGGTGCCCTTCTGCACGGGCGACCGTGACCCGGCCGTGCCCTCCATCCTGCTAGGCTGCCCAGGTGGCCTGGACTTAATTTGCAGACCTGGCTGCACCCTGGGCCTCCTGGGGCGTTGCCCCGTGTTTGGATCCCCATCCCCCAGGTGTGCACTGCCTTGCCTTTCTCAGTCGCTCACGAAGTCATTACTCCCAGCCTGCGCACCTCAAGTCTCAAAGTTGTTTGCATTTAATTTCTGTTGCCTGAGCAGCTCAGGATACTTGCTAAATTGGGATTATTAGGGAATTTCAACAATGTGCCGCTTCTTCCTTTGCTCCACACAGGTCATGACGGAGGATGCTTAAATAAGGGTCCACAGTTTCAGCAACAGCCTGTAAGGCCGGGGCATCTTCTTAATCCTCCTTTGGGGGTAACCCCTCTACCAGCAGCTCCCGCAGAACCTTCTTTGTTCCCAGGTTCTTGGCCAACTTACAACCCGCATAGTCAACCTTCATATTTATTGAGAATTGTGCTAGAAACCGTGGGAGATTCCTAAATCATGAAAGACACAGTCATTGCCCTTCAAAACCTTCTGTGACTATTGAGTATATACGATCTTCAGTATCTAACCAGCACCATAAATGTGCCAAGTACTATTAGGTGCTGAGGTCGCACATAGGAAGAGCACGGAGTCCCAGAGAGTTTCCACCATCACAGCTAATGGCGTGTTGTCACAACACAATGTGAAAACAATGATGGCACGTACACCTGGGAAGCCAATCTTTCAGTCTTAGTCTCTTCACCTGTAAAATGGAACCAACCTTCTCAGCTGTAGTTAGGGCTTCCATAAAATGTAAGTTAGGGCTTACATAACACACTACTTCTTCATATTACCACCATTCCATAATTCCTTGTCTGTAGTTCCCATATAAAATGAGATATGGACAACACTTGGTGCAGTGCATGACACAGAGCATTAAGAATGTTACTATTAATGGGGGCCCCTGGGTGGCTCAGCCGGTTAAGCATCTGCCTTGGGCTCAGGTCATGACTCTGGAGTCTGCGGATGGAGCCCCGCATCAGGCTCCCTCTCCCTCGGCTGCTCACCCACCCCCCACACACTGCTCATGGCCTCACTCACTCACTGTCTCTCAAATAAATAATTTTTTTTAAAAAAAGAGTTACTATTAATAATAGTTCCAAGTATGATAATATAATGATTATTATTGTTAGGTTTACAATAACTACATTCAATCTGATTGATCGTGGCTGTCTGGAACATTATGATGAGATAATTCAGAAATCTTTACTAGGTCCACTAGCAAAGAAGACTGACGGATGCCGATACAGTGATGGACAGGAGGAAGAGCTAGCAAGTGATGCCCACATTTAATCACACTCCAATTGCCAATGTAGCTCTTTGACCTGGAAGTGTCACACAGTGCCTAGGCGGTAACTGACTTTGCCTGTCAGGATAGGAGGGAACTGATGTCATACTGTAGGGTCTTATGCCACTCTGTGTACTACTTTAATTTAGAAACCCCAGGTGTGGTTCTAAGTTTGAAAAGTCTAAGAGGTCAAGTGAAGCTGGGGGTGGATGAGAACTTCTGCTACCAAAATGAGGCCCTTCCTGCCCAAAGCTGTTGCAGAGACTAGAGAACGGTGGTTTGCAACTGCTGCTCCATGACAAAGTTTTCATTGCTCTGCAGCAAAATAGGAGTGGTTAGGACAAAGGAGAGAAGATTTTGTGATGAAATGTCCTTAGTTGAAAGAACAGATCCTGTGTTCTTCCTATTTTGGGTGTTAAATGTCATCCCTTTCATAGAAAGATGCCCTGAAGATTTCCCCTTCAGTATCAAGCCTCAAAATGTTCAAAGTTCCATAATGCTTATTTCTGTGAAATCTTATCTACTCCATGACTTTAATACCATCAACATGCTAAAATCTTTTAATGTGTATCTAGTAGCAAAATACTCTAAACTTCTGATTCATATATTTGCTTGCGTTGGGTATCTCCCACAGACCTTAAATTTGACAAACCCCAAAAAGGACCCCTGATTGTCCCTTCATGCCTCAACCTGTCCTCCTCTTAGTCCTTCTGTCTTGGTAATTGGTATATGAAATGGCAAGTTGCTGAAGGCAGGAATATAGAGTCATCCTTGATACCTCTCTCTTCCTTCCCTCATCCTTTCATCTATCAATGAGTCTCAGCAATTCTAGTTCCAAAATATTCTTCAAATCCAACTATTCACCATCACATGGCTGTCACCCTCATCATATCTATAGCACTAACATTCTGTCCCACCCGGTCTCTTTCCACTCTCCCTTCTCTCTCATCCATTGTCTAGTGACATCCAGATGACTCTTAGCATAAAGTTAAAATCCTTATCATGGGCTGAATCCAAGTACAATTTTATTTTATTTCATTTTTTTACTATCATAAAAGTTTATTTAACAAAAAAGTTCAATATGAAAATGCACATGACCTGGTTTTTTTATATTGTCATAAAACAGGTACTATGAAGAGAGGATAGTCAGAAGTAGTTGATTTTCTGGTGAACACACTCATTCCAAGGCTTCCAGTGTGATGACACTCTTTCTTCATATTACCACCATTCCACAATTCCTTGCCTATGGTTCCCATATCCATACATTCATCTATCACAGGATTCATAAAGGGAGCGAATCCCTGCATTATTCCTTGGACATGTCTGCCACCATGTAATTTCAATGATAATTTCTTATCCATAAATGTTTTTGACTTGGAAGGGTGAGCTTTGCTCTGGGTGTCTACTCAGTAAGCTCAAAGATGGCTCCAAGTCTCCAAGCACAATTTTTAAAAAGAATTCCCTGCCTTTCTCTGTCCATATAAAATTAATGTTTTCTATGCTGTCAGAAAACCATGTTTATTTCCTTCATAGCCCCTATGACTATATAGTTATTAGTATATAACTATATAACTATTAGTATAATTGATTAATAACTATCTCCCTCATCAAGACTATAAATTACTCAAGAGCATGGATTATATCTAGCTTTGTTTTCCATTGCATTCCCAGGGCCTGCTTCAGTAGCAGGAGATAGTAGGTACTCAATAAATATTCACAAATCAACAAATGAGTGAAAACAGAAAAAAAATTACACATCTTTACTTGGCAAAATAAGAAGATGCCTATTCTTAGTAAGATTTTTTGTCTGTTTCTGAAATCCAAAGTCTGAGAATTACTGCTCTGGGGCCTCATCTGGGGCCTCTGCTTATTGTAATGGCCCATGCAAATGGCTTGTGAAAGCTTGTGGGAGGTGCTAGTAAGGTCCAGCTAATTGTTGGACTTGCTCTCTGCTCTTTGGAATACAGAAGTTTCTTCGGTCTAATTGTAGTTTTGGAGCTCTATAACTCTGGGCATGGGCTCCACAACTGTTAAATAAATGGCAAAGGAAAAAAAGAATAAAGGATCATGATACCCATCTCAAGTTGAAGCTTTGCGTTTTAGAAAAATTTATTTGTATACTTTATCTCTTGTGCTGATAGTCTAAAGGCAGAAAAAAATTATTTATGGTGAAACCTGCCCATATACCCATTGGCTATACAGTACCCCAATTCATAATATGTGGACTATAAATTAGAAGAGAGAGATTCTAAGCCAGCCAATCAGATTTACATTCCCAGTGGCAGCTTGTGTTATAGCTCTTGGATTGTTCTGTCAAAGAATTTATTGAGATCCAGATGCTCCAGTTCCCAATCTTCCCTGAGTAAGTGGTTATCAGGTACTCCTGTCCAAAAACAAGGCAGTTGGTGTTTAACTATAGGCTCCCACACTTGTCAAATGATCTCCAAAGAATATGAAATTGCTTGTCATCCTCGTCAAAATTACATATGAATGGGATATTTGCTGTGTTGTAATTAAAAACTCAATTAAAAGAAATTTTGAAATCATTATCAACTTTTTCAGGCATGAGTTGATCTACCAAAAAAGCAAGCCGTTTATAGCTTAGGCTTTTACCAGCATTCAGAAGAGGGCGGAATTCCAAAATAGGCCCAAGGAAGGGATGAGATCCAGACTAAAGTGGAAGCATTCTAAAGGAGGACATCAGCGGGTGTAGACGCGACATTACCTGTTAGGTGGCAAGTGCTCTTATCTTCTAGCACTAGAATATGTAACTGTAATTCTATAATTAGGCGGTATCATCTCATTAACACTGAGGACCACTGTCCCTAATGAGATTCTTCAAAATGAACAAACAGGAGGTAGCTAATCATTATGGCTCTCATTTATACCGGACCTATCTACTAGATGCATATTATTGGACAAAATTAATCGCATTACAGTGGGAGCCACTGAATGTAAGCACATTTGGTTCTCAGGGAAACGATTACCCTAAGTGGCCAATCATTAATTGACTACAGACAGTAGGGCATCGGTGATGAGAGAGGAGCAAGGATGTGTGTATATCTGAACAGGAAACTCATCATTTTATAGCCACCTAGTTGAGGCTGGATGAGAAAAAAAGTCCCAGCTTCTGCCTGAGGCCAGTTAAGCCAGGCCGTTTCTTAAATCAGGTCATGAATTATTAATAGTAATAATTCAATAGCAGCCTCCATTTATTGAGAACTTACTATGTACTAGCAAGAAGGCTAAGCCCTTTAAATTCATGATCACACTTAATCCTCACAACAACCCTTTGAGATATGTCTCACAGTTTGTAAGCGGTAAGAAGGAAGAAATCAATTTGAGTCTAAAACCAGTATCCCTAGACATAAAATTATACATTCTTGATCCAGATTCTCAATAGAGACCAGAGCCTCTGGGGTATTTTATTATCAGCCTGGGCAGAGTCAGTACATCTGGGGTTAAGGCATCTAGGTATGATGCCGAACCCAAGGAACTCCTGTGGGCATTTTTTTTCTTCTATGCATTTGGAGATTGTTTGAACATAATGAAAAACACTTCTTTTTTTTTTTTTTTAGGAGAAAATGGCTTTATCTTCATTTCTGTGATTGTAACACTAACCAGCAAATACCAGTGAAACGTGATGTTTAAAAAGCAGCATCGATTCCAGTTTTCCTAACTTCCTATTAAGACAGGAGGGGTGAATAGTACTCCTAATCTGTAGATCAGATCTTCTAATGAATGGAAGTGAGACATATGGGAATATGCCCCATCAGAAGCCGTGGCACCCTTTTGTACAGAGCTGCCTGCGGCGTTCCCCTGTCAGGTATGACAAGGGGGATGACTCAGAAAATCTTCACTGTCTTAATTGTTATTCCAACTACATGATTTCCATTGCACGTGCTTCATTTTTTGGAAAAGTGGAGACTTATGTATGATGAGAGCAGAGGATGCATATGTCTAAAACGTGGGAAGAAAAGTTGACTAGAGGGATGAGGTCTAAGAAGGCAAGGGCCCTGAGAGACAGAGTATCCATCTAAGAGCCAAACACTCCTGGGACAGTTGGCCCAGCTAGCTGGATAGCAAATATTTATATCTTGGAATGAAATAGTTTATAATTTACTTGAATGAGGACAATCAATGGGTATCCTAAGGGCAGACCCCGTGTGTTGGGGGAATCACACCCTATGAAGAAAAGCCCATGCATGGAGGTGGGAGAGGAGCAGCATGAGAACCCGGGGTACAGAGGAAATGTTTTAATGTCGGGTGAGAGAGCAACCCTGAGAAGGATTATAAGGGGCTTCTAAAGAATATTTCATCTGCCAAGTCATTGTATGTGGTCCTTAGGGGAATGAGTCAATACTATGACCTTTGTCCTAAGGCCATGAAGCATGACTTACCTCTCCTCTTCCTTCCATCTGTCCTTGTGGTCTCAGAGGCTTAAGAGTTAATGTCCTCCTTGCTTCAGGCCAACCTTTCCTATGGATCTCCCCCTCTGCCCCTCCACCTTTCCCCCTTCCTTTGAGAACATGATACATTAATTTTTTTTTATTATACAGTCCTACCTTTTCCCACTATCAGATCATTCTCTTTAGCCCTCAGTCTTACTTCAACTACTGTCCTCTTAGAATAACCTGCTCCTGAGTCTGCATTTCCTCTAACATCCTATCCCTCTACTTCCTCCCATCCAAAATTCTCTGTGAAGACTGTGCTCACTCGCCCCACATTCGCTCCTCAGTTGACTGCAGTTAGGTTTCTGCTGCCATTTTGTAGGAAGACTGCTCTGAGAAAGTCACCTAAAGTCCCAACTTTCTAAATTTATAGGATTCAAGTCCTTACATTGGATTTTATTGCTTTGGTTTCACTTTGGATCTTACCACTTTCCTGAACCTCTGTGACATCACACTCTACTGGGTCCCTTCACACCCCATTTCAACTATCTCTACTTCCTGGTGTCTTTCTTGGCTTTTTTATTGGCCCAACTTCTAAAAGCTGCCATTCTTAGGCTTCTACTCTTACCTCTTTTCTCTGAGGATTTTAACTACCACTTTTATGCTTATAACTTAGAAATCTGAATTTCCTCCCCAGATATATTGCTCACAATTCAGAGCCATATATTCAATTGCCTTCTGGACACCTTCATTCAAATGTCTTATAGAAATCTTGAGATAAACATGGCCAAAAAAATGAACAGATCCCTTATCTCTTCTGATTCTCCTCCAGTATTCTGTGTATAAATTGTACTGCAAATCACCTAATCAGTCCAACTATAAGCTTGAGGGTCATCTTCACCAATGTTCACAAAATTAATCACCAGACACTGCCATTCTTTACTCATTTTTATATTTGCCCTCTCTGTTCTGTGTAGTTCTCCCAGCTTAAGTTCCTGCTCTCACTATCTGTCACCGGCACTACAGCAATATCCTCCCCAGGTTCTCTGACCCTCCCATGTACCCCCTGCATGCCCCCTGAGTGCCTATGCATTGGCCTCACTGGGTTTCCGTCACCAACAGGATAAAACCTGATCCTTTCACATAATATCTGGTCTCTTGAGACTAATTTTTTTGCTATTCTCTGCTTGCTATTTTAAGCTCTAGTCATACTGATCCTTTTACTAACTCGGAATATACTGCGCTATTTTTCACCTCAAGGCTATACTCATGCCATCTCCTCATCCTGGGACTCCCTTCTCCTCCTCTCCCTAACTTTCTGTGACATCCTTATTGTAAAAACTTAGTCAGGGATCTCATTCTAGGGTCCCGAGCACCCTGCATATCTCTATCACTGCAGTCACCCCAACACACTGGCATTCTCTATTTCCCCAATATAATTATACATCTTTGAAAGTAAAGATCAGGGGCACCTGGGTGGCTAAGTGGTTGAGCATCTGCCTTCCACTCAGGGTGTGATCCCGGGGTCCTGGGATTGAGTCCTGCATCAGGTTCCCTGCAGGGTGCCTGTTTCTCCCTCTGCCTGTGTCTCTGCTTCTCTCTCTGTGTCTCTCATGAATAAATAAATACAATTGTAGAAAAAAAAAGAAAGTAAAAAATCAGTATTATTATTTTTCTGAATTCTCAGTGCCTAAAGCAGGTTCTGATAGATGGTAGGTATTGTTCTGGTTTTTATTAAATACAATAATAACAGAAACATATATATGTATAGGACTTCAGATTTTTCAGGTTGCCTTCCCACACATCTCCTTTAATCTTTATGGCCATCCTTCCTGGCTATTCAGTATGTATATTTTATCTCAATTTATACCATATGTTAATCATTGGCAGCTTTAGCTGAGACTACCTGAGAAACACAACACAGAAAGACATTGTTGGAGGGACACCTGGGTGGCTCAGCGGTTGAGCATCTGCCTTTGGCTCAGGGTGTGACCCTGGAGTCCTGGGATCAAGTTCCGCATCAGGCTCCCTGCAGGGAGCCTGCTTCTCCCTCTGCCTATATCTCTGCCTCTTTTTGTGTCTCTCATGAATAAATGAATAAAATCTTAAAAAAAAGATTGTTTGAAAACAGCTCATCTTTATTTTAATACAATTTATAATATAATGGGACTCTCCTGAATTAAGTTTATGAGCCCGGAAATACCCCAAATCACCACCACCACCAAAAACCCCAGAAACAAAACCAAAACACAAAGTGTTTTTTTAAAATTTTCCATTCACCATGTAAGTCATAATTTACTCCAGTGTTTCTGAGCTTTAAAACCAACGATTCATAGTTATTTCTTATGCTCTTGTTGTTAATGGAACATTTTACATATCTATTTCTCCAACTTTTTGAGTAGAGTTTTAATCTTTCCTTGTTCCAAAAATGTCCAGTTCATCTGGAGTTCCCAGTTCCCAATTTGTATTTTTATCTGACTTTTTTTAACTTTTAGATGACAGACTAATTCACAAAAGAAAAGCATTAAAGTGAAATGCTGTTTGATGAAGACTTCTAGTGCCTAGTCGAATAGTAGAATAAAATAGTTATTAAATGCTACTTTTGCTCATGAGGCAGTTGTTATATAAACTATATAGTTGTTATAAAACCTGTAACCTATCACCAATACTATTTAATGTTTTTCTTTTAGACAAATAGCTTTACCTCTTGACCTAGAGAAAAAGGAGACTTATAGCAAAAAACAAGCTCATACATTAAGTGCTGTTCAGAATTTTAATAATGGTTTGTCCAATATTTGAATTCACTCCCCTAAAGATAAGAGAAAGCAAATTAGATTATTTAGTTACTTCTTCCCTGCTGAAGGGAAAAATATCATCTGCAAAGATATTAACACATTCCTATTCTGTTTCCATTTCTAAGTGATTGCTCTACAAAAAAACAGTTGTTTTTTGATAGATAGTAAACACAAAACTCTGGATTTTTGTTTTAACATCTTTATTGGCTACCACATGATCTTGAAGGATAACATTCCTTTGCTTCATTTTACAAAAGCCATGAAAATTCGAACTTGTCCATTACCAAAAAAGGCAACAGTTTGGGCCTAAAAGAAATCAGACTGTTGTCTGGTGATTATTGACCTAAAAAGAAAATTATTAACTTCAGCAGGGATACTAGAATTTCTCAGCTTTGTATGCACATAAGCACGAAGACCAGACTTCCAAATGCCGGGCCAGAGACGGTTGCAAAGGCTAGTAGATTTTCTTGAATTTATAAAAATAATAGTAAAGATTCATATACCACTGATTTTGTGAGACACTCTCCTAAGCACTTTACAGGTGGCAAGAATTTTATCCTCCTCATCATTCCGAGAGCTTAAGATCAGAACCTATAGGATATGCTTCCTCCTCTAACTCTCCCATGCTCTAATGCCTTGAGTATGACTATTCTGTATTCCATGCAGGCGATTTCATATTGAAGATTCTCTTGCTTCATGTTGAAAAATTGTTAGTGAAGTCACAGAAGCTTAGAAAGCTAGAGTGAACAAGGATCCATGAAATCATTCAGTTTAACCAGGACCCAGAGAAGCTATCTGACAGGCCAGGTGTTGCACATCTACTTGGTGGCAGATCAGAAACTAGAACGTGGCATTCTGACCTCTGTATATCCTACTATTCCATATCCCTTTTCTCATGCGAAAGATAAGATATCCATTTGTTTCAAACAAATCTCCTGATCCCCTGCAACATGCCAGGCACCATTTTAGACACTAGAGCTATACATAGGAAGAGAAAATACGCTCATGAACTCATGCTCTCCAACTCCCTAAATAATCAAGAATTTATTGAGCATCAATTATGCATCAAGCTCTAAAAAAGGTCTGCAGAGGTGGAGATGGGTGGCCTGGGGGAGGGAAGAATAAAAGAGATGGTCCTTGACCTCCAAGGAATTGCATGAAAGACAAGGAAAAAACATGAACATTTATAGGAAAATTAAAAAAAAAAAACCCACCAGCATATAATTAAGCTGTAGGGTAAATGAAAACCAAGGAATTTCAGAGGAGAGATCCAGAGAGTAGGAGGGATCTGTGCATGTAAAACGTGGAGAAAGCAGAGAGGTAAAGGTGATGGTTGCTTACCATAGAGTATGCAGCAGCCAGATTTAGAGACACGCACAGACTTTAAAGATAGTGACTAATGTAGGAAACAAATGGAATGTAGTATGCATCATCTGTGTAAATCAAAATACATGCACAGATAATATGAATTATTTGGCAAAGATGTATACGATCAAAAAATGCACGTAAAACATAACAGAATGCTTGCCTAGGCAGAGGGGATACAAGGGAAGAGGGATAAATAGGATACATTAATTAATTGATTGATTTAAAAATCAGATCAGGCTTTCACAGACCAATGATAAAAATGTGCCATGACCTGATTATGCCAACTCTCTGTTGTCAAGTCCAAGGAGAAGACTCAGCATGGCCTGCAATAGGCGCCGTGGACCTCTGCAGAGACATTCCGACCGTCTTCACGTCGAGGGAGGGATGGAAAGGTGATCTGGGTGAGGGAACAGGAGGAGAGGGGAGAGACCAATATGCCAGGAGAGGAAGGTGCATGTGGAGAAAAGGGAGGAACTGTGGGTACATACGTGTGGCTCGGGTGTCCCCCAGGAGCCCTCTGAGGTCAGCCACAAGGTACAAATGATGTGCTGAGGGCATCGCCTGAGCTGGTGAGTGATACAGATGAAGAGACTGGGGAAGGCGAGCCTGGCAGCGTCCGGCGTCTGTCCTCAGGACACAGGACACCGGTGAGGCACCCAGGAACTCGAGCCGTGTAGGGATGAGGGCCTGAGTGAATGGTGTTTGCGGGAAAGAAGGGGACATGAAGAATGGACGCCTGCACTGCGAGCAGATGACGAAATGTCCCAGGGATGGACTTGTTTGGTCCTTGGTGCAGGACACTTTTGAGAGTTCACTTCAGCCTTAGCTGTGGTTCCTGGAAACAGTTAAGTGGGTCACTTGCTGAGCTTTCCTTAGTGGTAGATTAATTAGCCAGCTGTAACTCCCGGATCTCTATTTTTAAATAACGACTTGCATAAATCTCCAAAGACAAGAACTCGCCACTGGTATACAGCATATTCCAGCAGCTGCAAGTTATTATGCCCAGTGGAAATTAAATATCTTTTAGGGAAATCATGCAAGATCTCGTGACAAATATGAAATTAACCCCTGCCACCTCTCTGCCCAACTCATTTCTTCGCTCGTCTGCCATCCTAATAAGCAGAGTCTCTGGGGTCTTGAAATGACAGCACAGTTGGCAATATTCTAAAAAGGCATTATTCATCCATGAGCATGAGTGAAACATAGAGCCTTTGTCCCTGATTGAGCTAGAAGCTCTGGAAATCAAACATCAATAAATACACACGATAGGCCCCTCCTAAAAGGCGATTAGCCTATGGCCAGGCCAAGACGCTTATAACTCCAGGGATGTACATAAACAAATAAACAAACAAGCCATTTTATTTATAGTTTTATTTTTTTTAAGATTTTATTTATTTATTAATGAGAGACACACAGAGAGAAAGGCAGAGACACAGGCAGAGGGAGAAGCAGGCTCCATGAAGGAAGCCGGATGTTGGACTCGATCCCAGGACCCCAGGATCACACCTGAGCCAAAGGCAGATGCTCAACCACTGAGTAACCCGGGTGCCCCTTATTTATCATTTTAGGTGTTTGATTTCTTCTGCTTAATATCCTCAAATTCCCTCTTCTCTTTCACTTTGACTGAATGCATTCTCATTCTGGTTCTTTATTACTTCTTTCTGTCTTTATGAGCTCCAGATTTCAGATAACATGTGATTTTTGATTTTCCCTTTTCATTGCCTATTTTTTACATTAGGTTTGGGTTCTTGCAGTTTGTAGGAGATATGAGATACAATGCCCTCAGTCAGAGTGAAAACAGGAAAACAAGCAAGATTATCAAGAGCTGGCTATGAGGAACTCTGATAAAGCTGCACACAGTTAGGAAGGGTCCTGAGGTCTGGCGCAAGCTTTGGGTGCTCGAACACCATTTGCAAATGTCTGTTTAATAAAATGGCAGTCAATACACTGGCCGTGATCACCAAGTGAAGGATTTGACTTGTTTGGCCACTTTCAAGGAAGGGCAGAAACCACACAGGGCTTTACACCTATTCCCTGGGTGGGTGGAAATGGAACTCTTAACTTTCCCAATCCCTGATTTCCCACTTGAGCACCAAGAATCTAAGAGCTAGGAGAGAAAAAGAAGTAATGCCTCTAGAGAGACGGTATAATTTTGGGTCAGATGCAAAGGCAGAGGAAACCAGGAGTGACCTGAAAGGAGAAAGGGAGGTGATGGTTAGGACAGCACTCCTGCATGGAGAAGCCCAGCACCCAGGCCCATCTCTGTGCAGAGCTGCTGCTCCTTCTTCAGTTCCCATCTCGATCCCCAGGCCTCCCCTTAAGTCTCCACAGGCTCCGGGACATCTCTAACTCTCCCGGGCAGGGCTGCAAACCCTTAGGCTGCCAGGCGGCACCATTCTCCTCTCTCATCTGAGTCCAGAAATGGCTGCAGCCTGGGCCTCGACCTTGACCCCGTGACCTCCCATGTCAAGAAGTTAACACGGTTTCTGCCTCTAGCTAATGGTCTCCAACATCACCAAATGGGAGTCTAGCTTATCTATTACGTGAACTTCAGTCTTTGGCATAAAGGTCATTATTGTGTTATGCACCTGGAATCACATTTTAATGAGGCACATCACATTCTCTTACAGTCAATGAGGGGGAAAAGAAGCACACAAAATGGAAATTACGCCTAAAATGACCTTGCTGGATTTCTACATCTGGCTAGCAGAGCCTGTTTCTATACATCAAGAAACTGACGTGGCGGCTTTGTCATACAATCGGGTGGCCCAGTCTCATGTTAGCAAACATGCTATTATGGAACATATGGCATAAGCCTATTAGTGGTGTGCACAGTTGATGAATTCCCAGTGCAGTGTACCCATGATGTTGACTGATTCACTGCCACCCTGCCCTAGGCTGCTTCCAAACATGTCAGTAAAATAAAATGTCATCCATATTTGCATTCTGAAGTTATTCCATATTTACACATGCTAATAAAAACAAAAGCTTGCTTTTTAAGGAAGGGGCAAGATCCATAATCAATATTCCGAGAGGCTCCAGTGTTTGACATGTGCTGCATGCATTGCACTCACCGGAGTAGCGACTTGGAAAACACAGGTAGGCTGGCTCTGCGATTTCTCACCTCTTCCTTGCCAGGCCAGCGGTAGCCGAGAGCAGACAGGTACCCCAGAGATCCAAGGGTACCTGTAGATCACTCACTTCCTCAACCTAAACAGCTTGCCCTAGGTTGTTGTTCAGTGACTGCACAAATATTTCATGAACCAGTGAATGCATTAGCTCTGCCAATCGCCACGACCGGATGGTGCCCTGAAACTTCTCTGGCCTTTCATTAATAGTCAGCTCCCTCTCCAAGTTCCTCAGCCCTGCTGTCTTTGCTGGAATATAGTATTTGGGGTCATTCCCTGGGACATGGAGTTCTGGCTCCGGAAAACACTGGTATTGTGATTTTCATGAGCAAATCACTTAAACCCCTCTGAGTCTCGAGTCCCTTAAAATGGGTGAATTACTGCCTTTGTCTTTAGGGATTCCTTAAGTTACAAAAGATGGACCAATTCAAACTATTTTAAGAGAACACAAAGATTAAGTTGTTTAGCTCATATGGCCAGGAGAGCTATTGAGCTTCAAATGCTAGAGTCAAGACTCAAAACCCCCAGAACTCCCTTCCTCCTCCGTCTCACAGCTCAGCCCTGCTCTGCTTGGGCTTCATTCCCTCCTACTGCAGCCCCACCTTCTTCACTTGACTTTAGCCCTAATTTCACATTCTTGTACAATCATGAACTCAGAGGCAAAGCTGATTTATCTCCAAGTTCACATCAAATCCTCTCTGGTACCCCAGAGGAGGCCTTCCATTGGCCATCCTGGTTCCCACGTTTACCTCAGGACAAGCAACGTGTAGACTGATGGGCATGGGGTTGTGCCCATTTTGTACTGAGGGTCAAAGCTAATGGCTAGAGGGGATTACCAGAAGAGGATTCGAACCTTGCTGAGCAAATGAGGCAAAAATTAAAGCTACGGCCTTGCTAAGTTAACCCACCAAGTTGTGAGGATCCTGGCAAACAGCAAGTGTTGCAGAACCACAGGTTACTATCCTAAGTCCGCGGCTTTGCAAGCTGCCAAATGTCACATGAGTCCTAGCAAAATCGCCACCACTTCTATTTATTATTTCTCCATCCAAGAGTGGAACCTGCCTCAGTCAGTATTAAAGACAATTACAACGATCATAGTTGACATTTCAGAAGCAATTGCCACATGTTTGCAACTGCTTTTCTGAGCATCTTATCTGTGTGACGTCTGAAATAGGTATTATTATTGTTCCCAGTTTTTACATAAACAAATCAACGCGCAGAGAGGTAACGCAACTTCCCCAAGTGACTGAGCTAGCAGGGGAGTGAGTGTTTGGATCTAGGGGAGTCTGGGCCGGAGTTCACACGCCCAACCACCACACCTCAGTAACTCCTGTGCTAGAAGGATGAGGTGGAGGTTGAAAGGCAATTAATATTTTGCATGATACTGTGTGTTTTTTCCCTGATGTGCTGCAAACACTACAAGATTGGTGATTGGATCTGTCTTATTCACAGTTGCAGAAGTATGCCACTCTTAAGGCCTACATGACTGGTATGAGAAAAGGGGAGATAATTAGAATTGGGCCAGACTTTTATTTGAGTGTCTGAATATCATTTAAATAATAGTGCTTTTGAAAATGAATATGCACATCCATTTTTCTAAAATTCAGAAAAGATGCATAATATTCAGGTGCCTAATAACTTGGCTGCTAGTTAATCATGCTTGACACTTATATAGCACTTCACCTTTTAAAATCACTTTAGAATATGTTAGTTCATTAATCCCTACAAGATCCGTGTGAGACAGGGAAGGTCTCTGTGCCTGCCCTAGATCTCCCTGCCCTCTGGCATCTAAATACTTGGTGGACCAGGAAAGGAAGAAAAGAATTGGATAAACCAAGCTAGGAAATGCGTGCGGCCCAGGATGATGGAAACTAGTAGGTAGTGAATGTGAAAGGAACATCCTCTGACTCTGGAGACGTTTGCCCTTGACACATCAACTTGCGACATACAAAAATCCATATGATGATAATTACTCACTTCCAAATGGTTAAAATGTAAGAAAATATCAATCAATCTGCCATCTTCAACTTCACATGCCTCTACACCAATCATTTGACCTTGTCTGTGGTCATTTCCTTTGACTAAGACGTGCTTCTAATTGCAAATTCTCATCCTCTTTTTATACTTCTATTCCAAGTTCTGCTGCCCATTCTAATTTATGCTTTTCTCAAAAAGGATCTGCCCAATGTTAACATCTAGTATGACATGGGCCATATTCAGCCTACATTCCTTCATATTCTCTTGTCATTGGCTAACAGTTGGCTCTAGGTTTGGGTGTGACGCTGAGCTAATTCCATCAGTCCTCTGAACATTTCAGTCATATCCTGGGATTCCATCTGCTTCTCCTCAGACATGGACGCTGATCAGCACTGACAGTTCATAAAAGTACAGAGAGAAAGGTACATGAACAAGGTAATAGGGCTAAAAACACCTCCCTGGGATGCTTTGGATTCACCAAAAAACACTTTTAAAATTAATGAGAAATCATCCCAATTAATACAATGGCATAAAAACCAGACCTTCCCAATCCAGGTCACCGTACAGGACATATTTCTATTATAGAGAATCATCTTATTTCTGGCATCAGCTCATCCTCCTTTCTCAAGGTACTGAGGATTAAAGGGAAGGCAGTATAGGGTTTTGATTTGAGCTCACATTCTAGGATCAGGAATACCTGGGTTCAAACTGATGGAACTAATTATTAACTATGTGACCTCCGACAAGTTGCTTAATCTATTAGTTTCCACAGGATAATACTGGAACCTACTTTATCGAATTGTTATAGGATTAAATATAGGAATCACTCACAGACTTAGCACAGTCTCAGGGATATAGTGAATACTCAGAAGTAAATATTATTAGCTGTCTCCAAGTTTCTTTGATATCCTCACACTCAATTTTGAGGTATGATATTGAGGCTACTTTAAAAGGGTAAATCCAAGAATTCTAGGTGTTTATTATGTATGAAAGAGGAATATGTTCTGGTCTATGTTAACACATAATGATCTTTATCCACCCAGGCTAGAAAGAAAAACGTTCCAAATCACCCCGAAGGTCAGACACTGTCCAACAGTTAGCAGACTAATATGCAATGTTGACCCTGGACAAAGTCAGGGGATAGATGATCTGTTTATGATGAACCTGTTTTTATGCATGTACCCTCTTCCCTCTTCTTGAGATGTTACCCTCACCTTATTTTATTTGGGGGCAATTGAGGGCCTACCAAATGCTTTGGAAGTCCCAGCAAATAAAGACCACTTTATCTACTCGTGAGTGCTCCTCTGGCAGCCCAAGACTCCCAAGGTTACTGACAGTAGCTTTTGCCCATTTCCTATAACCACATCATTAACCTGGAAGATTTTTCAGCTCCTTTCCCTGTCTTCAAACAGCTACAAAGATAATCCATGATAAAGGGACTTGGCAGTGTCTCTGATTACCCATTAGCATGGGACGTGGCAAGGATGTGGGGGGTTGGGGAGCGTGTTATCAAGTTCATGGGTTAATTTGCATTGGTACGGGGGAAATCTGAGCAGACCTTTTTAGAATCAATCCACTGGGGGAATATATAGAAGGAAGCATTCAAACCACGGTGCTCAAGCAGAATGAACACTTATTTCACAGACACAATTACAACTGCCAGGGGAGAAAATTTTTCCAAAACTATTTAATCTCTGAAATGGGCAATAAGCTTGTCAGCCTCTTGGGCATTTCAACCTTGGTGCAATGGTTCATAGCAAATCTTTCCATGACCAAACCCCATCAGATTCATCAAGTGTCTCCATTCTCTCACAATAAAAGTCATTTAGGTCTCTGAGGATGAGGCAAGCTTTGTGTGTGCAATATATGCTCCACTCTGTCACCAATGCAAAACCTGGGGATGTGTTGGAGAAAGGAGCCTTGAAAAATGAGGGTATTCATCTTGCAAGTGTTTGAGGTGCTATTTCTAAGCTAATCTCCCCTACAAATCAAGGAGTCCAATTCAATTCAAGTCCAATTCAAGCTTGTCTTCCAGAATGTCTAGTAAATCCTCAAAAACATGAACTATGTACTTGCTTTGTGCTTCACTTTCTACTCATCCTCCTCTCAGCCCCATGAGTTCATTAGAGCTATGGAAAGTATTAAGATTCAGACGAGAATTAGCAGCCAGAGAACTTACTAGAACTAACCATCCCCCCCCCATCATGTCTATTAATGACTGCAACATCATAAACAATAAAGTTTAATTAGGAACTAAAGTGTCTATAGCAATTAAATATGAAGGAAGTATTCAAAAACACAGCAGGAAGGATCATATTTTTAAAGCATTTAAATTGCAAATGATGTTATTGACAGAACTTTTAAAATAAATTTTGTGTTTGGGGGAAAAATATCTAAACTGAAGTGTTGACTCCATGACATTTACAGGCAAATAAATATTTAGGATGGATCAATTTGTAACTATGAGCAGACGCTTCAGGAAATATAGAGACCTAATGGGAGCTGTCCTTAATTTCCACCTCACTTAGACAATGAAAAAAAAAAAAAAAACCAACAACTTAAAGGATTCAGAGTAATGACATGACTCATTAGTGTTAAGGCCACTTCAAATTAAGGGATTTATTTTCAGTTACTGAGAGAAGAAAATTGTTAATGAGCTTCATGCATGAATATCTGGAAAGGGCTATAGCTTGCTCTTTAGGTACGAAACTACCTGAAGTTGTATCTGCAGGTATTTAAGTTTCTAAGACCAGAGCCTAAGTAATTTTGCCTTACTGCTTGATAAACAGTGCTGGGAATGGAAGCTGTGTGCCCACTAATCCACTAAGAAAAGTGGGGAATATTGTGTCTCACAGGGACAGGGTAAATGCTGGGAAAACAAAAACAAACAAAAACAAAAACAAAATGGAAGCCCTACCATTATGGAAAGACATGGAAAGGAAAGGCTAAGTTGAGCCTTCACTGTTCTAAGTTTATGTTGTTCCAAATACAGTGGTGGCAACCTCACAATTCAACATAAAGATGAAGAAAGTTCAGGCCTCTCTTTCTGAATACTCTGAAAAACTGTATAGCTACTGAATCTATCATTGTTTTTGGCATTTACTCTTGAGCTTGGAATGGAACTTGAAAGTCTTCTTCCATATTTAACTCCATCACATTATTAGGTCCATTCCAGAGAGTTGTCCATTTGAAGCCTCTGGTAATAAAAGTTTGGTGTTTGAAGGAGCTGTGCTGAATAATTTAATTTTGTTCCTTGCAAACAAGTTATATAAATAGTAGCCTCATGGAAAATGAAATACTCAGGTGCAAAGTCAAAGGAGAAGTCCAGAATATGAAGACTAAACGGGACTGGAACTTTGTGGTTCTGTCTCTTATACCAGTTATGAAAAAGACATTGGATTAAGGGTCTCTCGACGGAGTTGGAACACTGCCAAAATAACTGGGCATTTGTTCATTGGCTCCTGGGATGACCTATATCTGTAATTCATTTCTAAGTTAGGGAAGAAAGCAGAGGCTGATATTTTTGAAATGCCTTTCTGACGGCCAGGAATCATGGCAATTTTATTTTCTAGTACAATTATGTTTCTTCCTACTCTGTTTGAATTGCAAAGGAACAGAGCATGGCATTCCCAGTTGAAGTTTTTAAGTTGACAGTCTGATAGTCTGATCTATTTTTATTTACTTTTAAATTTAAATTCAAAGCCAGTGTTCATAGGTGCCTTCACAACAAACTGCAGGCCTATGGGAAATACTCCCTGGCTCCTCTGTTTATCTAAAGTTTGGCCTCCTCATTATGATCAATTAATATTTCAGAAGGTTCATTTTTTTCTGAGATTGGAATAGATGTCACTTTCCAGAAAGCCATTTTCATTGCTATTCATTTTCTTTTCAGTGTCTTGTTTATGACTAAAAAATGCACTGATGATTTCATAATGAGAGTATATTATGTAGAAATGGAAATATAATCTTTGAAAAGTGAGACTTTTTATGTGCTAGGTAACATTTCTCTTCAATTTCCCTTTTCATGTGATTTTTTTTCTTTTCTAAAGGGAAATAAGTGTTAGGAGAGAACTGACATACATATCAGGAATTTAGAAAGTATATTTCTTGAACTACTATAAAAATCTAAAGGGACCAGGTGATTAAAGTCCTTCATTTTAAGAGGATTCTCTTTGAGAAATCCCAGAAGCTGGAAAAAAATTGTCTTTATTATTGCTTAAGTTTTGTTTAAGGGCATAGAACATATCAGGTTCTGTAAAGAAACATAATATTTGCCTCTAAATATTATATACAATTTTTTGTTTGTTGTTAAAAGCAATACAGTTCATAATGTGAAAAATGCCAATAAAGCCATTGAGTATGAACATCATGAGATCATTTACTCATTTACTTCGTAATTTATTTAAGAAGTCAATGATGAGTACCACTACATGTCATTATGGCAAGCATGAACATGAATAACATGTCTTTCTTTACCTTTAAGAAATTTATAATATATTAACAGAGATAGAAATAATCAGAGAATTATATATAGGTCAGAAGGTTCAAAATATTATGGGATTTCTAGTTCAAGATGGCCTACTGCAGGTGCATGTAAACCTGTCTTCCCTCTCAAATTACTACTGATATGACCTTATAACAAACTATTATAAAAGCCATGATAAGACAGGAAACCAGACATCCTAACAGCAGAGCAGTTGGGAAGGAATTTTGGAAGACATAAACAATAATAGATTGACAGGCATTTCTGTTCCATGTAGCTTAAAGTAGTTTTTGGTAGACCAACTCATCTGCTGAGAAGAATTATTTTTAAAAAGCAAAATAAACACAAAAATCCTCTGTTTAAAGATATACACAGTTGCCAAAATAATGAAATCTGGAGAGGCCAAAAGCATGAAAAGGGGAGACTCTTAGAAAGGTATAATAATGATCCTCAGCTGCACTTTCCCTGGAAGCTTGTGCTGATTCTTGCATGGGTAGACCAGGAAAATGGGTTTTGACTGGGCAGAGGGCCATTGTTGAGGATAGAGAAACCAATAGATATTTTGGAACTTAGATGAGATGGAGTTATGAAATTGGATACTTGAGGAGCTTCAAGAGAGAACTGATCCTCTCTCCCTCAAAATATGTGCCAAATACTGAAGGTGCACAAAATATGAGGCTTAAGAAGTAAGCTACAAACTCTGAGAAGTAAACTGGAAAATTCTGCAGTCTCCTGGTACTGAGATGACAAAGACCTGCTAGGGTAAATGGACATAGTGAATACAGCAAGCTCTTAATTGGAAGCAATGGAAGCCTCTGGACTAGAGACAGGGAAAACCAGATACAGAATGAACTTTATTTTATTTTGATTTAATTTTTAAAATATTTTATTTATTTATTTATTCATGAGAGACACACAGAGAGAGATAGAGACATAAGCAGACGGAGAAGCAGGCTCCCTGTGGGGAGCTTGGTGTGGAACTCGATCCCAGGACCCTGGGATCACACCATGAGCTGAAGGCAGATGCTCAACCACTGAGCCACCCAGGTGCCCCTGAACTTTAGTTTAATTTAATAAAAACTTTAATCTAGCCTAAAACTGGCCCCTTCCTAAATGATTTAAGATAGTCTTTCACTCTATCTACCTTGGAGAGGAAAGGATAATCATTTTCTAGTGCAAGATCACAATATCTGGAGTTTCTTCCATATTTATATGTTCAGTGTTCTTGACTTATTAAAATCATGCTAAGGGATGAGTCATGTGTCTGAAAACCAAGAGGAAAAAATAGGCAACACAAACAGCTTTATAGGTGATAAGACAGTTTAAAGAACTATTAAAAACCTGATTAATACGAATAAGGAAAGAAAAATGAAAGATGAAATGTTGGAGTTTTTATCATGTAATTGGAATCTGAGCCAGTCTTGTTTATATTTTACATACATATAAACATTGCATTATTATATATAAACAATGCTCTCTCTGTATATATATATATATAATGAATCATATATATATACATATATATATATGATTCATTATAGGGATTTGTCCTTACACAACTGTGACAGCTGGTTAAAAATTCACTGTACAGTGGATGTCTTTGTATTTTATACTGGAGCTTCATGTCTAAACCGTTAAGTATTTGGGGAAAAAAAGATATAAAGTTCAGGACAGTGAGAATAAATTGGTATCCAAAAGAATGAGTGGGAAAACATTAAGATGGACTAAAACGCATGCCAGTTTTTCACTGCCTCTAATTTATATGGCAATTGTCATGCACAAGAAGTTCTTACTCTTCATCACATGGTTGAAAATACATCTGGCTGAGGATTCAGAGAAGCTGAAATAGGAAAGGAAGCTGAAGACCTAGCTGCTGCCCAACATTAATGAGATGAGCCAACAGATCAGTGACAATGTGTGTGAGATGCAATAGCATCTGATGTTACTTCATGACCTTCGAGGTATAAATCAATATGACTATTGCTTTAATTCTTCCAAAACTCGCATGTAATGTTTTTTTTTTTTGTACTACTTGAACTTAAAACACATACGGAAGAGTACTCTTGAAATGTAGTTTAGCTTAGCTTAATTGATATAATGCAAAGTCGCTAAAAAATCCATACAAAGAATTAGATGGGAATTCCAGAAATAAAAAGTATTCTATCTTAAGGTAAAATTAATGCATATAACACAAAACCTGGACAGGGTTGTGCACAGAATTAGTAAACTTGAAGACAATTGAAAAGATCCCAATGGAACACAGAGAGATAAAAGAACGGGTAGGGGGCAAGAATAGAACAAAAGAGAAATAGTATAACATTGATATGTAATGGATACATCAGAAAGAGAGGGAAGAATTAGAAAGAGACAATATTTGAAGAGATGGTGGCAAAAAAATAACCCTCCAAACTGAAGAAAAACATTAATTCACAAGTTCAGAATACTCAGCAAATTATAAGCAGAATTAACATTTAAAAAAAATCATTAAGGCACATGATAGAAAAATGCATTTTTCAAGAGATAAATATAATAAATCTTAAAAGCAACCAGAGAGGGAAAAAAAGACACAATCTTCAAGGAACATCAATTAGGAAATTGGTGATTTCTCCATAGAAATGATGTAAGCCAGAAGACAATGAAATAATACCTTAAAAATGCTGAAAATGACTGTCAACTTATCACTCTATACCTGTGAAAATGTACCTCAAAAATAAAGGGGAGATAAAAACATTTTCAGAAAAACAAAAATTAAGACAATTGTCAATAAGATTGCACTAGAAGGAATATCAAAGGAAGCTCCTTATGCAAAAGGAGTATGATCATAGAGGAAAATACGGAAATGGAGAAAGAAAAATTAGTAGCAATGCAAAAATAAATATAACTGAATTTAGATGGTACAAAAGTTCTATTGTTATTATTGAAAAGGTAAAAAATCATCATTTGTATTAGGCTGTAATAAGTCAGAGATGAATACTTCGATCTTTTAATCATTAAGCATTTGCTTAAAAATGTAAAACTGATAAAATAGAAAAAAATTGAATGGCAAAAATCCAAGAGAAGGCCAAAAACCAAAGGGCATAAAAAAGCAAAAACAAATGAGCTAAATAGTAAACTCATAATAAAATGATGGATATAAGCCAAACGTACAATGAACTACATTAACTATAAATGGACAAAATAGTCCAAGTAAAAGATTAATATTTGCAGACTCTGTGGGGCACCTCGGTGGCTTAGTTGCCTGCCTTTGGCTCAGGTCATGATCCCGGGGTTCTGAGCTCAAACCCCAAGTTGGGGGGGGTCCCTGCTTAGTGGGGAGCCTGCTTCTCCGTCTCTCTCTGCAGCTCCCTTTGCTTGTACTCTCTTTCTCTGTGTCAAATAAGTAAATATGATCTTTAAAAAAAAGTTATATGTGGCAAACAACAGTAATGAGGTGCCATGTACCATGTAAATATTAACCAAAGAAAACTGGTATATCTATACTAATATCAGACAAAATAACCTTAAGGAAAAAGGATTACTAGAGATAATCAAGGTCATATCATAATAAGTTGCTAGTCTACTATGAAGACATAAATCTGAATGCATCCAATATGAAAAAAATAGATTTCTGCTGTAAGCCATACACATAAAAATCAGTGACTTTTTTCCCAGAGGAAACTCAACTAGCCACAAATGAGAAGTAGTAATGAAGGCTGGAAGTAGTAGACTATGTGTCATTGGTCAGGTAATTTTTTTAAAAAGAATATTTATTTATTTATTTATTTATTTATGAGAGACACAGAGAGAGAGGTAGAGACACAGGCAGAGGGAGAAGCAGGCTCCCTGTGGGGACCCTGATGTGGGACTCGATCCCAGGACCCCGGGATCACGACCTGAGCCAAAGGCAGATGCTAAAACACTGAGCCACAGGGTGCCCCTGGTTAGGTATTTTTTATCAGTGTGTGTGTGTGTGTGAGTGTGTGTCTCTTATGCCAATCTGCTGCTCTTGGAGCAGCCAATTTCAATATCTCCTTTTAGGATTAAGCAATAAGTACAGCTTTATAAAGTGGGAATTCTGAGAAGTACCTCTAGTAGCTTACAGTCTTCTGTGCCAAGATGAGGGGCTATGAACTATCTTTAATGAGAAGCCCATCTAGTTCTGGGTCTCTCTCTTCTCTTGTCCGGTCCCTGGAACTAAGGTTCCTGTTATGAGAGCCTGTATTTGCTGGTAGGTCAATAGGAATTCTCATTTGTGCTAAGTAAATAAGATGTCACTATCAATACCTTTCAATCAAGATCCTCAGATACAAATATGAGCAAACATGCATGAAACACTAAACATTTGAGGGAAACTGCAGCATGGAAAGAGTCATCGACTCAACAAACAAAAGTAATCACTAAGGAAACAAGTAAACAGAAGAAACACCAAAAGAAAGTATATATATGTATATATACACACGTTTTTAAAAAATCTCATAAATATTTAAAAAATATATTATCTATGATAAAAGCCACTGGCTTCTATGAAAAATAAATGAGCAGAATTCTTGGAAATTAAAAACAGAATTACCATAAATTTAATAAATCGGAATAGTTGAAAATTGAATAATGAACTCAAAGATCAAAATGAGGGTTTCTCTTACAAAACAGCACACATGACAAAGAGTTGAAGGGTATAGGAAAAGAGAGGACTCGTTAGTTTATACAGAACAATAAAATGTTCAAGGATCTCAAAGAAATCTTTGAAATTGAACCATAATTAATTGGGATCTGTCTCAGCAGATATCAAATTAAAAAAGAAAAGATAAAAGGACTTAGAAAAAAACAAGGATAAAGACGAATTTTATGACATAAACATTTTAAACTTCTATATCGGAAGGGCTGTGATGGGCAAAATTAAGAGATACCTAGGAGGAGATACCTATAAGATGTATAATATACAATTGTTTACTATTCATTTTACACAGAATTCTTTCTAAAAAATTATAAAGATGAATAAGCCAATAGACGTCTGAACAAAAGACCATTCACAAGAAAAGAAATACATGGGGCTAAGAAACGTATGCAAAATTCAACAGTCTCACCAGTATGAGAATAAAAATTAAACTGAGAAGATGGTATATTTTGCCCATTTGATTGCGAATGTGAAAAAGATTGCTAGTAGTTTTGAAAATGTGGTGAAAAGAGCAACCTCAGATGCTATGCAGGCACAGCCCTTGTGGAAGCAATCTCTCCATGTGTAGCTACCAAAATATAAAATGCACATACTCCCTGACCTAGCAACCTCATTTCTAGGAATCTCTCCTAAACAAACACTTGCATTTACACAAAAGTCACATATATTCAGTGATAGAAAAAAAGAAAAAAAAAGATTTTGAAAACTGCCAGTTATTGAAACCCAACTCAGTTTAAGCAACAAAATCAAAAAGGAAAGACCATAAATCCATCAAAGCAAATATTAAGAGAAAGAAGAAAGTGCACATATACACATGCATGTATACACAGATTTATATGTGGACGTATGTGTGTATGTCTATATATGGATATTTCCAAAACCTATTGTTAGATACCACTTAAAAAACAACTCAAGTGGCAGACAGCATGATTCTGTCTAAGAAGCAGCAGCAGCAGAAAGAACAGACACCAGGAAAGTCAGGGCGTGTGCACATTATGTACGTGCATAGGTAAAGGGCGGGGCTCTTACCTGAGGTTGCCCATGGGAAGCAGTGTGGGTTTGGAGGAGAGGTGAAGGCGATCCTTCACATTTTAAAATTCTATTTTCCATATTATGAAACTCTACCCCCACAAAAATCATAATATTCAACTGTGAGGTTTCCATGTAAAAACAATCATTTATTTTTTTTTATTATTTTTTAAAGATCTTATTCATTTATTCATGAGACACACACACACAGAGGGAGAGAGAGAGAGAGAGGCAGAGACACAGGCAGAGGGAGAAGCAGGCTCCATGCAGGGAGCCCGACGTGGGACTCGATCCTGGGGCTCCAGGATCAGGCCCTGGGCTGAAGGCGGCGCTAAACCGCTGAGCCACCCAGGCTGCCCTAAAAACAATCATTTAAAGAAAAAGAAATGATGTTACATTAGCCCAGAGGAAAGAAGACACTAGCACCAGGAGATCACTCCAAATTTGGAGCCTAAGACATGGTCCCTGCCCTTTAGAAGGTTAAGGGAGATAAACAGTTCTCAGATGGCCATGACACACACAGTACGTAGGTCTGTAGAAGTACAAACAAATTGGAGGAGTCAGGAGAGAGCTATTACTTCGAATATATTATCTAATAATTCATTTTGTTCCACCACTTAATGTGGAGAGGAAAATTCAACTCAATTGAAATCATTTATTCATATCCCTAAACTGAACGGCGTATTGATTTTGATATTCATTTTCACTACATTCAAGAGGCCTTCCATGTGGAGCCCTTTCCATTTTTAAGTGTCCTCGAATCACCCACGGTTGTACCGCCACTCTCTGAATGTCAAAAAGGCGCAGCCACACAAAGGGGAGACGGCTTCCTGTTCAGTTTAGTGGAATTTAACAAACATTGGCCAAAGGGCATTTATGTGCCAACTACTGGCCAAGGGCCGAAGAGAGGGAGGTGAGAATCCCATGTCCTTGCTGTAAAGATCCTGCGAATCTATCAGGGAGAGTAGAGGCATAAGCGCCAGAGCTGTGTTCAGGGCACATGGGAGAGGAGAGCAGGGGTGCTGTACACAGGTGGGGGTGGAGAGGACTGGCAAAGAAGTCCTGAGGAGGAGTAGGCATTTAAGGTGGGACTTGAACAAGCAGGATTTACGTGGGGGAAGGCTGGATGGTAGAGGAGGGTAGGTTGATGATGTGAAACAGCACAATGGCCTGTTTGAGTGGATGGAACCCATTCTTTCTGGATGTCAATGGTAAGAGGGAATAGGGAAGGAGAGGATGGAGGTGAGGGCAGAGAAGTGGACTGAGGTTACATTCTAGAGGGTTTGAATGGAGAAGTGGAGAATTTGTTTCATTCTGGGCAAGATTTGAAGGGTTTTAAGTTGCTGGGTTAGATTTCTTTTATAAATGGCTCATCTGGGTGGGATAAGAGAAGAGGGCAAAGACACCAGTTAGGAGAAAGACCCTACGTCCTGATCTAGAGTGGTAGCAACAGGTGGTAGGGTGAGTGGCTATGTGTTTGAGATTCTCCATCTGGGAAGCCAACTCGGCAGACTTGAGGATTAAATGAGTTCATACATACGAAGGGTTTAGACCAGTGAATGATGTGTAGTCAACACCACACAACTGTTGGGTATTATTATTGTTGGATCCACCAGGTTCTCCGTACTCCTGCACACTTTCTGCTCCCCCTTCTTGGACCATCCTTTCCTCAGCAGCCCTCTCTCTGGTGCCGTGGCTTACTCCGCTGTTCCCATCGTGACGTACTCTGAGGTCATATGCGCTCTCCCTGGCGGCAGGCTGCTAGACTCTAGGGTTGGGTCTCATTTGTGTTACCTTCGCTAGCACCCAGCAAACTACCTTGCACTGGGTCCTCAAGGTGTTTTTGGTGAAGAGTAGGAACCGAAACCCACAATACCTTACACAGATTATTTTTAGCTGAAAATCATACCTCCAAGTTGAAAATAAATAAAGTTCAATATGAACACCCTTTCAAAAGTCCCTGTCCAGAGTTCCTAGTGCGCTGTGGGTTAAATCATGTCCTACATATTTAGGCTGTGATTCTTACTCCAACATGGGAAAATCGACGCCATCCAAGCCTGTGATTTCATCAGCAGCGGATGCTCTATCATGCCTGCCTGCCATGTTGTAACTGTGCTCTGGAGAGTCAGGCTTAGCGCTCACAAAAGAAATACACTCTCCACCATCTCCAGACTGATATTCAAAAGGTTGAGAAAATCCCTTCTTCCTTGTAATAGGTAGAATAATATCCTTAAAGATGTCTCCATCCTAAGCTCTGAAACCTGTGAATGTTACCTTACATGGCAAAAGGGACTTTGCAATTGTAATTAAATTAAGCATCCTGAGATGAAGAGATTATCCTGGATTATTCAATCCCGATGCAATTACAAGGATATTTATAAAAGAAAAAAAGGGAAACAAGAGAGTTAGGAGTTGACTTGTAACACCACAACTGCGAGAAAATAAATCTGTGTTGTTTTAAGCCACTAAGTCTGTGGTAATCTGTTACATCAGCAATGGGAAACTAATACATTCCCTTAACTCAACTCTCATCAGTACAAACAATTTTCAGTTTATTTGTTCCCTTTGATGTAGTTTCAACATCTCAAGAGCTGCTCGTACATTTTAGTGTCAGAGTAAGCATGGATCCTCATTTTTTAATGATTCTAACCAAGATATTACTATAGTATCATCCCAAACAATCCCAATATTGTAAATTTCCATCTATTCTTAATATAAAAGTCAACTTAACCCAAGCCAGTTCTCTGAATTCCTATAATATTTTTGGAACTATTCTTTGAGTGTATACTGGATGTTCCCCTTCTCTTTTCTTCATCTATCATTTTGTGTTTATTCTTTTGCCTTGTTTTTTTTTTTCCTTTTTATAAGATTTTATTTATTTATTCATGAGAGAAGCATGAGAGAAGCAGAGACACAGGCGGAGGGAGAAGCAGGCTCCTTGTGGGGAGCCCGACGCGGGACTTGATCCCAGGACCCCGGGATTGCGACTTGAGCCTAAGGCAGATGCTCAACCACTGAGCCACCCAGGCGTTCCCCTCCCCCAACCCTTTTTTTTTCCTTTGGCTGCACTCAGTGATGAAAGATACTTTCTTAGGCTACCAGGATTCAAACAATTTCATGCTGTATCAACAACTGAAGAAGAACTCTGTTGGTCTTCCCAGAATAAATAATAACATTCCCATTCCCTAATGAGCTTTAAAATGACAAGCTGTTCAATTCTTAGACTCTTAAATTAGAAGGAACTCAGACCTAGAGAATTCTATCCTACTTGGTAAAGTATTTATTCTTAACATACATTGTCTTCACTAAGCTGATGCTCCATGCTCACCATCTAGCGTATCCTGCCAATTTCGGAACATTTTTATAGGGCCGAAAGACTTTCTTACTGGTTCTTCAATGAGATGTCTCAGACACCATTTGAAGTTTTTCAACTTTTTATTAATGTAGAAAAAGGATACCGTATTCCAAAATCTATAAAATGTTAGAGCATAAAATGGGGAGAACAAAAGGACACCAGGGGATATCGATCGCTACCTGGTGTTGACTTAGAAATCTGGGGTCCAGCTCAGTCCCTGGTTGGTGGCCCTTCTCCCTCTCCTGGATTCCTCTCCTGGATTCCTTTCTCAGCTGCACATGCTCGCATGGCAGCTTCTGGATGTCATGTTTCAGCAATGCTAGGGCCCAAGTCACAAACTTCAAACGTGATGCAGCCTCCCTAAGTCTCTCTGCAGAGAGTCGGGCGGGGGGGGGGGGGCTGTTTTATTCACAGACGTTAGTGTTGAAACCATTCTGCTATCACATCTCCTTGTACTGAGCCAAATCTCCTCAAGTCAAGTTTTTTAGTCAAGATGAAGACACGAAGGGCGTTAATAAGCACACGTGAAGACGCTCATCATTAGCCATGAGGAAAACCCAAATCAAAACCACAATGAGACACCACTTCACACCCACTGGGATGGCTATACAGAAAATGACAGATAATAGCAAGTAATGGGAAGGATGTGGAGAAATCGGGACCTTCCCATATTGTTGGCTAGAAAATAAAACATGATGCAGCTGCTTTGATAAGTGGTCCTAATGCTTCCTCAGAAGTTTATACATCGAGCTCCTATAGGACTCTGGAATTCCACTCTTAGCTATGTACCCAAAGGAAATGAAAACTCAGGTCGACACAAACATTTATGTATGAATGTTCACAGCAGCATTATTCATAAGAGCCAAAAAGTAGAAATGACTCACTCAAATATTTATTGGCTGATGAGTAAAATCCACATATTCAGCCATAAAGAGGAACGAAGCGCTAATACTTGCTATAACATGAGTGAACCTTGAAAACATGATGCTGAGTACAAGAAGCTGGTCACAGAGAACCTCAGATCGTATGATTCAGATTACTTGGAATATGCAAAATAAGTAAATCCATAGAGACAGAAAGTGCATTCATGGTTTCCCAGGACTAGTGGTTAGGGGACTGAAGGGTGGCAGCTAAGGGGTGTGGGGCTTCATCTTGGGGTGATGAAGATGTGCTAAAATTAATTATGGTGATGACTGTACACCTCTGAATACACTAAAGCCAGTGAACTGTACACTTTAAGTGAGCAAATTTTATGGCATGTGAATTACATCTTAATAAAGCTGTTTAAAAACAAAAGGAAGGGGCACCTGGGTGGCTCAGTGGTTGAGCATCTGTGTTTGACTCAGGGCGTGATTCCGGGGTCCTGGGATCGAGTTCTGCATCAGGCTTTCCTAAAGGAGTCTATCTCTGCCCCCCTCCCTCTGTGTCTCTTGTGAATGAATAAATAAAATCTTTAAAAATAAATAAAAACAAAAAGAATTGGGATGAATGAGAATTTCCCCCCCACGTCCTTTCCCGAGTGGTGTCACAGGTGGCGTAACCCACGTTCCCTCCTCCAGCCACCTCTCCCTCCGGCCCCACCTCCTCTTTACTTAGAACTGACAGTATCAAAACCAGCAGCTGTCCCTGAGAGACACAGGCCTGGACTGCCCAGAATTTTAGGCTTTGTTTTGTTTGTCAAATAATGAACAGCAAAGGCATTTGCTTAATCCTGCTCGCGTCTTCCCGAAAAAACCCTGCCAGGATCCAACAGCGTGTCATTTTTCATTATTTCCAAAGGAACATTCACCTAAAATATTTATTTCTGTTCTCTTCCATGCGTGCTCCAAGGCTCTGCTCCGCTACATCAACATTCATATATATTTACTTCCCCAGACTTGTAGTCATTTCTCCAGGACCTGTCCTCCCCAGAGAGATGACAGCTAATTGCCTTTATGACACAATCCGACTGCTGTCCCCTAATCCAAACCTCCTTAGCCAAAATGTCTGCAGCCTCCTCTCTCTACTACCTAAGCCACCTGCCATGGACCTAAAATCCCCACTACCAGTCTCTCTTTCGGAAAAGGCACTGAGGTCCTCCCTGAATGATAAATGTTCCTTGGAAGGAAAAGCGCTGTGACTATAGTCCCCTGTATGTCTCCCAATGGAGAGTCAAACACAGTAGTTGCTCAATAATGTATCTAGAGCATGAGTTGAGAAGGTCTGGGGCATGTGACACGACCCAGGGAGGGTTTTGCATGTTGGTAACACGGGGCCAAGGAGAGCCTCTGGGCAATGA